>NW_028262369.1:98603934-98936434 GCF_047370975.1 Nipponia nippon
GCAGGGACATCGCCCCTGTCCCCATGCCCGGTGTCCGTGAACCAGCCCGCGGCAGTCTCGGGACAGCGTGCCAGGCAAAAGGACTCTGCTTTTCTTATTTCTTCCCATCTCTGGCCCTTTTACAATACGGCAATTGTTTCAGCAGTATTGATAAAATGCCATCTTTCTTACGGTTTAAAAAATTGAGTAATTAGAAACTGATAGAGCTAATATGCCCACAGGAGTATGTTTTCTTAAATTTCCTGTAAAACTACCGTTCCTCTCCCTGCAGCCACTACCCAGGGACCTGTGTCTGCGCCGCTCACTCCCTAATGAGCTCGTCATCCCGAGCAGCACTTAGAATCAATTACCACCGCATATGCAGGAGATGCTCTGAAACTCTACCCTTTTCTCCATTACATGTCCTTCAAGCTAATTATTTCTCATTGTAGATCATGGGTCAGGGAAAACAACATTATTTTATTGGGAAGAAAGTGTTTCCCCTTGCAGACAGTATAAATGTTATTTAAAACATCAGTAAGTTTTCAGCATGCTCTACCTATGCAAGATGTCAGTGTAGACCAATTATGGGGTTTGTAATTGCTTCGGATTTCATACCTCAGTGAAATGATCTGCAAAACTTAGTGCACCACTGAGCCTGGATGGGTGCTTTACCTGCGGCTCGCAGCCCCTGCTTGAACTCAGCAGCCACAAATTCGGCTGCTCCCCATCTTGCTGCTCCCCAGCATCTTCCAAACCCGGAGCCAGCAGCCCCTCCGACGTGCAGAGGGGCAAAGGAGAGGTACTGAACCCCTGCACCTGGATTATTCCCCTAAAGGCTGAGCGCGGCTGGGGCTCCCAGCTGCAATAAATAACATAGAAGTTTTTCTCGGGACTGTTCATGCTTACATCGATGCAAATAGTAATCATAGTTTTAAGCTTCCACAAAGCAAAGCTTCCATATAATTTGCTAAATTTATACCAAACACAATAGCGTGTGTATAAAGGGGGATCCAAGTATGGAAGTCACTGCTTTAATATAATTGGCCTTTTAGATTAAAAGGCTCTTGTAATAACCTTTTTCGAAGCAGCAGAAAAAGTCATAATTACAGAGCAGTCGCACATGACAGGTAATGTTCCAAATTTAGAAAATTAACTCTTCCCTGCGTTTCCAGCGGAGCTCTCCTTGCCTGGCAGCAGAGCCAGGATCGGGCCACTGATATTGCCAAAAAAAAAAAAAAGCTGTATGAAGAACAGAACTGCCGGGGTGAGCTGGGGCTCCTTTCCACTGCTGGGTCCTGTGCATCTCCTATGCCCAACGCAACTTCAGACGGGCATCAGAGCAGGACCCGAGGCTGGGCAGCAGTGCTTGTCCATGACGGCATCCCAGCAAACCCAGCTGCTCCCAAAGGGGGCTTACTGGTCTTTGGCATCATTCAGTAGATCTCCTATTGCTAATTCAAATTCACCCAAGGATATGAGTGAGAAAACACGGCACAACTTTAAAGACAGTGTTTTCGCGAATGCTTTTTAAATCATTAAGGAGGTACTCATCTTCTGGGTGTAAAGGGAAGATTTTCATAGCTTTGGGGTAGGGACGTATCACCTAGCAAAGCCAAGCTCATAATTAGCTGTAGACGAACAAAATCAAGAACCTTAATGGTCCAGTGCTAGTGAAGTTGATTTACCTTTAAAATACGTTAAGTGACCCTTTGGTGGTAGTTTCCCCTTGAATACTGAGGTGCTACACAGTGACCCTGAAATTCATGCAATCCTAAGCTTAGGGGACTAATTCCAGGAGAAGGCAAAGGGCAAAACCCCTCACTAGGCTACAGCTCATTTTTAGTAACTTAAGTTTTTCCCCTCTTTGCCTTGGAAATCAATACTATTTTTCTGTTGGATTAAGTAGCATATCAACCTGGCCTGGCTGTGTAAGCATTTATTTTTAATATCCTGCCTATTGCAATACATATATTATACGTGACAGTAATCACCGTGCTCTAAAGGTGAAACCAGCTCAGCGAAGCTCCGAAGGGGGTCAGGGCTGCCGGCAGAGCCGGGCCAGGGCAGAGCCGGGCTGTGTGTCCCGCGCTTCGTGCACCGCCCCACGCTGCGTCCCACAGCGGCCGCCCACGGTGGGACGACGTGCAACACAAGGCAAGGAATATAACGGGCCACCGCGAAGGACATGCTGCAAGGAGAGGTATTCCTCGCTGCTCTCCCGCCGTGGTTTTTGTTGTAAGACTAACACCATGAGATTTCAGCGTAATGACTGAAGGTGCTGGGCGGAGACAGAAACATGTGCTAGTGCTTTAAGAAAGGTCAGGATTAAAAGCTGGCGATGCAAAGAGATTCTGGGTTTAATTATCCTTGTGTGATTTTGGGTGCCACACCAGATGGGCAGCCAGCACAGGGCAGGTGCCGGCCCTGCAGCCATCAATTTGCTGTGAATTTGCCATGAATTTGCACCTTGGGAGCCCTGGGCAGCACCAGCAAAGCAGCACCCATCTCCCACCAGCACGTCCTCAGCTCAGGTTGTTTGCAAGGACCGACGGCGACATGTCAGCGTGTTTCTGCTGTCACCGCTGTTTTGCTACCCAGATAAATACCCGAAAGGCGCATCCTTTGCCCTCAGGCTTTTATCCATCATTGAAACGCCTGGGATGACTCTCCTGACTTGCTGGTCACCGATGCTGTGCCAGATGCTGTCACTCCACTGTGGGTTTAGAGCTGGTTTTTCCACCATGGCCTCAAACCATTTCTGCCCAGTTAGACAGAGAATTTTAACACGAGTTGACTGGCTCACATCAGTGAATCGCATCCCTCAAACATTTAACACCGAGCTTGTTCGCATCAGATGGGCACTGTTCACGCTTCTGTTCAGCGCCACGCAGAAATGAATCAGAAGGTTAATATTTAAAATTTATCCATCTTTTTGGATATCATTTTTTTCTACTTAGCAATATGATGAAGGTGTTTCAGATAACCATTTCTTCTACACTCCCTTTAATTTTTTTATATCAGTTTCAGCATTAAAAAAATGGAACCAGTAAATCAGACAATTAATCATTTCAGTCTAGGAAAGGTCCAGTAAATCACCCAAGTTTTATATCTCTATTTTTTTGAACTTATGCCCAAGAGCCTAGAGATTGAGTCCATGTGCTATTAATTTGAAAACAGGCAGTTCACATACTTGTGTAATGACCTCAGCAGCAATCTCGGCCGTGCAGACCCAGGTGCGCCGTGTAAAGAGCTAAAGACATGACCGCGCCGCTCAGACACACGAGGAGATGATGTGTCAAAACAAATGTCAAGATTTGGGATTCATTTCGCCTGGCCTCAGCAATGCCCGGGTTTGATTTATCAGCAGCTCGCTGTAGTGCATGCTCGCGTGATTTGCAGGAGACTAAACCACGGGCAATGCTTGCATGTGCTTATTTTATATTTCTACTGATTAAAGTGAGAAAACACTTTGTCACACATCCATAGCATCAGTGTTACTGGTATCTCTGGTTTTCTGTGTACAGCGCACATGGGAGCCGGTACCCTGCCGGGTGCTGACCGCCCGCCTTAGGGTGACATTTTAGGGGACAGCGACGGTGTGGCACAGGTGACATTAAAGCAGGACAAGCCAAAGACGTGTCTGCCATCAGCAGCGCAACCATTGACTCCAGCTCAGCCCCGTTTTGCCCTTTTCTCCCCTCCTGCTTAACGATCCACGCAGAGAAAATCTAATGAGCGAGGGGATGGAGACGAGCGATTGCCAGGGAACCGGCTCCAGCCTCTTCCCCGCCCTGACCTCTTAAGGCCCTGGAATAATAAAGCGCTCATTTCCAGCACTCACCGCTCCTTGCCCCGGCGCGCCATCGATCGCAGCCTGCTGCCAGGACTGCCCGGATCGGAGGAGCGTGGAAACCTGCATCCCCAGGCCAGAGCGTTGGCTGGCAGGAGCCAGGAGATGCTCGTTTGAGCCTACGTGGCCTCTCCACCTTTCCGAGCTGTTGCTAGCTGCCAGGAACAGCTGTGGACCCAGGGGTGCCAGTCCACCCTGTCAAATCCACGTGGCTTTGGCTTCACCTGAAATCCCCAAATAGCATTTGAAGGACTAAAGCCAATTAATGGGTAGGGCTTTGCCCTCCTCCCAGCCCCCTTGTTTGTGCATCTCATTTCTCCAACGCAGCTAACTGTGCTTCTGTATTCGGGCTTCTATATTAAAAAAGCCTCTCTTGTATTAAAGCATCCTTTTCACTCTATTTTGTCCTTGGATAAAAAATACGGTGCATCATTAAGGAAGGGATTTGGCTCTTGTGTTTTAAACATAACCTCTGCTCCCCTCCTCGGGAGGACGGTGAGGCTTGGCCAAGTCCAGGGGGACGTGCTGGGGCTTCACTGCTCGCTGGCCGGTCTGCGGCACAGTGGTGCAAACCCCAGCTGCCGTCAGGCTGGCCATGCCCTTGGGAGATGTCAGGCAAACTCCTGCCTGCAAATTGCATCTGGCAGCAGAGCTAAAATTGGAGACGCCAGCAGCACCTCACGGCTGAGACACCCGTGCCGTCTGCGGCACGGCTGGGTGGTCAGGGGTGCCTCTACCAAAATCATCACTGCTGCTGCACCGCAGTGCCCGACAAGGATTAAACCTCCTCAAAGCAAAATCTAGCGAGGCTGAAGACCTCATTAGTCATAGGCAGACAGATGCCAGGACCTCAAATGAGGTAGTCCACAGAAAGTAGAGGGTCTCCGTCCCCATCGTCCCATCAGCCTCCATCCCCAGCACCCCACCACCACCAGCGGCTCTGACAACCGGGAGTGCGGGCTCCAGCCCAGCGGGATGAGGCCGAATCCTGGGTTCCTGCTGGACTGCAGCAGGGAAAACCTGCAGCGCTGGTGGGTACTGGCAGGGCAAAGCACCAGTGCTGCGGGCAGATGGGCACCCAGCACCCTGTGCAGGGCTTGTTGGAGCCCCCTTTCAAAGCCCCCCCAGCCCACAGGCTCAGGGACCAGCCGGCACAACAGGCACAGATCTCAGAAGATCATTAAATTTTATTCTCTGCTACAGATTTTCATTGTTTCCCCAGCACGAATTTGATCTGAAACAAGGGGGATATAAAGAACTGAGGATAAAAGAGACATAAATTGTGTGGGTTTATTTTAAAAATACTGTTTTTCATATTGTTCCACAGTGTCCTTGTGCAATCACAAAAAGGTTTTAAAAGGTGCATCTTGCGAGATTTTCTAAAGAGAAAAAAGAACAAATTATTTATCACATATATGCACGTTGCACATCGCCCTGCCAGCTGGGTCAGGCTTGGGTCAGCAGATAAAGGCTCCCATCTTTTGACCCACAAACAAGACGGCACCATCACAAGGCATAAACCCAATTTGCTCTTGCACGGCTACAAAACAAGGACTCTCAACCTTTTTGTCCCCCTGAGGTGAGCATCTTCAGTATGGGATGAATGATAAATTGAGGCTGAAGCTCAGGAGGAATGCTCTGGCAAATAATCCAAATAGCACCAAAGCAAACCAAGAAAAAAAATAAGGCACCTGGGCCTGCAGCTGCATGCGGCAGCTTCATTTCGGCAGCGGGAAGTGGGTTACCCAGGGATTACACCCAATTATGCAGCAGGGACGGGAATGATTAGGTTTGCAAAGGAATGCCTTACAGCTTTCCAGATCAGGTAATTGAAACCAATATGCTGGAAAGCGGTGTTGTGCGGATCGACGGGCACGTCTCGGGGATGGAGATGGTGGGGCAGGCAGAGGGCACTGGCAGGCAGCAAGGTGGCTGGTCAGCCCGGCTGTAATTCTTTTCTGGTTTAAAAAAATGTCTTTTGCTAGCTGAATTTTAAGCTGCGTTCGGGGGCGGTGAGGGAAATGGTTTGCTTTGCAGCCACAGGCGGGCGAGCACCGCTCCCAAAGCCTGGCAGGGAGCAGCAGCAATTAAGCCAGGCAGCCCCCGGGAAACTGCGTGATGAGCAAAACATTGAGAAATCCATTCTTCCCACCCCAGCCCAAGGCTGAAGCACTGCTTTACAGCCGAGGCAGCAACCAGCAAAGCAAGGCGTTGGATGTTTTCCTGATTCCCCATGCAATGGTGCCCCGCGTGCCAGATGAAGGTTTCTCCCCTAAGGGCATGGGCTGAGAGCAGCACCCCAGACCTGGGTGCTGTGCACCCCTTTTTCTGGCTGAGACACTTGGGGGACCCCCAGCACCCTGGGGCAGTCCCAGGGGTGCCCCAGCCCTCATGGAGGAGTCCCCGCTGCATCTCCACGGGGGACACTGAGGTTCCAGCAGCAGGAGGAGAAACAGCAACGTGAAAACCCGCACGGAAAGAGCCCAGCAGTTACAGCACACGGCGGAGACCCGCGCCGCGCTTTCCCCCTCGCCTTCATCTGCTCGATGTCATCCTTGACAACATGCTCTTGATCATCCTCTCACGCCGCGTTTCCCAGACATGGCTCGGGAATGTGAAACGGCATGTAAAATCCAGTCTGCGTTTTGAACTCTCTTGCAAAGCTCCAGGGACGTAGTATAGGAAAAGGTGTATCCAAAGCTGTAAAAAGGGAACAGGCTCTTGTGGTGGGGAGCTAACAATTATCACAAGTATGAGCTGGGGTTGAAAAAGCCGAGATGACAGTAATTCTGCTCTGCCCATACACTCCTGTCCATGGCAGAGGCCATTGTCACTAAAAAACCTGACATTTACTTGCCAAGCTTTTGCAGCAGGAGGAGCTGGAGGGCAGTTTGTTAGGAGAGGCTGAGCATCGTGTCTGGTGTGCAGGGCTGGCATGGCATGCAGGATCCGGCCGTGGGCAGGGCGGGCACCTGCTACCTCCAGGGCTGCTGGCTGAATATTGCTGTAATACATGACCAAGGTGGGATTTGGAGGCTTATTTAGACACAGCTTTAACGTGCTGTGCTGTAGCGGTGAGAGCCCAATGCTTTCCCCGGGGAGCTGGAGGCTTCGGCATGGGGACAGCTCTGCCACTCCACTTATACCCTGACCTAGGCCTAGGTCTGGGATGGCTTCCCAAAGCCAGGCTTGTTTTACCTGAAGAGCCTGCAGAGCCCCAGCCAGGCTCCAGGAGATATCATTTGTGCACTGGCACTGCAGGAGCTGCTCTGAAAAGTTGAATATGCTCAGAGCAGCTCAGAACACAGAACCGATCAGTTTGGAGATGTAAATTATTTAGTTAGTTATCAGCCATCAATAGGAAGCACAAACGGGCCAGGCCAGTGCACGTAGGAAACCTCCCCTCGAAGCATTTGCCCGCTGTACACGACGCCTGTGCTCTGCGGGGATTATTGCCACTATTACCACGCTTACGTTATTAATGTTATTTTTCTCTTAAAACCCTAAAGAAGGGCCAGGTCCCGATCTGCAGGGTAGTGCTGGTTTCTGCAGCCAGCCACCACCACCGTTGCCCGCAAACGGACCGGGGACCTTCCCACGCACTTGCCTGACCCCGCTCGGGGCTCACTCGGTGGCTGCCCCATCCCTGAGAAGTTTCTTCTTCTCCAGGTTCAAAGCCAGGTCTCTGGGACATGTCTGCTCCTGAAAGGATGAGTTTATAGGACTTGACAGAGTTGGCTTTTCTCCCTGCAAAGGAAGGAAGTTACTTTAAGCTTAGAAAAGCAGAGCCATCTGGCAGTGCACAGCTGTGGAAATATTATACGTCTAATTATTTATAGAGGTACCTGCGCAGGGACAAGTTCAGTTCTTCAGCGGTCCGTAACTACGTCAGGAAAAAACCTCGTTTGATATAAAAACAACTCTGCAGTTCTTCACAAAAATATGCACATTGCAGGCTTGGGGTGGTGGAGGCAGCATGGTTTTCCTTGGTATTTGCAACCTCAAAGCAGCAACAAGTTTGTTTTCTGCTGGTGGTCTCTGTATGGGGCATGGGCTTATAATAAGACCTCTCGCATCTGAAAGCCATTAAAGTGTACAGTCACAACAGCCCCAGCCATTAGCAGAGACAAAACAAAGCTAAGCACAGCCACAGATAATTAACCAACTCTTGTTTCTCCCTAAATCAATAGCAAGAACATTACAGGAACAAACAGCCCGGCTGTCCCCAGGGATGTGGCTTTGCCAGCCGGCCACCCCCAAGAGCCGATTTCCAGTGGAAATTACACTGTCAGGTCCTGGGCTTTAAGATCAGATTTCCATTATTGGCTTCCTGCAGCTATTTTAATCCATGGGGAAGACCTCAAATGGAGCTGGTTGTGGTTTGGAACTGCTGGCTCTGAAATTTTGGGATGGGGAGGGCTGGCCAAGCGCTGGGGGGTCCGGTCAGGGCTTCCCCGTGCTGAGGGCAAGTGCCGTGCACAGGAGTGAGAGAGGAAACCTTCTCTGAGTCTTTGATGGAGAGAAGGGAGGTAATTTCTGCTGGAGCATAAAAGCACATTTTTCTTTGGGGAAAACCTTGGTGAGGCAGAATTTTCTATTAGCGCTGAATATTGCGTCCAAAAAGGTTAGCGTAAGCTGTAACTTCAACCCAATGCAGCTCAGCACGCAGCAGGACGAGGTGCTGGTGTTCCTCCCGTCTGATAGCCGAGCTGCCCCGCTCCCCAGGGCTGCAAAACTCCTCCTGGATCCTGGTTTGGGACGCCAGCCCCTGCCTGCAGCGGAGGGCTGTCCCTCCGTGCCTCCGTCCCCTTGGCCGCAGCATCCGTCCCCAGAGCTCGCTGGCACAGGGCATGGCACGAAGATTCAAAGGAGGTTAAACAAAGTGGAGGAGGGCAGAGGCAGCGGTGCCCCATGGCTCAGCTGCCACGAGGCAGCAATGAGGGGCCGAACCAGAGCCCCCGCACCCCTGCGGCGCTGCTCTGCCTGGCGAAACCGCCGCCACGAGGCCAAATTCCTCCGTTACCCAGAGACATGAAACTAGGCAGGAGGAGAGACCTCAGGGAGGGGCCATAAATTTAGTAAAAGCTTGATAAATGCTCCCACTACCTTAATTATCCCAGGAGCAGTGATTTAGTGCCTACAAGGAAAGCGTCTGTTTCTGGGCTTTGGCAATAAGTGCTTGTGCATCCCAAATTACCCATTACAAATTAATAAAGGAGATGGAAGTTAAATGATAATCATCCCTGATATGTATCTTTTCTTCCTGATAAGAAAACAATATTAGTGGGAATATATATATACACACACAGAGTGTATATATATGCAGTAACAAATTTCCAGAGGGTTTCCCTACCATCACCACCTAAACCGTATTTTCTTGCAATGCCTGAGATTTCAGCATGGGGTTAGCGTGGGTCTGAGGACCAGGCTGAGATTTTGGGGGTTCAGCAGCCCCAGGGAGGAAAGAGGTGTTATTAAATACCCACCTATGCTCCCCCTCTCCAGAGCCCAGACGGGAGGGCAAGGACAGGGGCACCGGTGGCACCGATGGCACGCACAGCGCAGGGGCTGGTTGCTGCAGCTCTGGAGAGAGTTTTATTGGTAACCTTCCATTGCAAAGCAGCGTTTGCAAATTATGGGAGTGCGGAGATGATGAATTCATCAGCTGAACCAATGTAGGAAGAAATGTTCCCGTGTTTTATAGGAAAATGTCTTAGAAATGAAAACAGTCACTTTTACCCCTTTTCCTTTCTCATTTTGTATGAAGAAGACTTGCAGACTTACAGCCAAGCATATTTTCCAAGAATAAACATTATCTCTTGCTTTTTAAATTAGAAATTAAAGTCTTGGCAGCTCTGGGAGACTGGGAAGGAAAGTTATAATATCACAGGAGACTGAACGCTGGGAAAAGAAGGGGGTTTAGTCAGATGGTTTAAAATGTCGTTTTAAGTAACGACAATCTCTTACGAACGCTGGGCAAATATGACGTCTCATAAAAATTCAGCATCACAGTTTCCAAGGCTAATGCACTACAGCCAGCAGCATGGATGTATTAGATCCCAACCAGTCTTTCGGCAAAATGAGGAAAACCCAGAAAAGTCACTTCTGTTTCCTTTCAATACCCAAGTCCGCTTTATTCCGTGACACCAGGACACAGAAGAGAGCTCAGTCACAAAACAGCCCTTTTATTATTAATTGTCACCCAGCCCTGCTACTTGACGTAGTTTTCTCTTGATTTCTGCGGACCACGACCCGTGGCCTTTGCTCTTCTCATGCGCTCAGGCCCCAGCAATGTTCCGCAGTCCCTAATTTCATGCCGGCGCTACCGCCTCTGCTCCAGCATCGCCTTGCTGCGAAGGTATGCCTGCAGCAGATGGAGGTTTCTGCTCCGACGCCGCGTCCTACCTGTCACCAGTCCAACAGCTTAAAGGCATTAAATTACTCCATCTGCTCTTGCAGCTTGCACCGAGCCTGTGCTTTATAAACTAACGGGGATTATTTTTTTTAATAAATGAATGAAAATTTGCTTTGTAAATTCGAGGCCAGAGCTGACTCATAATCTCTGCTGACAAATTTCTGTCAATATTTACTGACATATCCAGAGATGTGTAATGTTTAAAGAATCAGTTTTTATGAGAAAGCTGCTTTCAGGAAGCGTCTGGAAAAGTGTAACGCACTTTCTCACATTCTCTCATTCATTTCTGCCTTATCCCGTTAATATAAATGTGGGCCTTATATGCTAGTAAAAAGGGAGAAGTAAGAGGTGCTTGAGTTTCAGCTATGAAAAATCTTTCTATGTCTGTAAACACACAAGTAGGGCAATTTGTAAGGGGCGATTCCGGTGAACCTTCTTTTCTGCTGCAAAATGCATCTCTTCTTAACGATGTAAAACAGGAACCCTTTTTTTTGCAGGACTCGGTGCACCACACCTTTCTGCTTCGTAACCCCCATTTCCCTTGGCAAGCCCATAAAAAATATAATTTTCAGTGAGGTTTCCACCTGCCCTCCACGGTTCGTGAGCAGAAGTGAGGTATGGGATGCAAATGTGCAAGATTTCCCTGGATTTATTGCAGTCAAATACACCAGAATTTAGCATACGTTAACAGCATGGGCTTTAAATCAAAGCAGCATTTCTTAATACATTATTTATAATGAATCAATTATTAATAGAGATAGCTTTTTTCTCCCCTAATAAATTATTATAAACTCTGCTATAACACGCTGTACCAATATGTACTATATAAATAATGCTACATGTTTCAGTGTATGAGGACTCTTAAGCAGCTCACTAAGACGTTATCTATCACAGATTTTGAAGCATTGCATTCACTTCAAGCTCAAGCAATCAAACCTCCTTACAGGTACTTTATCTGGCGACAGACAGATACTTCAATAAATCACTTGATAAATATCTGTATCATTTACACTGGAATGTGAATAAGTGTATTTTTTTGTATTACTGGAAATATGCAACCTTTTTCTTTACACTTTTTCTGCTTTTTCTTCTTCAATGCCAAATTTTTGCCTTCTCATTTCTTTGCAATTCTGGGTATATCTTATGGTTTAATTTTTCTCTCTGTTTTTAGATCCAGAATAGCGGGCCTGACTTTCCTCGTTTGCCCTAATGCAGCCTTGTGGCTGCTCCTCGCTGAGTGTCGGTGGCTTCCCTGTGGCTCTGGTTTTGGGGTCCTCTCCAAAGACCTGCAGTAACTGGGGGTCTCCTGGTGAGGAGCAGAACAATCTCCAGAGCAGGAGGATAAATCTCCAATGCAGGAGGAGAAATAAATACCCGAGATACCGTGGAGAGATGTGAGGTCTGGGGGATCCTGTCCCCTTCCTCCTTCTCCCTTTCCTTCTTACCGAAGTCATATTCCTTTTCCAAGGTGTTTCCACTGTTTAAAAGGAGGCAAGCGTGCTTGTTTTACTGGTAATGATGTGTTGCGTGGGTCCTGCAAAATCATGCCTGCTCCCCAAAATTTCCTTAAGCCACCAGGCAAGTCCCAAGACGGTGACAAGTGCTGGCCAGCACGCGCTCACGCCGGCCCCGTCGTGCCTCTAGGCAAAGCAGGCTTTCAGCTTCAGCCTTTCAGCCACCTCTGATTTCCCTCCGTCCGCCATGCCCAGCACACCCAGCTCTCTGCCAGCCAGGCTGGCCCGTGAGCTAGCTCCAGGCTTCACCTTTTCTTTCTTTTTTGCATCTAGGATGTTGAGTTCCTGGAGAAAGTCCTCTTTCCTGCTGAATACTTCAGATAACCAAATTATAATCATAGACAAATGCCCGCAAAACAGGTAACGATTCCCTGGTGGGGTCTGCCACGGTCTCTGGTTCAGCACCCAAGGGCAGAGATTGCATTTTTTTTTCTGCCACCTATTACTTTACATTGCTTAACTCTCTAAAGCCCTTTTCCTGGGATGGAGATTTTAGGACTGATGACAGATGAAAATATACTATCCCATATTTCATTATTTTCCACTTACATTCCCCTTGGCCAGCAGATGTTGTAAAAAATATGTCTTTATTTGAGGGAAAGGCTCTTCTCACAAAATCTGGCACTAGCAGCTGCCATTTCCAAAACCTTCAGTGCCAGTTAGCACCAGGATATAAGAACAGGGTTTCCAATATCCAGCACCTAAACTCCGAGGTGGCTACACCTGAATACATCGGTCTCAAACCCGCTGTGCTTCTGCAAAAGGAGTGAGGGTGGCTGCATCCCTCCCGCAGCCGCCCAAGCAGCCCTGTGACACCCCGAACGCCAGGGGAAAACCCACGTGGAAACCTCCCCGAGCAGGCCTGCAGGATGTAAAATTTACCCTCTCAAACATTCGCATTAATTTTCCTGCATAAACATAAAGGCTCAATCTCTATTTGGCCTAAATCCCCCTAGTCCCAGCGTGCTACGGCGCTGTACCAAAGGCTCCAAAATCCCCGATGTTTCTCTGTGTCAGTGACGATTACCGCTGGGATACAAGAACCGCAATCAAAATTCAGCTTGTATCATCATATGAAAGCAAATTTAAGAGACTTCATTTTCATTTTAATGCCTCTCTTCCCTTACTTTTAGTCACTTTTGGTTTTAATAGCACCATCTGCATTTTAAATGACAAGCCAGTTCCCTGCTTTCAGCTTTCCTCCTGCACAAACCCAAGTTGATGTGCCATCGCAATCTGCGGTCTGCATTATATACCTATATCCCTATAGCTCCTCGAGAGAGCTGCGATTATGGGGTCTCTATGACAACGATGCACAAGCCCGGGGCTGACTGACATATTTCCTCTGTGCACAACGCAGCGTATCGCATCAGAGAGGAATATTGGCCCTCGACTAATTTATAAATCAATATCTCCCTGGTGCAAATGCATGGGACCTGGAACTTGTGACTTCCACAAGCGCGGTGGGCAACTTGAAGCAAAGCCTTGACTTTTCCCAGTAACAACAACCCCAGGACTGGCGAGCTGCGCAGGCCTGTGCACGATGCGGGAGCTGACTCTGCGGCTGTGCGGGTGACAGCGATGGCTTTGGCAGTCGGAGGTGGCACGGCTGTCCCGTGGTGGACACGCCATGGTGCCTAACCAGCCCTCTGACAGCCCTACCCAGATGACGGGTGCTTTTGCTTTTCGGACTTATTTTTAACCAACGTAAGTGCCTTTAGTAGAACTCCAAGCCTTTCTTCCCTGGGCTTGTTTCCCCAGCCCGCTGACACCCCGGGGACGCTGCCATGCCCCAGCACCCTGCCCAGGATGGTTTGAAGAACTGACGCCATGCCGAGGGAGACCAGACCCATGCTGCACGGGGAACAGCAGCCTTCTGGGCTTTTGACAAAGCTGCATTCATCAATCACTTCCATATAGATTTTGCAATGTAGTCCTGTGTTTTCTTGATGTACGCCCACCATGACCTTCTGTGCTGGCTGCTGCAGCCCCAATGCAGTTACGCATCGGATTATTCCTCGTTCATCCATGCTGCGCTGGCTTTCAGCTTTCATCTTTTACATTTCTCTGTGTGGTTGTTTTGCCACAATATAGGATTCAGAGTCAAGGAAATCAGAAATTTCTCAGGACCTTCTGCGGATGACTCCAGGTTATTCCCACGGGGCAGTACCCCTCCGAGCAACAGCATCGGTCCCGTGCCACGGCTCAGGGGTTCAAGCCGGGGAGCGCCTGCTCGCCCACGTGCGGTGGGCCCCTCTCACTCTGCGGTTAAGGCGTCTCTGACCAGGACACACACAGGGACACGTGCAAACCACACGTTTGCCGAGGCCACTGTTTCCAGCCAGTCGTATAACAAAATCTACCAGGATGACACAAAGAACATCTTGCAATGAGAAACTTTCTACTTCTTTGTTTTCAACAGGAATTACTCTGAACCGGTTTTTCCATAGCCAGGACCCCTCAGATACGGCAGGTGGAAGGCAACGTCCACCAGCCACTGTGGAAATCGTTAAATTGGAGTAGTTTCAGAGGAGAGCCACGGGGACGATGGAGGAGCTTGCCTGATAATGAGAGACACCGGGAACTCAATTTGTTTTCCTTAACGAAAAGAAGGTTAAGAGAGGATTCGCTCACAGCCTCTAATTACTTCTGGAATTTAAATGTGATAATAGAATGCTCCCCGGTCAGGCAGATGAAAGTACGCGCATCCCGCTGCCTGCAAGATTCAAATTCAGGTTTGAATTAAAAGCACATTTTTAGTGGTGTAGGTTATTAACTACTGAAACAACCGTTGAGAAATCTTCTGATTTGAAGAGGTATTTTTTTCTTTCTAAACCTAAAGCTTTAGTTCAAATAGAAAAGTCCCCAGGCATGTTTTACACAGGAGTTCAGACTAGATAATCATTATAGCTTTTTCTAACCTTATAAAGTATTAATATGCCATCACCCTTCTGCCCTCCTTTTATACTCTACTCATCAACCAATAATTTTTTTCAGTAAACACACAGACTTTCTCGAACGTGGTGTCAACTAGGAGGTTATTAGCGATAACAAGTTGAGGACTGTGTCCGTACAATGCCCTGGCTGAAGGTGGTAGGAACCGTCTGCGGCTGAGAGCGACTGTCCACTGCTGCTGCCTATTGTCAGCAAATCCCCATGGTATTTGTCCACCTGGATGCTGAAAGATGTTAACATCATGCTTGGTGGGACAGCGAGGGGTCGGCGGACCTGGATGCTCCTTGGGGACGGGCTCGGTTGGAGCCATGAGCAAGAGCCGGCGGAGCTGCTGGGAGGACTGACTGCTCATCAGGCTTGCAGGAAAGGCAAGGCTAGAGAAAATCACATTTATAGCCTTTTCAGCATTCAGCCTCAACTGCCCGCATCCAAAACAGTAAACCCACGGGGAACTCTGTCATTTGCCACGCTCTGCATTTATTTTTACAAAACTGCTGCACGCTATAGTGGTGCAAGTTTAGATTCGGTGCAAGGGATCGACTCCTGACCCATTCCCGTTTGATGCCAGAATTTCACGTTACAACCTCCAAAATCCCTGGGATTTATACCACCATTTCACCCCACTGCCTGTATGGTGCTGGAAGCAACCCAGGCAGATGTGAATTTTCCTTGTCCTGCCCCGATGTGGGTGGTTTGATGTGGTCAAGGCGTGATTAGAGCAGGCAGGGCAGGCTCTGACCATGCCCCTGTGCTCCTCCCAGCCAAGAGATTGCTGGTCCCACCAGCCAGAAACTAATGACATTTCTGCTCCTGTCCTCACGGGGAAAAAACTGAACATGATGAGCAGTTTTTCTGTGTTTGGATTTTCCGAATATACACCCAAAATGTGACCCTGGCTGCACTGGCAAATTCTGTCAGGGATTTTAACTTGGTGCATTTTTTTGTCTTGTTTCTTCGTAGTTATTTTGTTGTACTGCTCAAAAGTGATAAAACACGGATAACGTGTTAGTATGATATTTGTTGCTGCAGGTTCTTGAGGCTGTTGCGATAGACATGACACCATTGACACACGCACCAGAAAGCATTGCCCAAGTTTGCCCTTCAGAGCAGCAAAAAATATAAATTAAAAAAATCCCATAACACTACAGAAGACTAGAGAGGTGAAATAAATTTCAGTTATGGATGTTGTACGTTTCCCACCTCCGACTGGGAAAAGCACATGGCCTCTGAAATGTGCCCCTTTGTGCTGCTTAATTCAGCAGTTTAAAACACAGACCTCCTTCCTTTGGTGCCTTGGAAAGATGGCACTTGCTTTTATCTGCTCCAGTGTGACCCATTACGCTGAAGCATCAGATGACTGAAATCCATAATACAGAGCCAATTCCACCAAAACTCACCCAGAAAACGCCACTGGAGCATCTGATCTGTGGGTGCACCACCTCCAGTAAGGCCAGAGCCTTACTGGGAGGGCTGGCAGAGCCCAGCCAGCCTCCGAGCTGCAGATCCCTGGCAGCCCCAAGTCCACTTTATCAAATATGTGAAATAAAACTAGCCCCATCTAGTTCAAATGCATATCATAAATCAATTCCTTTAACGAGGTGACAGCAAAAATACTCCAAAGCGTGTTTCTCACTTTGTCTTCCCCTTCCCCAAATGTCTCAGGACAGAGACATTACAGCAATCTCTGAAAATCAAGTTGACATCCTCTATGTTATTCATTGTTTTATGTATTTTTTACATGCACACTTTATTTCTTCTCTTGTCCTTACCTCCTAGTTGTACTGATTCCCTCAAGGCTATCACAGGCAGTGTAAGCAGAGAAACAATTTTCAGGTTGAATAAATTCTTTTAAAACCCATGTGTGAGAAGCTAAACGCAGAGCAACTTTTGTATCTGAAAGTGGCTTCTTCCCAGACTTTCCTAGCTTTACACTGGTAAGCGTTTGCATTAATGGCCTTGCTTTTGCCCACATTGCTTGGGGAGGCAGTGCCACCACCATACAAGGCACTACCACAGTGGAAGGTGCCACCACCATACAAGGTGCTACCATGATGGAAGCTGCTACCACCACACAAGGTGCTACCACGATAGAAGGTGCTACCGCCATGCAAGGTGCTACCGCAATGGAAGGTGCCACCACCATGCAAAGTGCTACCGTGATGGAAGGTGCTATCACCACACAAGGTGCTACCATGATAGAAGGTGCTACCACGATAGAAGGTGCTACCTCCATGCAAGGTGCTACCACGATGGAAGGTGCCAACACCACACAAGGTGCTACCACCAGTCAAGGTGCTACCATGATGGAAAGGTGCCACCACCACTCAAGGTGCTACCGTGATGGAAGGTGCTACCTTCATGTAAAGTGCTACCACGATGGAAGGTGCCACCGTGATGGAAGGTGCCACCACCACGCAAGGTGCTACTGTGATGGAAGGAGCTACCACGCCACAAGGTGCTTGGTGAGCAGCTCCAGCAGTGGTGGAAAAGCAGCGCCTGCGGACTGCCCTGTCACTCAGAGGAACAGATCAATGTCACCGATGGTCTCAGCAAGAGCCTGTGCTGCCTTCAGGCCTTTCCCCGCCCCGCGTGCTTGCATCGGTTTCTGCGCAGGGACTGCAACGTGGGGCAGGCAATAGGTTTGGCTCTGTTTTAACAACTCCTCTCTCAGACACCTGCGGTCCTGGCTCTGAAGCATGCTGTTTCTGAGCAGAACACTGCTCCCATATGGCTATTTTAAAAATACATACGTACAACGTAAATCAACTGCAATTTCAAGAACTCTGGTTGTGTTTTATATTTTTCACACGATGCGGCAGGCGGGATGGCGCAGCAGGGATGCTCAGAGCCTGTATTCCCCACCGGTACACACCATTTACCAGAGGTTTAGTGATTTTCACCAGTGAAGGATGTGGCCGACGAACTCTTCTGCCTTTGAAGGAATTACATAAAAATGACACCTCTGTGCACAGACCCATTCCCCTCTCCAACAAAACGCCGCTACTCCTTTTCATACCCAGCAGCCGTCAGAGGCAATAGAGCTACGCGAATCCAAAAAGCAGATCTGGTTCATCTTCCCACAGACAAGTGATGGGAAAGTTTATTTTTCAATTCTGCTGATGCACAAAATCATCACTCACGTTTCCATGTATCAGATGGTTTGGATCCGGGTTGTGCAGCATTTACATCAGCAGCATTTATCTGTATTACCCAAAGCAGTGGAAATAGCGCTGTGGCTAGGACCAGTCTCACCCAAAGCTACCTACCAGTGAAGTTTCTCCAAGCCCCGCTTACCTGGGACTAGCCTGGGAGGATGAAGAAGGCTCAAAAGCTTATTAAACATCAGGATGGTCTAGCTAAAAAAGTGCTGTGAAGAGCTATCCACGCTGACAAACAGATTGCTGCACTGTCTGCAGTTTCTGTTATCCATAATTCGCATTTTTCCTTTCTAGAGTTCTGCTTTATTCATTTATTTTCTACACACTTTTTGTGCCTTTTATGTACATTTAATTACAATATTAATCAAAGAACTCAAAAGAAGTTTCTATGCAAATGAAGTTATGATTTTGCGATTTGGGGAAATTTTAAAACCTATTCTTTCTATTTATATTGAAATATTTTAATGTATTTTTAATGCCTTGGCCCTGACAAAATGCATTTTCATTCAAGCAAATAATATATTGAGCAAATATTATTCTCCCACATTTATTTCTTTCTCAAATAATTGATTTTTTTTTTAAGAAACTTCTCCCACGTTATAGATGATAACGTTACAGAAATTGCAGAGGGCAGATTTGTTCAGTTCACAGGCATTTTTCTTGAAATCCCCACCATTGTTATAAGCCCCATTTCTACGAAGCGTGTTTCTGCTGCCACTTCATTTCTTCCATGCTCTTTTCAGAGGATTTACCATAAATCCACGCAACCGCATTCTCTTTCCTGGACCAGCGTTATCCGCAACGAGGCCAAAACTCGGGTGGTGCTTGGTGCCCTGCGCCTGCACGAGAAAAACCCTTCCCTCACCACCCCCGGCACGTTAATAGCCTCAGCCCAGAGAATGTGTAGGCAGGACACATTGCACACGTTTTACTGGACATGGTGTAAGTACTAGCCAAGGATGGATGCTGCAGTGTACTGATGGGAACGCTTGGGAGCCCAGGAAAATGTTCTGCATTGCTGAGAGAGGGCCACGCAGGTTAAGCACGAGGTACTTGCAGAGCAGCTATTAACCTTCTTACAAGTAATAGGGGAGGTTGGGGACTGGCTGTTTTTAAGCCAAGTGAAGACTGCAAGCATGTACAGAAACATTGCTAAATCATGTTTAAAATGCCCTCTTACTGTTGCCGGCTAATTATGGCCTGCTCCAAAGAAAAATCTCTGTTATTATTCAAAAAAAGCAAAGCACAACTACGCCCGTAACTTATTCCTGAATGGCCATACGCAGGGTCGGAGTTTGTCAAACGCAGAAAAATAAATCTTTAAAAAGAACAAGAAAAATCTGCGCGTGGACAGCAGGCCTGGGTCTAGGCTCAATCACAAGACTAAATGGTGAAAGCCACCTACGCCTGAACTCCATGTCGGTTTGGGGAAGTGCTGCACACTGAGGAGTAAAGCGAGCAGCATATCCCCAGCCAAGCCCTGCAAACGAGCCAGTTTTCATCTCTGGAAAGGGACCTGCACTGAACAAGCCCCGTTCTCAGCAGATGTCACTTCAGTGCTAGGAAAAATAACACATGAGTTGTGAGGAAGCGGTTGGGATGGAGCTGGGAATGATGGCAGGGACCTTCTGGTGGCCTTGGTGCACCCACAGGCAGGACCAGGAAAGGGGGGGGCAAATTCAGGGAGAGTAGCTTGTCCACGGGCGGGTCTAGGTACAACTCAACACTCGCTGCTGGAAGCTGGGCGAGATTGCAAAGGAAAGGAGCATTGATTTTCTGCCCCAACCAGCAGGAACCTGAGCGAGTGCCCTTGGCGTGTCCCAGTCCCGCTCCTCCGATCCTGCCTCTCTATGCAGTTTCACAGCTGAGTTCGCTAAAAATACTCCTTTGTCTTGTACTTTCTAACTTCCTGTGCAGTTTCTCTTCAGACAAAAGTGGAGATCGCTGCCAAAATCAGATACTCAAGGAGCTCTATTACTTATAAAATCAACGGTTACCACGTGACAGCTGCAAACATCTGGAATCCATCTCGCCCTGGTACTCTCTCGCTCCATGTGGGACTTGAGCATGCTCAAATATCAGCCTCGAGCAGAGTTTATGCAGCTTTCTCAAGAACGAAACAACTCCTGTAGAAAGTGTTTTGCAGATAATTAAAATTTCAGAAAAAAATGGAAAAAATTTAACATTGTCAAAACAAACAGAGAAAGGGGAAGATTTTTAAATGCTTTAATGATATTTCTTTTAATCTGAGGATAACATTTTCCTTCCTTTTTCCTCAAAGTCAGATGTGAAGTGTTTCTCATCTGTGCATTTGAACCAAAACGCCGTTCCCCAGGCACACCATGAGTTAACCCACGCTCAGAGCTGCTCCCCTGGGCCGCACACAAGCTGAGCAGGAAACCCTCTCAGCAGGATATCTGGTGTCTCCGTGTCTGTGTCCGGAGCCCGTGTGAGCACACCTGGGTCCCAGCGAGGTGCACGGCCACGTCTCTCCCCGAGCAGCGGGGACAGAGGTCCTCGGGGCAGGACAGGCACCGGCATGCGCCTGAGCTGGGGGACACGGGGCCTGTGCATCACCCTGATGGCTACCCAGGTCTCACACCTCAAAGGGACGCTGGTTCCTCCTGAAGCGTGGGTTTTGGACCGATGGTGATCTTGGATGGGTGCTGAGCCAAACTGGAGAGAGCTGGTGTAGGTGGGATGGGAAATACCTTTGCAGTGGGGCACAGGCTCTTCTGGTCTGCAGTGCTGTCCCACTCAGGCAGTGCTAATAATTCATGGGTGGATATATTGATATTCAGTATAGGTGACACCCCTTTTCTGAGGGAAATACCAACATGTAATCCACACATCAGTGTCAGATTAATACATTATTTTCATTCAGTATTATGGAGAGTAGAACTTTCTCCCCTACCACACGCTCGCTGAACATCACCCGGAGAGATTACTGCTAAAAAATCCTTATACAATATTATTGTGCAACACATTGGGGTGGGACCCATCCAGGGGGATTAACAAGGATCCTCTGCTTTGATGAAAAGGGTGTAAACAACAATTTTACCTGCCGGGAGCAAACCTTCACGCCCAGCATTCAGATTACACCGGTGGGCAGCACGTTCCCTGTCGCTCCTGTTGCACTGATCCCAGCTCCTGAAATATCTGTGTCTGGCATTAGTCCTCTGTGGTCAGAAAGAGCAAAATTAAACAATTATTGGTGTGCAATCTCTCTCTCTGACTACTGAAAATACAATTAATTTATGTAGAGGATCGGCTCTATTAGATGCAACTACAACACTTCGCTTTTCCCTGCGGTCACCACGAGCATCCCCAGGGCACAGCTCTAAGCGCTCACCCCTCTGCAGAGCCGTCAGGAACCAAACAGGACTTTGGAGCAAGGTCTTCCCTTTCCCTAATTTTGGAGTTTTACTGCATGCTCAGGCACATCTCCTGCAGACCTCCCAGCTGACTACGCACAGCTGAATCACTCTGAAATATTCAGCAAGTCGGAGGAGGAAAGCACGGGAACAGCCGTGCAACCTCATGAGAGAGGCATGGGAAGAGAGAGGAGGAAGACACCTGCACTGCCGTCTGTATCCCAATTAATATTTAAGCATTTTATACAGAGCTGAGACCTTCTTAGCAGAGTGCTTTGGAAACACTCAGCAGTGTTTTAATCTGGAGCCTCCCAAGCTCCCTGAGCAGGTTTTACGTGCACAGAGGTTTGTGCCCAGCTCTGCTCCCCTCCCCTGGCACAGCAACGGATTCCTCCTCTTCAAATTATTCTCATACTAATTAGACTATGGTAAATTAAGAGAAGGATCAATGTGCAGTCCCAGCCTGAGTTGTCTGCAGCCACTTAAGCTGGCAGGAGAAACAGCTCGGAAGGACTGTGGCTCCCAGGAGGCCACACATACGAGGTTTGGAAGGGGTGGGCATTGGGAGCGTTTGCAAGCTCCATATTTCAAAATTGTAACCACTAACTTCATAGAAATGGCAGGTTTTAGCCACATGCAAATTGCACTGAAATTGATATGAGAATTATGGGTTTCTTTTTTCCCAAGTCTTCCACCTGTAGATGACAAATGTCTACTGCTATGATAGCTGCCTGCTCTGCTGGCAAAGCAAACTCTTCTGCATTCAGGCCCATTAAGAGGGGCTACAACTTCAGGGCTTTTTCCCTTCGTCCATATGCTCTGTACTCCCCAAGCAATTCTTGCAGCCAGAGCTGCGTGGCTTTGGGGACATCATCCCATCCACGAGGCACTGTGGCCCTTCCCTGGGACGCTGCCAGCTGGGACCGGTCACTGCTCTTACTTACTGCTTGCTGTGGCACCTACTCCTGATAAATTAAACCAGGAATGCTAAAAAAAACCCAAACCATTGCCACGACGCGCAGCCACCCTGCAGCTGCTGTCCCAGGAGGGGCTCAGGCTCTGGGTTTCACCTACAATAAGACCCTGCACCGCCTCATTTGCAGATCCCCAAATCTTTAACTCCAAACACAGCAAAAACGATGCCCGTGCAAACGGCACTCCCAAATATTCAGAGAGAGAGTTCATATTCCTGTAGCACAAAAGCATTAATATTTTTTTTGTACAGCAGTTTGTTTAATCTTTCTTCTTGTCGTATCATGTAACTTGTCACCGGAGGGGAACCGCTCTTCTCACTGTATCATGTTCACAGGGAGCAACACCCTTGCGGCAAGCCGTGCTCTCAGCAGTCGAAAGCTTCGGTTTCGCTCTGGTTTATATCCCCAAAAGCTCTTTAATAGTTTGCACATTCCTTCCCATAAAGTTTACCCTTTCAGTAATTTATGGCTCGGCTGGAGCAAGGGCATTCAAAGAGCGGGAGCTGAACTCGTCACCGTGCAGAGCAGCAGATGGGAGCACACACCGACCGCCTTACCTGCGTGGCGTGTTCACGCACGGCAGGTGCCACTGGCTGCATGGACAACATCATTGCTTCTTCCTTGGAATAGGAAATTAGGACCTAATCCCCATTCAAGGGATATCATCCCAGAAGGAATTTGGAAGACCATGGTCAAGCCCTGGGTTGGACTCCCCAACGTCCACCCATGCTACAACCTCCTGCCATATATGCTATGCAGCAGGGCGGGTGTTTTTCTGCCTTTCTGTCTCAGTTTCACACAAACTGCAGATTACGTGCCAAAATTGTGCTGTAGGGAGGTTGCCTCGTTGCTCAGCAACTGCATTTGTACTTAACAGAGCTTGGGGTGGCGGGCAGCTGCCTGCGAATGCCTGCTGGAAAGGGAACGAGGTCAAGATTTGGAGAAAGCCATTTAGATGGAAAAGCAAGTACTGCTTACTGAGACTAGGTAAAATCCAGTTTATTTTAGTTAATAAAAGTCAGCAGTAAAGTGTTGCAGGAGGAGGAAAATACACTGAAGTTTGCCAGCAGCAAAGCTATGGGTGGAAAAGTGTCATTTTGGTTTCCCTGTTCTTCATTGCTCCGATCAGTTGTGAAAGGGAGGGGAATAAATAACATGGGACGTACCCAGACTGCTGTGGCAGCACAGGTGGCTGTCGCGCGAGCGCCTGGCCCGTGCCCGCCAGGGAAGCATGAAATGTGGCACAGTCCGGGCTTCCCGCCAGAGCGCTGCTGGCACCGCGAGCAGATCTTCTGCTTCATCCTACAAGGAAGAATGGCGTGTTCAAGAGAGAAAAACTGCTTTTGCAGACTCGGGGATTCAGCTTTATTTTGCACGTTCAATAAATAAAAAGGCCTTTGAGTGCAGGAAGATCCTGCCTGGAATTTGCTGTTGTTTCGCTTTCCTCTTGCAAGCCTTGCTGCTGGTGGCCCCTGTAATCCACATCTCCTGCTCACCGAGCTTATCCCTCCAGGTTACGGCTCTGGAAGTGGCAATTAGGCTGATCCTGGCATCACTTTACAGTTTACAGAATGTTCCCCTTAATTATTAAATACAATATTTACAACCCATCACTCCAGATTCCCTTTAAAGCTGTTGCTGAGCTCTGATCCCCTTCTGTGTGCATCCATCAGGTCAGAGCTAAATTCTTGTCTTTCCCACCTGTTCTTAGCTTTCCAACCCAACCCCGGTCATTTTTTGGTTCCCATTTCTTGCTTTTAAGTAGAAATTACGTGCAGTGACTGCTGCTATTCATTAGGTAGTGATGGATGTGCAAAAACATGAAGGAAGCATTCCTGATACTGTGGGATTTTTACTCTTAAAATGCACTTTTTGAAGTCATAATATTTCAAAGCACTTTTATAATATGTTTGCAATATGGGTAAAAAGATTACTTTAGTCTCCTGGAAAATGTAATTTTCCAGTAATTGGTGTTCTCCTACATATACATGCACTAATCCCGCTGCTCCAGCCTTGCGCATATTTTTATCCTATGTTATACTAAAGTAGGCTGCTGAACTTCCCCAGTAGCTCTGATTTTTAAAATCCCAGTAACTCCTTGTAAAATCAGATTTCCACAAGGGCAGAGAGTTTCTAATTATCCATTACACGCTCTGAGATTCAGTTCTATGCCCATAGCACAATTTTCAGCTTTTCTACAATTTGCAAAACTGCCAGCTCCCCGCTCCTCAGTTGCAGCAGATTATCTGAAAACAAGGTAATATTTTCCTAAAATGTTTCACCTTTGAGATAACAACGGTTTTGGCGGCATTATGTGCATATTCTTGAAAGCGAATTGATTTGTATTGTAATCGCTATACATCTATTATCTGCCAGGGCAGGAAATCAGAGTAATATTGTACAACTTGATGAGACTTTGCTTGTACTTACACTCAGCGTGGACACTTGTGACTAATGCACCTCTGCTGTCTCTGCACTGAGGAAGAGTTTTCATCTTTCTTCTGCTCCTTGGGCAAATAGATGAGGTTTTGGTGGGTTTTGTGCAATTCCCTGTTCAAACTCCAGTCCTGCCAGGGCCTTTTTCTCCCAGTCTTTCCTGTTCTAAGTCTGTGGCAGGAAATGGTAAGTATCTGCTGAAAATTTAATCGGTTCATCAAAACCTTGTGGGTATTGTATTAATAATTAATTCGACATGAGTCAACGTAACTCAATGTAGTCATGTTTCATGGAATAATAAAATACAGAGATTGTAAAAATCTATTAGTATACCTACTAAGAGTGGCTGGAGAGCTGCCCGGCAGAAAAGGACCTGGGGGTGTTGGTCGACAGCTGGCCCAATATGAGCGAGCAGCGTGCCCAGGTGGCCAAGAGGGCCAGTAGCCTCCTGGCTTGTATCAGGAACAGTGTGGCCAGCAGGAGCAGGGAGGTGATGGTGCCCCTGTGCTGGGCACTGGTGAGGCCGCCCCTCGAATGCTGTGCTCAGCGCTGGGCCCCTCACCCCACGAAGGCCATGGAGGGGCTGGAGCGTGGCCAGAGCAGGGCAGCGAGGCTGGGGCAGGGGCTGGAGCCCAAGGCTGGGGAGGAGCGGCTGGGGGAGCTGGGGGGGCTCAGCCTGGAGAAGAGGAGGCTGAGGGGAGCCCTCATCGCTCTCTGCAACGGCCTGAAAGGAGGCTGGAGCCGGGGGGGTCGGTCTCTTCTCCCCAGGAACAAGTGATGGGACGAGAGGGAATGGCCTCAAGCTGCGCCAGGGCAGGGTTAGGTTGGATATTAGGAGAAACTTCTTCACCCAAAGGGCTGTCAGGCCCTGGCCCAGGCTGCCCAGGGCAGGGGCTGAGTCCCCATCCCTGGGGGGATTTAGAAGCCGGGGAGATGTGGTGCTTAGGGACATGGTTTAGTGGTGGGCTTGGCAGTGCTGGGTTAACGGTTGGACTCAATGATCTTAAAGGCTTTTACAACCTAAATGATTCTGATTCTATATCCTCCTGCTATCTGTGCAGGATTGCTCCATACAGGGTATATCTCTTTCTCCACTGCATATTTAATACTCATTTTCCAGTACAATGGCTGATTATCATCCTTTGTATGCTATTTTTTACGTAAATGAGCAGTTTAATTTCTCTTGCGGAAACAAATCTCAGACCTCTTGTATTTTAATACCATGTTTTCCCCAGTAGTAAAAACTTTAACATTAAGCTGCGTTTATTCTCCTCTCAGCACAGAGCCGGCACACAGCACCCTCACCGCCACGGTACCTGGCAGTAAGTACCGCCACACATTAATGTGTTCTGGCAAGAAACTTGAGGACGAAAGAAAAAAAAAGGAAAAAAGACAACCCAAGGAAATTAGAAGGTTCTGCATCCTATCATGATGGAAAATCACATAAAAAAATACTCCAAAACTCACTGGTCCATCTTCACCCATAGATGAGCTGCCTATCCACCTCGATACTTTAATTTCATACACCACCAGTTTCTAAGTGAACAAATACGAGGATGTTCTGTTGTCCAAACATCCAAGTATAATTTCTTCTACTTGCTTCACCCCAACATCACTATAATATACTGCCATGCTAAGAGTTAGGGCTGGAAGAGTTTTATTTTGTTTAAAAGAAACTTTAACTCATCCCTGCTCCTCGCTGCCTGCTGCCCCTCCTAGGGTGCCGGGCAGCCAGCGGAGGTGGAAGAATCCCATCCTTACACATCACCCAGCTATTGCTCCAAAGCAAAGTCTTCAAAGGCAATTATCTTCTGCTTTAACCTCCAACAACCTCAGTTCAAAGGTCAGTGCCCAATAAATGAGATTTCTGCTCAATTGTCTAATCACCGTTAATCTTGTTAGAGTGATCCTCAGCTCCATCTGTTCTCCCACGTCTCTTACTTGCGCTTTTCCCATTCCTTCCATCTTTCTTCCTCCTTTTCGTTTCCTAGGACTTCTCCAAGCATATTTACATATCTTTTCCTTTTGCTATATTTGGAATTCTCAACTCTTTTTTCTTTTTTTTTAACAAAGCTACATTTCAAATGCTTCCAATTTCTGAATATCTCTTATTTAAGGTCCAGCAAAATGCTGGAATTTTGAAAATGCTATTTTTTTTCAAGTTGACTTCCTATATGTCCTAAATCTCTGCTAAATTTTCAAGAGCTATTTTTTCCTGTGTCCTTTGAGTAACCCATTCTTAAGCTCTAACTGAACAGAGCCTAGATACAGAAACTCCTTCACCTTGTCAAGACCTTTCCTCTCCATTACGTTTCCCTCTCCATTAAGTTTTCTTTTCTTTTGGCCACTGTTTCAATCTTAGATATATTGACAGTCTCTATTCATGCTCTTTCCTTTTTTAGCCTCTCCTGATTTTATGCTGGCATAGGTGTTTATGAACTTCTCCTTAACAAAAATAAGAAACTGCTCTCCAAAAAAAAAAGGGGGAGCAGAATTATGCTGTGTGGGCTCTTTCGGTTTCAATAGCGTTGATTCAATCAGTTGTCTACTGGGATTTTCTCAACTGCAGGAGAAAGAGATGCTTAAAAGGTAAAAAAAGCAACCTTTAAAGCAGTGTGTAGAACAAAACTGGAAGTTTTGAATCCTTAGATATGTCATTTTTATGTCAAATCGTAAAAATCCCAGGCATTATCCATCTGACAGTATACATGCATATGTTTCTATATTTAGCAGCTAGGAGATAAGCTTAATAGCTAGCTTGCGTTTGCCATCAATAGGTCACATGGCAGACATACGCATGGGACAAAGCTCTGCTTCTACACCGTGAACTTCTGTTCCCTACTTCATTTGTTTTAAAAAAGAAAAAACAATCATAACTCAGATCTTAACTCATTTCTTTGAATGCCTATCCTGCAAGTGCTCAAATTAAAGATAGCTGAGGTTTCCTGCTGGCAGCTTTAGGGTTATTCTGTAGGAAGGAGGTGGGAGAAAGAGTCTTAGTTACCCTGAAACAAGATATAAAATATTAACAACTAGCAATATCCTTCTATCACAAAGACACTGGTACCCGCTTCTCTTATTATTACGTTCAGTTCAAAGGATTGCTGGTGAGATCAAAATTGAAATCCCTGTAATGCCTTTTCCCCCTGCCCCTGCTGTTCATGCAGGCAGCAGTGGGAGCCTCGGTCCCTGAGCCTCTCCCCTCCAGGTCAGACCTTTCCGAGCGGCTCTTCCACTGCCCGCCCCATCGCTCACTGTGGAGACTCCATTAGATGTGGGGAGTAATAAAGCATGATCCTAGAGACATTTTCCTTCCATTCCTTTTCCTTCCCTCTTTTTTCTTGCTTGAATACTTGTTTTCCTCAAAGTTTTAAAGCTATGTTATTTGTATCTTTCTAGACTTCTTACATAATGATTTTCTTGGGAAAAATAAAAAAAAAAAATTAGTGGAGCCTCAGCTGAGCGCTCCTGAGACACGCTGATCTGACTTCCAGGCAAAGAGCACATGTACGCTTTCTGCACTGTTCCGTTTCTCACCCAGGCCGTTTCCATACGATGCAGTGATCAGATGTGCCATCGAGCCGGGCAGGCTTGGGCAGTGGTTGGCTCAATATTGTACTGGGAAGATGAGAAGTGGGTTTTGCTGCTTAAAGCCCTCGTCTTGCAAGGAGCCAAGCAGGAGCTGTGGGGCTGGAGTACCTGGGAGGGCTCAGAGGCGAGGGGCCTGATCACTTCTCAGCAGGGAGGAGGCATGACCTGTATGTTAACAGAAGTCTTCAGATTTCAGAATTTCTTTCACATTTCAGAATGCCAAAACCCTGTCTTTTGGTTTTGTGCAAGCAGAATACCAACCACAACCGGCTAAAAGCCCTGGGGAGATGCTGAGGCTGCTGCATACATCAGCCTCAACCTGCATCCACGTCAGGGTTTATGCCTGCAGGGACAGGAGACTGCTCTGCTCACCATCTTTCTTCCATCCCCTTTCCCCTGTCCCAATCCTTGCTAAAGAGAGAAGAAAAGCTGCTAACATCCATGTAATCAAAACAGCATTGCATCCTCCAGATATACTGCTCTGCGCTACGCAGATGTGCTGGCTGGCTCATCGCTCTCATTAGGAGGAGCACATCGTTAATGCCCCCAGAGCTCCCCAGAGCTGGCAGGGACAGGATTTCACCCGTAAC
Source organism: Nipponia nippon (assembly GCF_047370975.1). Lineage (NCBI taxonomy): Eukaryota > Metazoa > Chordata > Aves > Pelecaniformes > Threskiornithidae > Nipponia > Nipponia nippon. The sequence goes on from NW_028262369.1 coordinate 98,632,774, forward strand.
GCTTCGTGCATTGAATTTAAGCTGTTCAGCAGCAACATACACTACCCTGCAATACAAATTCCTTTTCATTAACTAGGAAGTGTAAGAAAGCCTTAATTAGGATATCAAATTTCAGGAAAATGCAGTAAAGGCTGTTCAGCCTTGAGGTTTGGGTCTCTGTACACCCAAACGCTGACGGCACAAAGCCGATGTGTCAGGCGTCACACGCTCTGGATGGCAGACACGACGGGCTGTGACTGTTGCATCCTTTACAAGCTGAAACGCAATTACAGAGGGGTCTTTGGGTGACTGGCTGTACGCCAGAGGCTGCCTTCCCCGAGGAAGCATAACAGCTGAACAAAATAAAGCACCAAGGTCATAAAAGAAGAGGTGTGAAGTACTGGCCTAGTACTGGCTGACTGGTCCCCAAGTACTGGTTTCTGATGTTGGAGGATCATGGGTTTCACTGGCATCACGTGTGGCATTTAGTTCATCTAAATGGGGGGAAAAAAAACATTCTTTGAAAATCCCAAAAGACGTTTCTATCATTATTTCAATGAGCATTATTTGAGGGTTTTTTTTAGTAGGATACTCCAGACGGGGTAAACAGTGCCTGAATGGGCACAGAGAAGGGAAGGCTGACCCACTGTGGGTCCCACCGTTTGACCTACCATGGGATCTGCAGTAGGGCCCACTGGGGGACTGACGATGGGACCCATGATGTGACCTGCTGGGGAACGCCCTGTGAGACCCACAGTGGGAACCTCTGAGAGGGCAAGCCAAGTGGCGTGGCATGCCCTGGAACCCGCCATTGGACCTGCTGTGGGACCTGACAGTCTCAGGCAGCAGAGGCCCAGAGAGTGGGAGACCCAGAAGGGGATGAGGCCAAGGAAAAACAGGAGGCCCAAAGAGTGTGGGAGGTCAAAAAAATGTGGGAAACAGAGAGAGTGGAAGGCCCAGTGGCACCTCCCACAGCACTGTGGGACCAGTTGTGAAACCTGCCATGTGACCTGACATAAGACCAGCAGTAGGAGGCCCCAAGATTGTTGTTCCAAAGAGTGGAGGCCCAGAGAGAGGGAGGCACACACAGTTTGGAAGGTCCAGAGAATTTAAGGAGGCAAAAAAAGTTTGGCAGATGCATGGAGAGGGAGAAGACCAAGGAGAGTTGGAGGCCCAAAGAACAGGGGTGTGAGAGGCTGAGACTGAGTTGGAGGCTGAAAAAGCAAAGGAAGCACTAAGACTGGAGAACAAGAGCAGAGGTCCAAAGAGACCTTCCTCAGCACCCGCCAAGGGACCAGTCTCAGGACTTGCCATACAACCAGTTGTGACACAAGCAGTAGGAGGCCCAGAGAGTGCTGTCCCAAGGGGTGGTGGCCCAGAAACTGTCAGACCAGGAGAGTGATAGAGGTCAAGAGACAGTTAGCAGCCAAAAAGTATGTGAGGCCAAGAGAGAAGGGAAGGCATAGAGAGTTTGGGAGATCCAGAGATTTTAGGAGATCAAAATACTTTGGTAGAAGGGGAGGCAAAAAGAAAAGACAAGCCCGAGAGAGGATGAGGAATACATAGACAAAATTGGAGGGGGAAACACTATCAAAAGGACAGACACCTGGTGAAGGAAAAGGTCTGGGAGGCCCAGACAAAGGTGTGCTGGGAGAAGAGAGGTGTGGAGGAAGAAGAGGAGGAGGTGTGGAGGCTGAAAAGGTGTGGAAGGCCCAGACAAAGTAGAGGTTGAAAAGGTGTGGGAAGGCCCGGACAAAGGTAGAGGCCAAAAAGGTATGGGAAAAAGGTGTGGGAGGCCCAGTCAAAGGTGGAAGCCCAAAAGATTTAGGAGGCCCAGACAAAGGTAGAGGCCAAAAAGGTGCGCGAGGCCCTTCCAGAGGTAGAGGCCAAAAGGGGCGGGCGGGGGGGGGGGGCAGACAAAGGTAGAGGCTGAAAAAGTGTGGGAGGCCAAAAAAATTACAGAGGCCTTGCCAGAGGTGGAGGCCAAAAAGGTGTGGGAGTTGCAGACAGAGGGGTGGGGGGCCAGTCTGAGGTGAAGGTGTAAAGGTGTGGGAGGCCGAAGAGTTGTGGGAAGCCTGGGAAATTAATCGGGAATCGCAAAATAGCACAAAAGGCACAGAAAGTGGCAGAAGAGAGTAGAGGCCCAGAGGGACCTCTCATGGGTCACTACTGTGGGACCCACCATACAACCTGATGTGGGACCAGCAGTAGGAAGCCCAGAGAATGTTGCTCCAAATAGTGGAGGCCCAGAGAGAGATGGAGGCCAAAAAGTGTTGAAGGCTGAGAGGGGGATGAGCACAGATTTTGCAAGGCCCAGAGAATTTAAGAGGCCAAAGTTTTTGTCAGTCCCATGGAGAGGAAGAGGTCTGTGGAAATATGGTGGCCCAGAGGGAGTGAGAGGCCCACAGAATGTGAGAGGCCAAGACATGGGAGGCCCAGACCGGGCCCACTATCCAAAACTTACCCAGTTTCTTTCCTAAAATTCTCATGTTTTCCTCCTTTCCTTCAGGGAGGAACAGTGGGGCCTCAAGCCCTCACCCTGCCCACAGGTCCCCTCCTGGCCTCTCCCCAGAGACCACCAAAGCCCAAAAGTGTTTCTCTGTCCCAGAGCACATCCACAGCTGAACCTCACCCATCTTCTCATCTTCGTGATGAGAAAGTCATGGATTTCATTGAACAAGCAGGGTTGTAAAAAGAAAATAATCTTAGTTCAACAGTCTTTGTTGGCTCTTTGGAAATCAAACCATAGCTGAAGTGGAGTAGCTTACAGTCTTGGTCTTCTACAACTTCTTACTATGTGCAAGAGCTGGAAGCCAACAGCGATGAAGAACAGAAGAGACATCAAGGCAGAAGATAAATGTCATGGGGGAACGACTTCCATTGCACAGCTGAGATGGCTGTATAACAATCGCCAGGAGAGCCGGGGAGACGCTGCCCTGGGCTGCAGGCTCACCCAGCGGGGAATGGCCACCCCTGGGAAAGGCCCAACAGGTCCTTGTTGTGATGGTTGGAGGGAAGAGCTTGTCCTTGGCAGAAAGGCTTCCACACAGCTTTTCTGACTCCTGCAAATGCTGGATTTAACAAAACCTTATCAAACGTACTTCTGCTTTTCTTGTGAAGTCCCTTTCAGCAAGAAAACCAAGGAAAATCTATTTGCGAGGCTGTGTGGGTACCTTGTGCACTTAGAGCTGGAAGCACACCAGAGCCCTCAGGTGGCAGAAAATAAGGACAACCGGGGTCAGTGAGAAAAGCCAGGCTGGCACACACCTGGGTACGGTTACACGCTCCTTGACCAAGCCATGTGGGAAAATGCTGTTTGCTGTGATTAAGTTTTTCCTTTTTTTTCCTGTCTCCAAACTGTAGGTCAGAGCACACCCAGGGTTTCAGCTTCTTGCTCCCAATAGTGCATAAACATTGTATTTTGAAGATTTTTCGGCTTTACCCTTTTTGTTCAGGGGCCTCATAAAGGGAACAAGGTGCAGCATTGGGGCAGGACCTTTCCTGCAATAGGGACAAAGGCCTGGGTTTGTGCTTTTTCATTCTTCTCTCTTGCTTTTAAAGTGCATTCCACTAATGTTTACAACTATTTAGAGAAATATACTCCATTTGCCCTAAGAGCTGGTTATGGGCTTGTAATGATGAAATAAAAAGCAGAATTATTTCATCCTGGCTTTTGGTGATGGGCTCAGCCAGGCAGTAAAATGGTCCCTGAGGTGCACGTGGGTTGTGCTGAGCTGCAAACCCACAACATGTCTGCTGCAGGAATGAAGGCAACAGTTAAGGCAGCTCTGAAAGAGAAAAGGACCATTTAAATAAGCGATAGATGCAGAAGCTTTTGGAGAAGGGGGAGATGAGAGTCCCTTCTCCAGACCCTGGCTCAGGTCAAGGGTTTAGAAACTGGGGGTGAAATCTGGGCTTGAGCAGAGGAGCAGCATCTGAGCGCTCTCCCATGTGACTGAGAAAGGACAATTCCCATCGCTGCCAGTCCTGTTGGAAGGGGAAGGAGCAGGGCAGGGAAAATGAGATATAATCCAATGAAAGCTGTGATTACATAAAGTGCCGAGTTCCCTAACAAATTGGGAAATCCGCATGGCCTGATTACTGTTTGGATAAAAAAGTAAGATGAATGCAAGCATCAATGCTTTGGAAGGAATTAGAAGATGTGTGGATGAGTGTGGTACCAAATCTTAAGTGAACACTTTGCCCATTAGAGCAATACATCTATGTCACAACTGAGCTGGAACACAAGTTCTTGGGACACATCGCCACAGAAACCTCCAATGACAGCCAAGCAGAGGGATCAGTCGGCTCTGGAAAGCTGCAGAGCACAAAGTGGTCTTGCAAAGATGCCATGTCCTGATCTTTCATCTCGATGGCTCCCATGGGCTACATGCTGCCCTAAATGTGCCTACTGAGGTTTCAGCCCTCGAAGGAGTGCCTGTCCCTGCTCCCTAAGGCTCCCTCATGGACAACACGTGCATTATTTACTCACTCAATCCACAGCCTGTGGATACCCCATGTGACACTGTGGGGTGGTTTGTCGCAGCATGCAAAGACATGGACACCCTGGGAAGGGTTCCTGGGGCACACACATCACCCCAAGCACAAATGCGGGGACCCCCTGGACCACCCATCACCTCTTTCCCCCTCCTCCATTCCTGGCTCGGCTTGTGCTGCCAAGCCAGTGCTGGGGAGAGGAGGGAGCCTTGCCCCAAACCTCCTGCAAGGCTTTGGGGTTCAAGAGCTGGCCCCAGCCGTGTGCCAGCTCTTCCCGATGCTCACCTCCAGATCCTTGTCCCCTCCAAGCCTTTGGGACAGGGCAGTCCAAACACAGATTCCCTGGACCCAAAAGTACTAAAAAAAAAAATGTTTCACCCTTCCCTTCTTTAAAACAGCAAGGCAATCATTTGGAAATGATGAAGCATCTATTAGCGTGTTTGAAATGAAATTTGGGGCTCAGAGGGACCCTTGCTCAGCCTGCAACTCAACAGCAGACTTTAAAAGGCCATCAGGTTCTCAAAAAGCCATGTCTGTTCAAAAGAAAGGCCTTTTTGAAGGCCACAATGACTGCTGAATGGCTCTCAGATTGGCTCATCACCTGGTTTGAAAGTCAATACTGATAAAGGCCCCAATCCAGCAAAGTACTTAAGCAAAGTACTTGGGGTGAAGCATCTGTTTTGTCAGGGCTGAGTGAGCATTAGACTCAACTGCAGCCTGTTACATGGAAATGACATTTTTCCTGTTATCCCAAACTGGGCAGTAGTAACTTTTTCTGACTCTTCAGCTCTTCATTATTATGGCTTGTAAGCACTGAAATTTTGATTTTTCTTCTGTAGATGCAAAGGGGTTCAGCCCTTTCTCCACAACGCCCCATGGCAAACCCGAGCGGGTTTGAGGGATTACAGCACACGTCCCACTGATAACTCATTTGCCTTCAAAAGACAGCTTTGGGAGTGCTCCAGGCCACCCATCTCGGACCATTTCAGGCAGGGATTTCAGCTCCTTGCTGTCACACCTCTGCAGGAAAAAAAAAAAAAAAAAAAAAGATCTTCTGGCATTTAACAGAATGTCTGGGTTTCACCATGCCCCAGGTGGCCTCAGTTCTCAGCCCCACATGTTCAGACCTGGATACCAGTCTTAAATCCACCCCAGTCTGAACTGGGGGACCATCTCCAGCAGCGTACTGCTAAGGACAGCCTGAGAAATACTTTCTCAGCAAAATGTCAAGCTTCACCTCGCTCCGATAATACCTGCGTACAAAGAAATTACATCAGAAATTACTTCTCTCAATCTCAGTAAAAGCACATTAGGAAAAACTTCCATTTCAAGGAAAAAGACTTGACAGCTGTGTTGAAATTACCCCTGGTAATTTTAACTGAGTGGAAGCTTTTATATTCGATTGCACCAAAAATGTAAAGCGTGTCACTTATTAAGCTTTTATGTCTGACATTCAGTCTGGTACCTGACGACATCTTTCTAGCAATCTGGAGATCAGGCAGCTAATGTACTTGGAAATGGTAGAATTAGGTATGGTGGAAAGTCATTAAATTTGAAATTAAATGGGCTCTCTTGGTTCTTGAAGGTAATCTTAAAAAGTTCCTCTGCAGAAGTCAGAAAACATCTCCCATATCAGCTGTCTGAGCTGTCCTATTCTTCCTTTAATAGCGACAATTAGTCGACTTGCGTATCACACCGGCTTCGCTGCGAGTAAGGGGGGGATCCCGCAGGCTCCCACAAAAATGAAGCATCAAGTCCTCCTCACCGCTGGCACCAGCCAGAGCCCCTATCTCTGAGCTTTTTTTAGCCCAATTTCAAAGGTTAAAAAAAATGCCAAGCAAGTGGTCTGACGCTCTGGCAAACCAAGCTATTTTCTACCCAAGGCTTTTTAGCGAGAAACATCTCACAGTACATCATAAGGCTGCCTTTAAGGGGCAATTGCAGGGAGGGACTTCGACTAGTCTATTAAAATCCACATAAAAATAAATACACAAAAATAGCTGAAGGAAAAATGCCTGTAAAATGTTTAGGCCAAATTAAACAGCCTAGAAACGCTTAAAATAGTGTTGCCATGGTTTCGTACACCAGCAGGATGCAATGCCATCTATCCTCTGCGGTTCCTCCCCGGGATCTGGGAATCCCGGCCCCGTAAAGGGTGATCAGCGTAACACGGCGGGGCTGCTCCTCGCTCCTCTGTCACATCTGGGCTCATTTCTGCAGGAGTCTGATGGGTGACCATACGGTGCTAGAGCTGTAGGTGCCACAAGCTAAAACCCCTCAGACACCTCCGCTCACCCCGTACGCTGGGATCAGCCATGCTCTGGCATTAGCAAGCAACGCCGGTGACTTGTAGAGCTCTTTGGAAAATCTTGGTTCCCACCTTACGGCTGAGCTGAGGCTGTGCTTACCCGAGCATACGCGTCCTGCGATTCATTAACGTGGTAACGATCTCTGGGTGAACATTAACGGTCTTTGTGCGAGTATAAAATGATGCATCGCTGCCAAATATCTGGCTGCAGTTAACAGCTTCAACTCTAAAGGTAAGCACTGCAGAGGAAAATATAAATGCCTTATTAAAAAAACCCTCTCAAAATAAACCTTAAAGAACAGTAAAAACAAACCAGTTACAATATAAACACACCCTCTCATGCCTCTCTGTTGCAGCACATACCGCAGAACATATGGTGTATAAGATCACCCACGGACCAGCGCTTCCCGTACGGGCTCACGGTAACTCGAGATGGGGAATAGCAAGGCGTGCTTTCCTTTACTGCTGCTACCAGGGACCCCTTCTGCGTTTCAGGCGGCTCTCGCCCCACAAGGAGGGCTCTTGCAAACCACTAACCACTCTCCTTAGCAGCGCAGGCGATCAAAATAGATACATCCTGGCAAATCGAGGAAAAACAGGCAAGTTGGTTGTACCTGAGCATAACCATGGGACCCGCTGGAAACCCCACTCCTGGAGTTATTCAGCTGAAGCGCATATTCCCAGGCACAAAGCCTGCGGTCCCGTTCCCTGGGCCAGCCCTGTTGTCTGCAGGGCACCGGCGGCGCCTTGGCGGGGACACGCCGCGCGCGCGTCTGGGTGAAGTGCGGCCGATGGGATGAAGGCAGTCTCATAAAACCTGCTTTGATTTGTTTAATGAGCTGCTTACTGCCGAAGATGAAAGAAAGGAGCTAACAAACCTGGAAAGTGCTATTAATGTTGTTTTCTAGCACTTCTTGATGGAAGGAAAAAAAAAAGATATGTTTCTTGGCGTTGTACAGGAGCTCGCTATCACCAGGCTCTGTAAGGCTGTGTATAGGGGGTCCCGAGGCCCTGGGATATCATGGCGGGAAGGGCACCAGGAATGGTAGCCAGAGGACATGATGTCCCATCCATCCTCCTGCCTCCCACCTGCAAAGTCCTATCGCACCACCATCTCCAGCGGGGAAGGGGCCAGGAGTCAGAGCCTATTGGTTACATCATTAGCTGCCATGTAATTAATCAAAAGAATAGTTTTAAAAATGCCATCATAGAGCTGAGACGGGCCATCCCCGATGTCCCCACTATTGCTCCAGACCCTACAACGCAGTTCAAACATAAATATCCAGACAAACGTACAACCCCCCACCCCTTTATAACCTTGTAACCCCCAGGTCCCATTCACAAGGCAAGCAACGGCTGAAATCCAGACTCAAAGGGTCCCGTACCAGAGTTGTGATGCTCGGGGACCCCGGGACTCCCGCCGCTCGCCCCGAAATGCCAGGAGGTCTCGTTAGCGCCTGGGCCAGCCCTTTTCTGCGCTGTCTGGCAGATGAACGAATCCCCTGGATTCGGTGGTAGGAGAGGCCGAGGTAACGCGCTCTGCGCAGCTTCCACGGGCGCGCGGCACCGCCCAACTGCCGATGGCTATAGAGGTAATTGAAATGGTTTGTTTGAAGTGTAGTTCACATTAAGTGCCAGTAGGTAGTAAAATACTTCTAATTATTCCCACGTCCCTAAGTTTTCACACTTCCATTTTTTTTATACTGAATTCCCCTGTTTTCTTTTTTTGGAGTTAATTCTTTGTTTCAGGCAAAGAGGAGCATAAATAAGGTTTGTTACACAAAATAAACTCTTATGCTCTGTGATTTGGCTACAAAATATGCAGGTTTTGGGAATGGCATATACAACATACTGCATAAAAACACACTTTCACAAGGGACCATGCCAGACACAGCAGTTCCTTTCCCTAAACAAAAACAAATCTTGTTTGCTAAGTCAGTTTTACTTAGGCTAGGGAGAAGTTTTCAAAATTCTTCACTTCTTTTCAATTTAGACAATTTTTGCAAAGTATTTGCCAGGTCTGTGAACTGCCCAAAGCGAGGCTGCAAGCACAGAGCTGAGCGTGGGCAGAGCGCTGGGGAACGCTTACCATCAGGAAAAGTCGGAATGCGAACGTGCAAATTCAGCATTTGGTGAATTTGTCCCCAGATGTCCCCGCTCAGCTGCCCCTGCTCATGCTCCGCCAGCTTCAACACCAGCATAACACAGTTTTCTGGCTCTCACAACATTATCGTGAGCCACAATTTGCCCCCTGCTCTTTTTCTTAAGGCACCAGCTTCGATTCCTGCAAATACGCGAGATTCTCAGCAGTCGTTATTTTCAGTTTTCAATTATTTTCGTTTTCAGGCTTTTTAATCTGCTTTTCAGTTTAAAGGGCTGGAAATATGCCCCTGCAAAAGGCAGAGAGCTCAACATGGAGGGCTTTAGGAATATAAACCTGGCGTGGGGTCTTGTGTCCCATGCTCCCTGGATGCTTAAGGCTGACAAAGCGTTAATATTTCTCTGGCCTCAGCTTAGTGCATTATTGTCAATTTTTATTCTGCTGTTGAATGCGTAGCCTCAGGCAAGCGTTTGCCCTCTTTGCCTCAGTTTTTCAATCCATAAAATAACAAAGAAATTACAATACTTTGACAGCTATGAAAACACATGACATTTATACTCATTTTACATAACGCTTACTTTTCAAAAAATGGATGCATTGCCTCAAATTTCATGTTAATGCGCTGGACTATCACGGAAAATACCTTCAGAGGCAAAGAGACATAGCAGAAAGTTCGTGGCAGGTGGGTCCAAAACTTCACAGCATGAGGCTGTAGCAAACCCCTTGCATCTGAGGAAAACCAAATCATATTATACCAGGAGCCCAAATGAACCAAAGAACGTTATTCCTTTAACTACTCAAAATTTCCTAAGGTGCCACAAACACATTTATATGAATGATTTTAGACTAGATAGATGTCTTAATATTTAAGATGTCAGATGGAGTAATATGTAAGTAATTACGTTTTGCCTTTCATTCTGTCTTTGTCAGGGGTACAGACTGATGGCCCTGGAGATTGAAGGCTTCTGTCTAGATAGTGAAAATACTCATTTTTAACACAACGAGTGCAAGCTTTCCCTGCCACGCTTTCCCAAAGGGGCCAAAAGCAGGGCTGATCTATCCAGCTGTGGCTGAATCTCATCCAGAAGACGAGAGTCCTCCCTTTGGTCGTCTATGGAAATACGTTAACATATGGAGCACGTACAGCTGGTTTCCCGAGCGGCGGTGGACTGGTGCTGGTATGGAGCACAGCCTCGGTGCTTGCCTCATGGGTGCTGCCCATACTAAGAGTAGTTAATATAAAAACTGCCATCACTTAGTGCCTCTGCCTTTGCAAATCCACCACAAACAGGCAGTCATATCTCCCCCCAACCTGGGGCATGCAGGGCAGCAAAACTCAGCCTCTCCCGAACCTCCTCTAGGGCAGTGGGAAAGCAGAGCGGTGGGGAAACTACTGATAAACGGACCAAGAAACAGAGGTGATGAAGATGATTGCGAAGAGAAGTCTCCCAGGGGAGTGAGGGAGGTACTGGTGGAGGTGCCAAGTCAATCCACATCAGAGAAAAATGAGAGCACGAGAGTCTTCCCGCTTGCCTGAACATGACCGAGCCCTGAGGATTCACGTAAGACCTCGTTTTCGGGAAGCTGGCTGCATCCCTGGCGATCCGCACCCTCCTGGGAGATGCACCCCGTCAGCGCGCAGCCGGGACTGGCACAAGCTGGCAGCACGCCGCTGGCCCACGAGACAGGGAGGTCTTTTCCAAATCGATCTCCTCATTTTCCCTGTGTTTGGTAGAGCCCTGCGTGGCCTCATGTGCTGCCCTGGCTGCCCACCAAAACCCATGCATCCCGAGACAGGGGATGAAGTCCCAGCTGTTTTCGAGGTGATGGGAAACTCGGGCCGACCTCAGCAGCAGCCTGGAGTCAGGAAGGAGGGACTTCTGCTCCTAATCTGCTGCCATTACCATGCTCCAGCCATGCCTATATTTACTGCCTATTCATACAGCAGCACAAATTCAAGTATGAATTCAGTTTATTCAGAAGACAGTTCATCAACTAGCCACTAGCAGTGTTACACATGGACACGCAAACCAGGTTTACCTAGCCCAATAGCAGGATTCCTAATAGCTACTCACCAGTCCAACCATTAAGATGAATGAACATCACAATTTTATCTGTTCACTTTTAGCTGTTGCCAGCCTTGTATGGTTGTGAAGAATCGGCAAAGGCCACTTAGCAGCAATATTTGACAATTCTGCTTTATTTTGCCCAGCTTCCTTATTAAAGAACACCAGCTATTTGCAAAGTAATTTGTGAAAATGTGAATATGCCACATGAAGGGAATGAAACCATTTCTCAAACTCCCATGCCTGCTCCAGACCTGCAAAAACTGTCCTGGGGAAAAAAAAAAAATATGTTTAATTGAACTGCATGATATAAAAATGTCTTTCTTCCAGAAACTCAGAAACACGCTGCCCTGTGCTTTTCCCTTCCCTGCTTTGGTTAATTTGCCCTCTCCTGACAGAGCCCATTCCATGCATCACCGCTACCTGATTGAATTAGCGACAGCCCACAGTAAATATTTAAAAGGAAAAACTTCACGGCGTGATGGGCAGACTTTTGCAAGTTGGTATAATAACAGTAGGAGAAACGAAAACCTCTAAGAAATACCACTAAGGCTTATCAAAGGGTCTTTGGGCCTCACGTGCCGGAGCTGCAGCTAGAACTGCGTGCAGGCAGCGCGCCTTGCCGATATCGGAGCTCGTTAGTGGCGGCACAGCTGTTTTCTGCAGGAAATTGTCAGCCTCTTGATACAACACTGACTGGGGGGGGAGGAAGCTGCTTTAATTGCCACCTGGAAAGAGGCAGCAAGCAGTTACAAGTTGCAATAGGCTCTCCCCTGGGGAAGAATACAGAGCTTTAACTCTTTAGTGCTGTGGCCCAGGTAGTTATTTACTTGTTTGTACTTGCGCGAAGCCTGGGAGCGGTGATGGATGTGCCTTGGGACCGGCTGATGCAGAAGCAGCGGCACAAATGTCAGTCGACATGAAGTTAAGAACTCGGGAGTCGATCGGCTCAGGCGCCGAGCAAACCAAGCGCAGCTCGCTTGCAAGGCCTCTGGCATGCTCATTTTTAACATTCTAGCTCGGTGGCACTCGCAGCATGCAGTATTCATCGCTGAGCAAAACAGGTCAGGAGCACAAACACCTGACTGGGAAGGTCTGTATCAGATACCAGGGCAACTGCAGGCACCTAATGCTCAGGAAACTAAATCGTGCCTCACCTACGGCCGTACAGCTGGGATACTTGTCCAAGCGCCAAAAGACATCTGCTAGACATGCAAGGGTTTTGCTTTATCTAAGTACTGGGAAACTCAGGGGAACGCTAAGCAAGCACAGGCGTTATCCAGTCCACGATCCCAGCAAACACAGCGTATGGAAACTGGAAACACGAGGACGGTTTTACACACTGACCTTGGTGACGCTGCAAGCATGTCGCAAGCAAGGCTGAGCGAGGGCGCTTGCAGGAGAGGCACCGCCACAGCCCTCCATGCCTTCCTCTGCGTTCCCAACCGGACAACAAAGCAGGTGGGTAAGTAAAGGCAGAAGACTTAGCTAAACATAAGTAGCAAGAATCCAGAACTATCCAAGATTTGTCATCTATGCTGTTCATCCCTGTACAGTAAGGAGGGCTGTGGGTGCTACCTGTAGACAGCACTGCATATCGCCTGTTTCAAAGTGGGATAAATTATCCTTGAGATGAGGCTGGCTATCCCCAACAACTACATAGTTATCTCAGGCAACTCACTGACTACTGGGCATCTAAGTTCTGGTACAATAAATATCATTCTTGAGGATCTCTTATTTGATTAGGTATTCAATATGTGATTCTTATGGCAGTACTGCAAGTCTGGAGGCTCTTCAAGGTTACCCACATTCAAAAAAACTGAGAACATAACACAAAAAGCTAAAAATGTAACACAGGCCCCAAATCAGCAAGACTTTAAATCCCTCCTGCGGCTCTGAGGCTGATGACATCGCACACCGAGTTCACCACTGCGAATGTCTGGTACCCAAACAGCTCCAGCCCACGAAGAGGAGGGGTGGCACGAAGGCTGGCCTCGTTTCTGCGCTCAAGAAAGGCAAGCACAGCTCTGGGGCGGCGCGTGTGCTTTAATAGGAATGCAAAGTGGTGTGGGAAGAAGGAGAGGGAGCCAAGCAGCTGGCTTCAATTAATCATCAGCTCTCCTGGAGGCTGGGAGGATGACTCTGGGGTGGTGAAGAGCAGGCTTCGTTGGCTGCGGAGAGGGACGGAGGGGAGGTGGGTGGTGTGGGCAGGCTGCGATCGGCCTCGGAGAGTGTTGGTCGGGCGCGCTGGGGAGCAGCGACGGCGGGGCGGGGGGATAGCTCTGCAACTGGCATCGAGCCAACAGCTAGATAAATACAGTTACTTTGGCTTTGACTTCAGGAGAGTTTGGGGGGAGGGCTGATAACTGTAGTTGTTATAAATACTGTTATTTTGTGGGTTTTCTTAATCTCTCCATCTTCAAGTTCTCTTTTCTAGTTTTTTCCTCTATAGCTAATCCACCTTCCTTTGCTCTCGGGGGCTGTGCTAGCAGTGGGATAGTTGATGTAGCTGAACTCAGCTCCACGTGTGGGAAAAACGCTCCAGCTGCTACCAAGAACAGCATTTATGACCGTGTTTTTAAGTGTGGTTTTGGAAGCACAGGTAAAACCGTATCTGTGTGAGACTGAGCTCCCAGTTCCTGTCCCTTGTGCATCTAAATGAAACCCTACTCCTGAAGGAACATCTCTTCTCTCTCTAAATAACACCGCGCGTCTCTACCCTATGTAAATAAAATCGCAGCCCCTCCAGGCCTGTCAGTGCTAGGCATTAATGAGCCTGCAAAATCGTTTCTTGTCTCATTTGGTTTGGCAGTGCAGATGCTTAAGTCTCTCAATGTGTTTTTCAGAAAGTTTGGAAAATGTAAAGTATGCCTAAGAGAAATGCCAAATCCCTTAACTCGTGGGGGAAGTGTTCATGTAACTTAGAGGGGGGAAAAAAGCGCTCTCAGTGGTGTTTACTGAGCGCATTAAAACTTTCCAGTTGTTATGAACTGGCTGTATCTGCCCAAGAGCTATCCGCTAGTAAACAGAAGCACCCAGACGATGGTAAAACTGGCGCGTTTCTGCAAATTAAGTTCCCACGTGCAGGCCAGGCAGGGCACGTCTATTCGCAACACCAGGGAGAGGTGTTGCTTTTATTATAATACTAGGAAAGGCTTGTCAGAATCCATGCCAAAATGGAAGAGTTTGGGGGTTTGGTTTTGTTTTGTTTTGTTTTTTAAAGTGTGTCTTAACTGAAAGGCAAAGCCCTGGATGCGTACCAGCTCTGCCCACTGACTTCAGTGCCAGCCACGCCAAGAGGAGATGGGATGGGTTATTCTTATGTGCAGGACGGGTTAAATTCCTGAATGCGGCAGTGGCCTCGAGCCTGCGGTGTCTCTCCTCCGAAGCCCTTAAACTTGGTGGGATCTGGAGGAGACCAGGAGCCCGAGAGCCGTGCAGGTAAGCTGGGATCCAAGCGTAGCTTTCCACGGCAGGTCCTCGCCTCCGAGGGATGGGGGTGAGCGGGGAGCATCACCCCCAGAGAGCAGAACTGCTGGCTTTCTCCTGCTCGTCCTTCTGGTAACTCCCTCCTGTCTCAACGCAGTGGGGACGAGGTGGTCATCCCCCCAGCTCCCATGCACTCCAAGGTGATCTGCCCTGCGTGGTGGCACGTTGTGCGCGCCTGGTTCAGGGCTCTGCGGGCCGAAGTAATGATCTTTAACAAGGGATTCACTACAGCAGCGCTCGGGCTTCTCAGCGTCTTAGCCATCCGTAATTTCAGTGTGAAATCAGTAAGCGCTGGATTTCCTTACCCGTTTTGATATAACCTTGAAAGAAGGGGATGGAAGAGCACCTCGTGAGCGATGAAAGACTGGAAGGGACCACTCCCAACATCTGCACCAGGCAAACGTGACCTGAGCTCCGCTTCCACCAGCTGAGGGACAGAGCAGGACCTGCTTCTGGCATCTCCTCCTTCCACTGGCTCCAGTCGGGCAGGACCCCAGTGCAGACTTCGGGATTTCAGCTCCAAAGCATCTGGCTCCCTCTTGTGCTCCCCGTGTTTATGGCAGGAGAAGTCGGATGGGACAAAGTCCGGCTGGTGCAGCCCGCTGGGCGAGGTGGCCCCTGCTCATCTCCCCCAGTCCGGCCCGAGGAGCAGATCACAGCAGCAGCTGTTAGTCAAGACCTGACCTGATATGGACCATCTCATGGACCATGGCGGGTTGGAACCAGATGATCTTTAAGGTCCCTTCCAACCCAAACCATTCTATGATTCTATGATCTCCGTATTCTGCTTCCCTTGAGCTTGCCAGGAGATATCAAGCTGTTCCTGGAGCACGGCTCCATATGCACTACGTGCAGCCTGGCGCTTATAGCTTGATGGGGGATGAGTTGTGACTGTCAGCCGTAGCTTCCACCTTGGAGAAAATCCACCCTTCTTCTGCGTGATTCAGTCCAAGCGACAGCACTGCCATCTGTACATACCGCCCTCAGCATGCGATGCATCCCCTCCTCCGCAAATTTAAGAAATTTAAGGAGTATGAAATTATTTCACCTGTACAAAGATAACAAAACTTTGTTTTTCCAGCATTTTATACAGCTTTTTTTTTGTGGTAAAGTACTGTGTCGCTGGTCCTGATCCATACTGCTCCCATTACAAAGGCAGTAGCAGTAACGCGTGGGGAAATCCACCTGAAAAATGGCTTTAACGCAATGCTCCAGCAGCCGTGGCTGCTGCCATTAGAGGTATTTCTTCTTAACTGCGTTACTTTTAGGAGATTTCTTTAAAGGTCATTAATGGGTGTCAGGAGACAAAGAAAAGCTGTGTTAGGCGAAGCAGAAAAAGGCACTTGTTTTCCAGCAGATGTTCTGCAACTCTCTACAGCTAAGGAAAAAGTAAGTACAACCAGACCGGGCTCTGTCAATTCTGAATTGTTGTGCAGTTTTGACTCGATTTTTCTGTTGGGGTTTATTTTTTTTTTTAAACCATAATTAAAATTAATCATTAATTTATTTTTTTTTCTCTTAGCCAAGTTGTCTGGTTGTCTTCAGGCAGCCTGCTGCAGAAATCAGGGAAGACACCCATCCTCTAATGGTAGGTGAAAACGGTAAAGTGCCTACCTGTGATTTCACTGTGCTCTTAGTTTGAAAGAGAGGGATGGAAAAGGTCCTTTCATCAGTAACTGCAGCAGATTGAAGGGTAGGAGCCCAAAGGACAAGAAATGAGTTATTTTGAATTACATTGGATGGAAGCCGCGTATCCCGTAAACACTCACCAGCCACGCTAAGTGCGAGGGAAGAAGTCACCGCAGAAATGTTGCGCAACAGCGAAGGAATTTCCCCAGCGTTAGCTTGGCCTTGCTCTGCAGCTGCTTTTCTCTTGCACAAGATGTGCAAGAAAACAGAAACGTGTGCGTTTATTTACGGGAGCCTCCTGAGAGCCGAACCGGAGCCAAGCCAGAGCCTCAGCTCCTCCGGATACGCAGCCTGGGAAGTTCATCTCCTCTCTCCTGGTGGGAGCACGTCCCCATCCGACCCCGGCGGGCCGCAGGTACTGACTCACCGACCGCCCTCAGCTCGCCCTCGGCTGTTGCCTGTTGTCTGGGTTCATCTGGGTTTTATGCTTCTGAGTCTCCACTGTGGCCAGATGAAGACATAAAGCCTAAAAGTTGTCTTAAAGAATGAGTTATTTGCTAGCAACGCTATTTATTTTTCCTAGACTATTTTTTTTTTTTTTTTAAGTAAGACACACAGCTCCCAAGAGTGGCAAGCACTTCTTCCTTAAGAAAATGTCACTCTGGCATCCTAAGCTTTCGGGAGACGCGACAGGTCTTTTGTAGTAGGTGCTTTTTTTAACAAACGCACAGAGAAAGTTTCAATGCAACTCAAAGGTGGCAGAGGCAGTTTTGATGACAACAATTAAACCTACAGAGAGGTTTTTTTTTCCTAAGGAAACCTCCCTCCTTCCCGCAGGAACAGAATACGTCTTTTACATTGCCTAATTAGATGCGCAGGCACAGTGGGGAGCAAAGGAGGCTTTGGCCTCCCCCGGCCACGCCACAGCAGCGCTTTGTGCCGGTGATGGCCAACGGACTCCAGCAAACCATTCTTCTCCCATCCACCTCCCCCATCCCCTCCCATCCGCAAGGAGACTGCTTTTGCCTCCAAATCATATAATATTTTCCTGCTAAGGGATGTCGAATCGTCTCTCGGATCCTCAGGTTTTCAGGCGACAGAAAATGGTGTTTAGCCCACTGACTGTAGTGGGCTGCTGCCAGGAACTGGGCTCAGATTTTGCTGCTATTTGTGACCTTTTTTTTTTACTTTTTTAGGCTTTGTTGGTAGGAGTTGTGCCTTAAGTCAAAATTTGGAGTTTAATAGATACAGCAGTGCTTTCCTTCCCATAAAAATAACTGTGAGAATGAGAGCTGGCAAGTCTCTTACCAGACCTAATACTGATTTGTTTTGTTGTGTTTGTTTAAATATTCATGGTAATGAAAACATCGGACTTTCTTTTTTTTTTTGCCAAACATCTATTGTTTTCTGTGGTATCTGCATCGTGAAGGAAGGAACAAATACGTGTTTCACTTACGATGTCCTTCTCCTGAAACGCTGTTTGTATCTTACAGCAAACACTAGTCTACCCTGGCGGATCACAGCTTTTTTCCCTGCTACGGAGAGCAGGTTCCTCTGCGGGGTTAGAGTAGCTTAGTCACAGGCCGTAGGTACCACAGCCTCTCTACTACACTAGTAAAGACCCTGTGCTGCCCTGCCCTGGCACAGCTACAAGGAACCATCAGAGGTGACAAAGGCGGGGTGTTCCTGGCCGAGCTGCTGTTAACAGTTGGACTCGATGATCTTAAGGGTCTTTTCCAACCTTAACGATTCGATGATTCTATGAAATCCCACATGAAAAACCACCCCGGAGCCTAACAATAGCTACTATTTACTCATCTACCCCGCATCCAGATCCCTATTTACCAGGCAATCCGTAAACACAAAACAACCAACGCAAAGCTCTCTTTGTCTAAAGAAATGGCGTCCTCTGAGGCAACGCCGGTGGCGGGTGAGAAGCGGCCCCGGCCCGCGGCAGCTGAGCACCGCCGAGGACGTGGTGGCGAAGGGGCGCTTGCTGAGTGAATCCGAAGAGGAGCTGTTACAACTGAACCAGGATTCAACAACAAAATTTTATTCAACAACAAAATTTTATTCAACTGTGGTGTTTTCAAGATTTTCAGGTTTTGACTGAAGATCGTTCAGTAAAAACGACTTCCTTGCCAGGCAACAAGACCTGAGTGACACCTGTACCAGTGCCGCCAGCTGCTCTGCTGTCAAACTTGACTCAAAAAGCGACGCTCAGCTAGTAGTAACCGGTCAGGATTCAAACTGATGCTGGTGCCACTGGTTTACCAGCTTAGCCCTAAACGTTTATTGAAGTGCATAGGAAGTACTGATGCTATGAATCAGAAAAAACTGAGGCTCTTCAGAAAAGAGAAGGGAAGACCAATCCGGCCACTAGCGAAGAGCACTAATTTCATTAAAGGATTATCCTTCACAGAGGATTTACTCTTTTACAAGGTTGAAAAACTTCCCGTCTTTGCTGAGGCTCTGTGGGGAGCACCCGAAAGAGCCCCGCGCTGGAGGGCTGCCTGCGCTCTGCGGGGAGCAGAGGAGGGGCTCTTCCAGGGCACCCGTGTTCGGCCCCACCTCCGACCCCCCGGTGCACCTACAGGGGATCCGGGAGGAGACGAAGCCTTTAAATACTACTCCCCTCTCCTTCCAATTCAGCCAAGTGCTTAAGCTCATCATCCTCCCGCTTTGACAGCGTGTTTTAATACACAGCACTGGCAGTACTTTAACAACTTTATCTTTCATTGGCATAATCGCAATGGATAACCAGTCATGACAAGAAAATGCCTAAAGCACTTCTTGGGCTTTAGGTTTGGGCTTCCAACCAAAACTCTGTGGCTTGGTTAAAAGAACAAGGACACGACATTTTGTATAACTAATTTCTTTAATGGCATAAAGAAAACTTTTCCTGCACATAAGACAAAAGAACCTATGCCCTGTATGTTTTGACAAGTATTCTGAACACACTGATAACACAAAATAAAAGTTATTTTCTAAATTGGTTTTATAAAAAGCCTAAATTAGGATGGGCATTTGGACCCTTGTAATGGATACAGAAATGGATTAGCAGAAACAGAATCTGATTCAGAAGTCTAAATGCCCCATGATTTTCACATCAACACTTTGGATATACTTTCATGTCTAAATAACATGCTGTCAAGGGATGCTGCAGGTGCCGTTACAGCTGGGAAAACAAAAAGTTACTGCTCCTATGAAAACAAACTAACTCGCTTATTTTCTACTGTGAAGAACTTCCAATGCCATCTTGTCAGGTCCTTCTCAGGACACGACAGGCCTGTAAATTTGGTAAGCATTCCATCCCCTCAAGCCTCAAAGCTCTGCCTTCTTCGTGCATCTCAATGACGAGAACGTCCTTCTGCAGATAAAGGCAACAGAAAAAGGCCACCAGTTCTGTTTTCAGTGGTCATCTCCTCGCACAAAGAAACATAACTCAACTTCAACCCAGCATTTCATATCCGGCTGGCTCCCCCAGCTTTGCCAGTCTGACTTCTTATGCTAATCAGAACTCTTTAAAAAAATTCTCTTCTCTCATATGCTCCCTGACAGCAAGAGAGAACGAGTGTGCATGTGCCCAGAACGCAGCTAACAGAAGGAAAAAGGTGCCTGTAGCTGGACAGAGGAGGCCTAACTTTTTCAGTCTCGAAGCTCACGAGAGATACAGAGATCATTTATTCCCTGTTCTGAACTTAATTTGGTATTTGGGGGGAATGGGCTTGTTCACCCTTGTGTGCAGCCTTCGCAGCCTGCGAGCGGGAGGCACATGACAGATCTGCAGTGATGTGGAGGTGCAGAGGTTGCACCAGGACAGCCTCTCTGAGAAGCACAAGGTGTAAAAACCAGCAACGCTAACTTTCTACTTGGTTTGAAACAGGCTCTGAATCTTATTGCTCAGCTCCTTTGTAAATTCAAAAATCTCTGGAGAATTTCCTACAACATCAATGTGAGTATCGTAAGCAATGATCAAAACATAAGGGTAACGGGGGCTTAGACTCTCACACGCCTGTTTATACCTCCGCTTTTCATCTCTGATGTGCTCTTGAAAGTAGATTCTCTCTTTACGTAAAGTGTTATGGAGTTTTACAGACCAATTTTCAATTTTCTGTTTGACTCTTAATACCTGTCCAGCATCAGACCGACTTCCAGCATTCTCAATACAGACTGTAGTTACATCACCATCAGTTATGTCAGAAATTACAACACCATCATTTACTAGGAATGTCCGGGGAAAAAAGTGCTTCAGGTAGTGATATATATCTGTGTCAAGAACAACCACCTGTTTGTCCCCATCTGTGTTACGAACGGAATTACTCGTCTCCGTGGGAAGTCTGTGTTTCTGTAGCCTCGTCCATGGTCTCTTATGGGACTTACTTTCTTCTCTTTCGTCCTTCTCTGAAAGGGATTTTGCTTTTAGTAAGAGGAAGTCTCGTAGCGATTTGATTGCTGGAAACGACCCCTGAACAGAAATATGCCCGTTGGATTGCAAAGGACCAAAGCTCAAAGCCGTGCTCTTCTTTTTAAATTCTTCTATCAGATCTTCTAAAACAAACTGATCTTTGAAAACAGACATATTGAGGACAGATGTGACGGAGCTGAAGACCTAGAATTTTGAATTAGAGAAGTTAAGTAATGGTTAACATAGCAATGGCAGTACAACTAGATAAATTATGAATGAGCTTACGTTTTCACAGTAACGGGTTACTTTCAGCGGATAGTATCTGGACAACCTCCTGTCTTCTAGTCGATGCTCATCCTTCTTTAGAACACTCTCTACAACTAAAGAGAAAGCCAGATTCACTTGCTGTGCAGTCAGATACGGCGTAATTGCCAGTCTGATGGCGGAACACTTCACGGGTGTTTTTCTCTTGATGCTTTCCCTAACAATTTCCCATATAAACATGCAGGCTATTCAATACTCTTGCCTAATATTTTATGTATTAGTCAAAATTGTTCAGAGAGAGACAAAAGCCTGTCGTCTTAGAACATTAACTGGCAGAGATTTACTCCTCAAAGGCCTGACTAGAAAAATCATATCTGTTATGCACGGTATAAATTTATTCCTAAAAACAAACATAACAAATGCTTTGCACAAAGCCTGTTCAGAGTCATCTCTTCACTGAACAGAAATAAAATCGTAAAACTTTGACTGACTAAAAGAGAGGCGTTAGTCTCCCAGTTCTACAAAATCCTAGTACCAGTAAACAATTTAAAATCATTTGTTTTCAGGTTAACGTTCTAGGGCTAATTCTTTGGGGGATGGCTGTATT
Organism: Nipponia nippon; assembly: GCF_047370975.1. Taxonomy (NCBI): domain Eukaryota; kingdom Metazoa; phylum Chordata; class Aves; order Pelecaniformes; family Threskiornithidae; genus Nipponia; species Nipponia nippon. The sequence continues at coordinate 98,654,122 of NW_028262369.1, forward strand.
TAGTATATTAATCTAAATACCTTCTTGATCTTCAAAAGTTACATAGGCAACTCCTTTTGTCATTGTTGGATACATTACTTCTTCCACATCTCCCCCGTTATTCTTCAACTTTTGGAAATGAATCATCAGTATGTCAGTCATGACATCATCATGCAGAAGGCCATCTGGAACACCAGCGATGACGACCGTCCTTGCTGATTTAGCAGCTTGTCCTGTTGCCTGCGCACAGAGACAGGGCACACTGTAAACGCAAGGAGTAGCGGTGACCTCCCGGAGAGGTTACCCAGATTCACCCCGATGGCTGAAGTGCCTCCCCTTCCACGCGTTTAGTAGCTAATTGAGCAGACTGCTGAATCAGATTTCAGTGAACCAGGCTCCCTCAGGCACCTTTCCATTACCGCGCAGTAAAAAATGGCCTGACTCTTAAGCGTAATTTACACCCTCTCAGCATCTTTTCTTAGAGCAGTAAAAATTAGATCTAAATTTAACAGCTTCTCAAATGAAACGTCCAGTGTCACACTGATAAGGTGGTTTGCTCTGATTCCAATATTCAAAATTTGAAGACAATGACAAATTTTAATTGCATGTACTGTTCAGTAATGATTGTCTTTTCAGAGTGGAAGGGTCAGATTCAGACTGTCCTTACTTGTTAAACTTATGAGAGCTGGGATCTAGGGTTGTGCTCTGACTCATCTCTCCACTTATTAAATGGATAACCTTGTTAAACTGGAAGAACATAATTCCAGTCATCTGAGCCTCACAGTGCAGAAAACAACTAACTACACCCATGATTTTCATCAGAGCCAAACCTCCCAATGCTGCAGACATGAAACCCATCTTACATAGGATTTGCATCCATATCTTCTTAAGAAAAGCATATTTTCTTTCCATTCTTATTACACAGACATAAGCAGTAATATTTCACCTGGCATATCGTGGCAAAATTACTGTAAATGGTGGAACCCTGAGTAAATTTTTTAACAGTTCATTGACTTTTTGGAAGAAAGAAAATAGTTTAGTATGTGTGCATGGCAGCATTCACAGGAATGAACTGTCAATAACTCCAGAGCGACCGTACTCGAGGTCAGTCACTCCATCCAAATTCTTTTGACTTCTCTTACAACGTTTCTCCTGGCTGCATACAACATTAGGGCCAGCACAGCAGTTACAAAGCCTGCAGAATGTGCCGCCGCGGGCGAATGCTTCCTTGACGTGCGTCCAGAGCCCTGCAGACCACCACTGCGGTGTTTCTGAAAGGAGCGAGGAGACGGATTCAATGAGACTGTGCAACCATGCCAGCTTTTAATTCATGAAGACATGAGGCCTTTTTTTACCACCCGTCGAATTTAAAGAGCCAGGCGCTTTAATTATATTAGGCAATTATTTCGGTGGTAACGCTCACGCGAATGCGAGTTTCTGCACTAATGAGGCAACATGAAGAGAATATAAACAGAGTGCGTCCAAGATTGACGGAGTTTTATGCAGGATTTTCCCAGGCTTCACACAGCCGATTGCAGCCCGTGCACAAGCGGGAGCACTCAGCTGCCAGACAGCATCTCACACCTTGCCAGCTGGTATTTTGGAGCAACACTCGTGCCTACTATTGGGGTTAGGAAAAAAAAAAAACCCAAAACACCATGAACATACAGTTCGTTTGTGCTGAATCGCTTCTAAGACAAGCCTGCGTGCAGCGGCTGCTGCTGGACGGGAACACGGGGCTGCGGAAGGTGCAAATCAAATTCCTTGGCAAATCTGTGAGGCGGATGAACGCTGACAAGAGATGGGATGTGAAGACTTACCCACGGACCTCACCGCTTCTCGTTGTTATTTAAAAACTCAAATATTAGTACCAGCGAGAGGGAAATCAGACCTGTTGCTACCACTAAGCGGAGGGCCGAGGCAGCAGGCCGTGGCAGACGCTGCTGCTGCCCGAGCACCGAGGACTCCTGCAGAGCGGGAACCCAGCGAGGGACGGACGCCATTCCCTCGCTGCCTTCACGCCGCCGGTACTTTTAACCGCTTTTCACAAGCGGTGCAGGAGGAGGCCGCTCCTCCTCCCAGCCCGGCCCGGGGAGCGCCGCTGTCAGGGGGCTCCGGAGGCGGGAGCAGGCCGGCGGGAAGGCCCGGGCTCCCCCCCGGCCCCAGCGCCCCCGCCCTCCCCCGGCGGGAACCGGCCCCTTCCCCTCGGGGGGCCGCTGCCTCCCGCGGCCCCGGCCCCAGACGGGGCGCGCCGCTCCCCTCCGGGCCCTACCCGCCCCGCCGCCGGCACTTGCCATGGTCGTCGCTCCGCCGAGGTTTGGCTTCCTCCGGCGGCCGGGAGCGGGAGGGTCGGGCCTGCCCCGGCCTGGCGGGGAAACCGAAAGAGCAACGGCGTGCCCCGCGTTCCGGCAGCCCCGGGGCCTCCTCCGTGCCGCCTCCCGCCCGCCCTCACCCCGCCTCCCGCTGCTCCCTCAGCGGCTCCTCACGCCGCCGGGTCCCCGCCCGGCGAGGCACACAGGGAGCGGGCTGTGGTGGACGGGTACCCAGCCGCTCCCAGGCCAGGGCCGCCTGAGGGACCCGGCACTGAGGTGGCTCACGGTGGAAGCTGCAGCTATGGAAGTGTGAGGTACTTGCATGTAGCGGGGGTATAAACAAGCCACAGCTCTTCTTCAAACTTCCAGTCAAAGATAAATTCACTGCAGTAGGCAGAAAAAAGGATATTGCCATTTGTAGAAACATCACCTAAATTCTGTATTCTTGGTTTTCATCATTAAAACAGTTTTCCAGCCTTTATGTGGCACCACTGTTGCTTTAAAATGTAAACATTACAATCAATGCATCAGAGAAAAAAACGAGACATTTACAAATACCGATTGTCTTAAAATGTCTTAAAATTGTCTTAAAATGTTACTTAAAACCTCATTTTATGTACTTAAAACCTGTAGCTTCTTGCTACTCCCCCACACGGTGATGCCTTACGAGAATTTTAAACTTTTCCTTTTTTAAGGATTTACTTCTCAACATTTATCAGTGAGGTACAGTTACAATCCGTGACATTTTTTACCTTCATCAGGTTTCCCCTTTCTTTTTAAGGCATCTGATCTTATCAACATTTTAAGACTGTTACATGCAAAAGTACACAATCTCCATAAATACTCCAGTACTACTACTTTTTTTTTAAATTATTATTTCATAATTGTCAGGTAATCAACCCATGCCTTTGCATGCACTAAACAGTAAGAGGTGCTACAGCCACATGGATCTCACCCAACAGTAAATTCAAAATTAACTGTGGTGCTAGCAGCCTTTTAGTTTCCCATATTCAACTGCACCTATTGCCTATTAACAGTTTCTCTAGAACAATAACACCTGAGGTATATTTGTAGTGCGCTTCTTGCACGAGTTTGGTGCATTGTCCTTTTTCTGCGTACTAAAATATCAAATACTAGGGAAATAAGGTATTTTTAACATTAGACCCATGCTGCTTTGAAGTTAAGATCATTGTTGCCAAACCATTTCAGCCCCCAAAGGTAGCAAGTAAGGACGACAGCAGAAAAGGAAACACGTTCCTTCTTGGAAAATAAATCCTTCTCTGACCTTGCACTTCCATTTTATTTCAAAGATCTTTTAGAATGAGAACTGGAAGGATGAACTGGAAACAAAAGGGCGACTTGACATGCTGAAAAATTAATTTAGGGCTTTTTCCAGCTGATCCCTCTCTCCGTACCCTCCCAGAGCCAGCAGCCCGTCCAGTCCCACCCAAGAAAACAGATACCTCAGACACAGCGTTCACCATCAGACTCTGTCACCAACATTGTTCCAAAGCAAGCTGTTTTAGATAAAGAATCGATTTCGATTTGTAACTGTAATATTTTAAAGTAAGCAAAATCATGAGCAAAAATGAGGAAAAATGTAATTGTAGAAACAAATATTAAAACCAAACAATAAACCAGGCTATTAACTTATCAGAAGCTCAGCAGAATTTTCATCACCTCCGAGGAGAAGTAACAACGTTTTGACAGCTAAAAGCGGTATTACTGCTATGGCATTTCTTATAAGGTGCAATTTCTTGAGTAAATCTGTGGTGTTTTTGCACACTCCCTTTTCCTATTTTAATTTTAGCACTGATTTGATGATGCAGATTTTATGAAATTACAGGAGAACTGCTCTCAGGTATTTGAGTTATGGCGGCACACAGCAAACCTCAGCAGGACTGGAGTTCTGTCAGAGATACCTTTAAAAAAGGCACTTTAAAAAAGCAGGTCTGCAAAGACGCTTTTGGTTGGGATTCCATACAGCTTTTGTAACCAAAATGCAAGAAGGAATGGATTTATCCCACTTTGGAGTACGCGACCTATCTAAAATTTGCAAGATACAAAATCTGCGAATTTGCAGAAAGCAATCTTAGATTAAGTTTCAAGTGCTCCTGAAGGCTTTTTCTGTGACTTCGATCAGGAACCTCTGGAACACCAAGCAGTGAGTTTTACTGAATTTCTATGCAAAGTCTGTGCCATTACACAAATCAGAAAGACAGGGAGTTCCTCTTTTTCAAGTATAAATTTCAGAACATTAAAGTACAATATCTGCATAACTTCCTATGCCTCCGATGAAGCAAAACCTCAGAACTTCATGAGTTCAGTCTACAATTTTCTACATGGCATTCTAAGTATCCTCCTCAAAACAAACCCATGTTCCTCCTTCTGATACATACTTGATTTTCTCTATTTCCCCACCACTATTACTAGGCTTTTGAAAATGAATTTCAATCATGTCCTGTACACTTTCTTCATCATCTTCCATCTCTTGAATTCCTTTCAACAGAATGGTCTTCTTAGAAATCCCACAATAGAGCTGTTGAGGGAAGAAAAACAAACCGGTATTACACATCAGCTGTTGCCTGTACATCTAAAGGAACTGACAGAGACTGGAAATAAGCATATCCTCGATCAGATATGGCTAGGATCTTTGATTACATTTTAAGACTTTGGACAGGGCGGTATGTTTCTGTCACTGACAATAGCAGGAGTTCTGAACTCTATCGTACACTGCCGAGATCAATAGGCAATGCACCTCGCCTCCTAACTGGTGCGTCCTGCACTCCTTAACACACACACACACGCTGGATTTGGGGATCTCCGATGACTCTAGACAGCATCACTCCGTAAAAATGCATGCCAATGCATGATACGCACCTGCAAAGAATGCTGTTGTATCTCATAAACGCACACACTCTAGTCAATGCTTTAATCATAAAGGCCTGATTATATAGACAATACTGACTTGATTACAATCTAGTCATACAAAGTAAAAGACAATTTCAGTGAAAATATGATGAGCAAGCAGACTAGCATTACAGGAAAAAAGTCATTCTTTGGGGTGAATGAATGAATGAATGAAAAAAATGAATGAGCACGTTTCATAGAACAACAAGGGTCTCTGCTGCGACTACCAACAAGGCCTCTCGTTAGGGATGAACATGACAGTGCTTTGTGACTGGGAAAAACGTTGTTGTGTCTACTATTAACCTACTTCACAAACAATTCAGTATCTGCCTCCTGTCTAGCACAGGCATTATGGTAAGTAATGATATGATTTGATCAAGGAAAGACATGCATATCCTTTTAAAATAAATTATAGCTTTCACACTGCAAAACATAAGATTATCAGCAGAGCAGCACATCGCAGACTCACACTTGCTATTAAGTTTCACAAAGTGCATGACACAAAAGCTTCTGCCGTCCTCAGAACTGAAAATTCTGCCCATATCTCGTATTTCCCATGTATCTGCTCTAGTTAGGGGTTAGCCTGGACTAGATTCTTTTACCTGAAACTTTTCCAAGTGTACGTCGGTGTTTGGGGACACAGAAAGCCTATAGCACCTTCCATTCACAAAGAAAGGATATTTAGTACATCTCACAAAGCCGTTAGCTGCTGTAATGGAGAATGAGGAAAAGAGGAGTAAGAGTAATATAATCTAAAATGCATTTTGTAAGCATATCAAAGAACAGATTCATCTTTCTTATATGGATTTAGAAACTAATACATGATAGCGCCCTTGTAGATTCTTCATATGCATTTTGAAAAAAGTTTATTTGGCATTTCCAAAAAAGCAAAATCATTAAATACCCACAAAAGCTTCTGAAATAAATCTAAAGCAGCTGCTCTAAATGGATGTGGCTCCACTGATCTTCACAGAATTTCATACAGTTGGGCAATCTGAATGCCTGTCTAACTTCATTGTCATGAAACAAGAGCTAAAATCAAACACATTTTCCTAATTTTCTTTCTGCAATAGAAGTGTCTAGCAATGCAAAGAAAAAAATAGGCTTTTGACAAAGAAAGAAATAAAGCTCACAAACTGCTGATCAGGTCATGTTTGATCGAAAAGGAACACGATGAAATGCTGCTCTATTTACAGATGCGTGGGTGAACCCACATCTTTTCCTGATCTGCTTAACTCTCTGTGGGAAGAATTTGCTACCTGCAGTGGTTAAGTTAACGCAGAATGGAGTATGGAATGGAATGCAGAATGGACGGTATGCCCTGTACATCTAGCTCACAAAATATTACATGCTCTACCTCCAGGTCTGAGGAACGTAATAACAGCTGTTCTAGACTGCTTGTTGTAGGTCACATTTTCTACTTCTCCTCCTCCTCCCTGTTCAGATTTGTAGAAATTCAGCTCTAATTTGTCTCTCATCCAGTCTTCAGGAATGGATAGCTCAGGTATTTCTGAAACGTTGATCTTCTTTCCAGAAATAGTGACATGGAGCTAAAAAAATACATTTTTTGTTCACTTTGTGACTGAAAACACCCAAAAAAATGAACTTAAAGCTTTTTAAGTACTGCAAGTTCATATCTTTATAGTTTTGTGTTTCAGTTGATTACCTCAAATTTGATTCCCATTTCAAGTGTAAAAGGCTTCACTCTCACATCTGCTATTTTGTTGTCCAGGTTCACAGTATGCTTACCCATTTTTATCAGTCTCTGGGCAACTAAGGAAAATCAGAAGTTTTCAGATATGAAAAGCCTTGTTTAATCATTCTAAAACCGAAACTATTCCCCAGTTTCTTAAGCAAAATCTCCTTTTGCATCAATAAATGAGAAATAAATAACAGTTAGGCAACCAGATCCCACTATCCACATCTTCAGGCATGTCTACTTCCATAAAATCTCATTGGTTATAGCCAACAGGTACGATATTGTACTATCTTTAGAGTAGCATAGAATAGTAGAATCTTTATGCTGTCAAAAGATGCTCCCACTGTATCAAATATTAATACTAGACTTCTCGTATTTCATTTAAAATATCCTTGGATGAAAACCACATCACTACCAGGTGCAGAGAATGCCTATCAGCCATGTTAGATCTTAGCTGAAAGAAACGACCCGGACACTAGCTTTGTATCTGCAATACACTTGCGTAAGTGAGTGACCCGCCACGCAGGCCCAGCCAGGCTGCCTGCAGGCTCCTTGCAGCAGGCAGCGGGCTGTCCCAACAAGCAAGCAGCTCAGCGAGAAGCAGGCAAGTTACAGACTGCACCATCCCTCTGTTGGCTCCGATCGACCCATCACCTGATGAGTACCCTTAACCAACATCACTTCTGTCAGGATACGGGACTGCCCAGGGTAAAGAAAATCGTCAAATTCTGCTGTCAAAACATTTTGAATCATTCTTGACAATACTCTGTGAGGTAGAAACATATTCCCAATTTCAAACACCAAGTACCATTTGTATTAGCTGAGAGCAGAAATCTGGTAATCCAACAAAAACGTGCAGAGTGCTTGCAAGCATTTTTATCTACTGATTGGTATCATAACAGTGAAAGGTTCTCCGTGTATTTTTTCTTTGGCTGTTGTTCATTTTTTTTTCCAAAATGTTTATGTCAATCTTTTCCCTTTGGCAATGAAATACATCAGATATATTAATTTTATACTTAAAATATGCATCATACCTTCTTCATCCTCAAAAGTAAGCAGTGCCTGGTTTTGATTCAGTCTGAATGGGATTTTCGTAGTTACACCAAAAACACAGTGAATATTCGTTTCTGGAGAATCATCCGTCACGTCTTCCATGTGACTTAACTTCATTTTCATTTCTGCTACCTTTTTCTTAATCTAATATTTTAGAATCAAGATAGCAAAAAAAAAATAAAATCACTTCCGTAATTTATTGCGGAACAGAAAAACGAACAGTAATCTTTCCTTGAAGTGCTATGTATGTTTTGGGTTTTTAAAGTTTAACAGTCAAGCAGATTGAAGTCATGGCTGGTAAAACAGGTATAACTCTTCCAACTAAACTGACCAGTTGTACTTCTCTATTCCTGGGATTTTTGTCAATGAGGTGTTTTGGGTTTTTTTTTCCCCTTGATTAACTTTGAACTTAAACTTGACCTTTTACAGTAAAAATTCGATTGCAGTCCATGGGGACTTCCACCTGCAGAAGTAGAATACTTTTGGTATCTAAAGTTTGCAAAATGCAAGTATCGGAGTCCCTTGTGTTGCCATTTATTTTTGCCTAATTGCATCACTGCTCTACAGCAATGGGAAGTCTGCTAATGCACAGCCTTGTATGCTGCCGTCTTAGTAAAACAGATAAGAATATCCAAGTATTTTATAACTAGGATAGTTTAAAACAGTTCATGAAAATGTTGGTTAGGAAAGGCTGCTTTGATAGACTTGAGGGAGTTTCAGATAACTCTTTTTTCCCCTTTACGTAACTATTTCAAAATAAAACCCTGTGTAGAAGAAAAATACTGTCTGTGTCAAGATAAAAGAAACGGATTAATTAAAGCATTCCTGCCACCTGTCTTCAAAACTAGCATCTTATCTATGAGCCCGCTTGCTTTCCATTCCCTCTACTGCCAATGCAAAGAGAGACGCTCTTCCTAAAAGATAATTCAGACACCGGGTGTCGGCCCCTGTTGACACTGCGTCTCCTTCTAGAGGAGCCCTGCCCTGTCCAGTGACTGCATAGGAGGCTGGGCTTAACTGACATCTCCGAAACTCAGAAATGTACTTTGGAAAGCTAAAGCTAATGTTGTGATATTGTTAACATTAAACAAGGTAACACTCGGATGGAGTTTCAATCTCTGTATAAACAAAATATGATCACAGTTTTCATTTTACTGTACATTCCCCAAAATATTTGGGTTTGTACCAATTCGGAATGAAAACGGGTTTTTAAAAGCTGAAATCTCCGCAAGGGAAGTTCCAATTTCTGAACACCTCAGCATCTGCAGCTGTTTTACCAAAAGACACTTTGGATCCTGACTTTAAATCTATTTAGTGTCACTAATATTTATCTGGCTGCAAATTGAGTTATTTCTGATTTGGAGTAACATGAGAGAGACTATAATCAAGTCAAGCTCAATATAGGCTAAAACAAATGCTACATTTGCCATATAATGGACATACTCCCTTTCTTCCATCCCCTTACCCAAGAAATATAAAATGAGAGTACTTGAAAATTACTAATGCTATGTGTGTGTTTTATTCCGGTGTCTTCCATTTAATAATTTTCTGCTTTTCTTCATTCCTCTCATGTTTTCAGTATCTCACATATCTGGATTTGTTTCCACATCCTTAGCCTTCCTCACACTATCTTGCCAGATAAAATAAGAAAATAAAACCTCAAGCTATATTTTATATTGAAATCAATAGAGGTTCAACTGCTGAACTGGCCCAAATGGTCTAGAATTGACAAAATAAAAATGTGCCCTTCCAAAAGAGAAAATATTTCAAACTTTACCTGATGCTCCTGCGAAAGCACTGAACTATATTTTGCGAGCTCTTCTTTGATCCTTTCAATCTCTCTCATCAGCTCAGCGTTTTCTTGGTTTAGTATGTAGAGCTCTCTCTACAGCCCAAAAAGTATTAAATGCAAAATTAAACACATAGAAGACAAAAATACATTTCAGCAAAATCTGTAGCCATTAGAAACTGTTTCAACTTTTAATTATTCTACACGACAGCCACGCATGATACATTTTTTGTATAGCTTTAACTATCCGCAAGGTTAATTCACTCACCGAGGAGCAGTTTCAGTCAAATTACAGTAAGAAGGTTTTTGAAACGAGTGTTTCCAAGCACATAGAGCGTACCAGAAACTGCACAGCGCTTCCCATAGTTATGTCAGTTCCTTATACATGCAAGGTCAGAGCCTATGTCAACACACAAACACTTCATTTTTTGTACCACGTGTGATCTTAGTAACTGTAATGCCCTTTTCTGAGAAGTTTACCAGGTGAGGACAGTTTCTGACACACTGCTACTCTTCCCTATTTATCCTTCTTCAGCAAGGAGGAGGGGACGCCTCTCCTGCCTCCTGTCTGCTACGTGCTTCCTCCACACCACTGAATCCTAAATGGGCACAAAGCCCACGTAACTAAATCCAGTGTTCCCTGGGCAGGCAACACTACAGAATGAGAAGGGAACACAGCAGATGTAGTCAGCTCCAGCCACCCACAATTAGGAGATGGCTCCTTTAAAGTCATTAACCACACGAGACATTTAGACCCGTTCCCATCAGCTGAAGATAATGTAAAAGAAAAGCCAGATGATGATAATGACCTCTTCTGGCTGTAAAATCCAAACATTTATGATGGGAGAACCAAAACCAACTTTCAGAAAATCTCACACCAACTTGAATGTACTTAACCTTAAGCTATTATATTTTAATAGCTTGTAATACTCAAGCTATGATTTCTCATCAGTGATTTACAGGCCAAACCAAACTTCACTGAAACCACCTCCTTGACAGCCTATGGAAACTTACCCTATTACTGCACCAACGACTGCACGCGGCACACTGAGGTAATGAACCAATTAGTTCTAGACCCAATTAGTTTTAGAACGAAGACCCCTCTTCAAACAGGTTCTGGCTCTTACCCAGCTCATTGTCACTTAAGTAACGCTAATCCCTTGGGTGCTGTAACATCTTAGAAGACGGGCTGCGCGTTGAGAAAGCAGTGGAATCGACCCATTCAATTTTAGCTTCATCACACAAAACTGACATCGGTTAGCGGAGAATCTTGGAAGAGGAGACTGGTTTTGTCAGTCTTCATTTTCTATACAAAATAGGTCCCAGTTTTGCCTTCACTCTTCCAACATTACCGTAAGACTTATTTTATTGCACTGGTTCTTAATCTGCCACTGAAAAACTATGTGTAGAACATTCTAGTCATACAGTCTGCAAACCCGTAAAGCCAATAAACTGAAAAGGAAATATTACTCTTGGATTCTCTAATCAACACCTCCTTCACAACTCCCCAAATACTAACAGCTATGAGCGAGCCTTCTCCATACCTTATGGGTGTCCCTAGACAGAATAATGTCCTTACGCTGCTTCTCTTGGAAGTCCTTTAGCTTTATCAGCTCCTGCTCTGCTTTAACATACTCTTCATCAGCACTTATTTTACAGAGAAGAAGGTCATCTTTTGCTTTTACAGCTTTTTCAACTCTTTCCTGGATAGTAAAAAGAAGATTTAAAAATTATTTTTCTTCCACAGGAACAAACGAAACCTTAAGTAAGCCCTTTGTATTTATTTATTTGTAATGCTTTGCATAAACATTTCTCTTAGACTTACAAGCGTAGTTACCACTGAGATCAACACAAGCATGTACCACTGAAGAATAGAGAACAAGGTAGACAAATATGTTATAATCGGGGGAGGGTTCATTTGGTTTTACAAGGACGGACTAAAGGTCTTCCAAGTATCTTTCAGCTAATTTCCACGATTCTATGTGCTGTATAGAACTTGCCTTCCATTCCTTCAGTTCTTCTTTAAGTCTTTCCATCTTATCTTCTGATGTGCAAAAAGGGTCAGGGTTTATCATACTCTGGAGAGAAAAGAAGAGGCACACGCAGGTTTTCCCTTTCATTAGGCAATAAGTGAGACACACCAAACAATTCAAATGAGTCTTCAACGTAAAAAAAAAATAAACCCTCTGCAGTTGGATGAAGCATTTTGCCATGGTAGTTTTCAATGTATGTCCACTAATGAAAGTCCAACGTATTTTGCCTGTGCGCCCATTTGCTGGTTTTCTCCAATTATGCAGGCAAGATATGTGGTGAGTCGAACAGTTTGAGAGACCAATTGTATCTCATAATTAAATCTTCCTAGCATCTGCATGCCAGAGGACAGCATATACCACATAATTTTTTAAAAATGCATTCAGACACTTAGGCCAAATCATTGAACTATTTTAATGGCTGGACAGGACAAAAATCTAAGAAAATGGATCCTGGTCAGTAATCATTATTTGCTAACTATCCAACTGAAAATATTCACAGGCTAATAAAAGCAAGTTGTCTCTAAGTTCTTCCACAGGGAACTAAGCCCCTCAAACCCACAAATGTTTACCTATATGCTTTCTCAGCAGTTCCTCTAAGAGAATGTATAAAGAATATGCAGGCCTAATGGGAAAAAAAATTCAAAATGGGATGCTTCCAAGCTCAGGGAGATTGGACAATAAAAGGTAACATCAAGCAGGAGGAAGGTGATAAAAGAAGCATTTCTGAATTTAAGTACTTGAGGGCAGAAGTTCACAAGCACGGGAAAACTACAACTGGAAAAAGCCCAAGAAGAGAGAAAAATCTTCCCTGTTCTGTTTTGTTTCTATGGCTGCAATATTCTGCAGAGAAGAAAAAAAAAATCCAAAGAGACCTGCTGAAACAATCCCTCCCTTTTACTTAAGATTACATAAAACTTGAACGTGAACCATGAAGTTTAGGCATGGAAAAGGTCTAAATTAGATAATCTTGTCAATTCTCTTGGTAATGCTGGGTATTTCCTAAAAACAATAAAATATAAAATAACTTTTTCCACTATTTTGTCCAGTTTCAAATGCCTATTAAGCAACAGGGAAATCCCCATCTGCGTATAACTTAAAACCGGAAAAAAAATTCCTTCGCTCAAGGGACTGAGTGCAGGAATGCAGAAGGACGCACGTGCCACAGCTGGAAGCTGATAAGAAAGAATGCCTGTTTTTTGCTGAAAGATGGTCTAAGACAAGAGTTTTCAACCTGAAAGAAAGAAAAAAATGACAAGGAAAACACAAGAAATCCCAGGGAAAGTCCCATCCAAACTACTTGCTGCACTGCAAGAACTGAATCAAGGGAAGCGCCGGGAAAAAGGAAATTCCCCTAAGAAACCTCCACAGAGACAGATGAGCAAGCGAGGTAGGACAGGAAAATTCTAACAGAATCTGTAATACAGACACTTGGAAACAGGAGGCGGGAATGAGGAAATGTCCAAAGCATTAAAGGATGGAAGAAGGTGAGACAAGACGTTTCTGAAGCACTGTCCTAGCAGTCCAAGCACAAACCTTCATTCAGAGAGACTACTGTTAACTACAGATTTTTCCAGGTGGCGCATCAGGAAATACTTACAAAACCATTATCTTTTAAAGATAGCGGGGAACTTGTTAAATCCATTGAAACCTGAGGGAACAGGAAAAAAAATTACAACATTGTGTGTAATAGGTTTTCTTTGCAGCAGAACAGAACACCAGAATGGAATACCAGAAGCTGTGTGGGCTAAAAGAACTTTTGAATGTAAATGTTGTATCTTTTTATAAGCAAAAGTGATATATATTGGATATCTGAAGGCTCCTTCCTTACTAAGCATAAAAGCCACAGACATATGTGAGGAATTCTACATTGCACAACTTAATTTTTCAGTCCTGAAACTTACGTACTTACCTTTACGTTATTTTTGTACCATTACACACATGCGTAATAAATTGTATGCTCTGTGCCTAAGAGATATAACCCTTAAACCTGCTTAACACAAATGAAACCACTTCCTTTACACAGCAGGTAGTGTAAAACCTGGAATCTGTTGCCACAACATTTTGTGGAGGCAGATAAAAAGGAATTTAGACAAGTTCATGGGCCACTGATCCAGAAACAGATGCTAAGGCGGCAAAGGTTCCTGAGCACATGGATGCCAGGGCAGCGCAAGGGCTCCGCGCCGCGGGTTAGAGGCTCCGTCAGCAGCGTTGTGGAACGGCTGTCGAGCCCCGGGTAGCGGGCAGCCCCGCGTCCCGGCCCGGCTGGACACTGCGGATGCTCTCGCCTGGGTATTTGGAGCTTGGTCGTTACCCACCATCACCGTACCTGCTGCATTCAACAAGGAGGCTTGGCGCTGAGGCCATCTTTGGTTCACGATCCCTGTCTGGTTTGCGTTAAGTAACCAGAATTTAACGAGTTCTGTACTGATTCCTGATTTAGGGAAGTGAAAGTGGCGTAACTGAAAAACACCTTCCCTTGGCTTCTCGGCAGGACAGCCCAGCCGGCAGCTGAGGCCCATCTCGCCTGCGCCGCCATGCTTGCTCTTGTGGTCCTGGGGACCAAACAGACGGCTCACGGCCGCGCTCGAAGCTCCATCGGCCCAGCCGCCCGCGCTGGCCCCTCGCCTCCCCGGCTGAGGCCAGGGAGCGCGTCCCGGCCCCCCTCTCCCGTGCGGGGAGGCCGCTCCCGCCCCGGGGGCTGCGGGGAAGGGGACCGGCCCCAGCGCCGTGAAGGGCCAGACGCCGGGCGGGTCACAGGCGGCCTCCCCGGGTTGCGGAGACAAGCCGGGGCTCACGCAACTTACAGCCGGGAAAAGCTCCGGAGCGGAGGCAGCCGCGGGTCCCTGCCGAGGCAGCCGGCCGCGCTGCGACGCGCACTCCCGGCACGGCGACAGGTCCTGCCCCAGCGCCGCGGCCCGCAGCTCGGAGCCGGGCTCCCCTCAACCCCCTCCGGTCCCCGCCGAGTCGCCTCCCCGCCGCCACCGGGGCCGCCCGCTTTCGCTTTCGCTTTCCCGCCGGCGGAGGAGGGGCTGGCGGCGCTCCGCAGCGGCGGGCAGCGGGGCCCGCCCTCCCCGCGGCGGCCGGCGCCTTCCCGCCTTCCCTTCACCCCCGGAGGGGCCTGAGCGGGGCCCCTCAGCTACGGGGGCCTCGGCTGCGGAGCCCTGAGGCGTCCCTGGCAAACAGCCCCTGGGCAGCACCCGCCTGTGGCATCCCACGGAAAACGGGAGAATCCCAGGGAAGGCAGGGAGCGGGTGGGCTGGGGGAGGCCGGCCAAGGCTTCAAGTCGGCCATCACCACCCTTCCGTTTCGCCTCTTTTTCACCCATGGCTTAACTTGGCTGGAAGCTTCTGGTGTGGCCTCCGGAGTTTTCTGTGAAGTACAGTGACTAAGACTTGGCGTCCTCAAGCTAATTCTGGTGAATGTTTTATTTATTTGTTTGTTTTAAACCACATTCACTGCGATTATGTGTTTGTGTTATAAGGAATAGGTCTTCCTTCTTTGTCAGGCTGTGGCAAAAGGCATAAAACAGTCAGTGACAGAAAGACCCTTTGCTGATGGAGATGCTGCATGCAAAAAAATAATTTATGGAAAAACTCTGGAAAACCAAGGGGCAGGCGGTGGCCACGCAGCCCGTTCCCTCGGATGGCACCAGCCCGGCCACTTTGAGGGAGCCCGCCATCTCGGATGGAGCCCACTGTCTTGGGGGGAGCCCACCATCTCAGAGGGAGCCCGCCATCTCAGAGGGAGCCCACTGTCTTGGGGGGAACCCACCACCTTGGGGGGAGCCCGCCATCTTGGAGGGAGCCCACTGTCTTGGGGGGAACCCACTGTCTTGGGGGGAGCCCGCCATCTCAGAGGGAGCCCACCATCTCGGAGGGAGCCCACTGTCTTGGGGGGAACCCACCATCTTGGGGGGAGCCCGCCATCTCAGAGGGAGCCCACCGTCCTGGGGGGAACCCACTGTCTTGGGGGGAGCCCGCCATCTCAGAGGGAGCCCACCATCTCGGGGGGAGCCCACCATCTCGGGGGGAACCCGCCATCTCAGAGGGAGCCCACCGTCTTGGGGGGGAACCCACTGTCTTGGGGGGAGCCCGCCATCTCAGAGGGAGCCCACCATCTCGGGGGGAGCCCACCATCTCAGAGGGAGCCCACCATCTCGGGGGGAGCCCACCATCTCAGAGGGAGCCCACCATCTTGGGCCAGGGGGACAAGGTGGGGCCCTGGGGCAGGGAGTGGCAGCCATCTTTCGTCAAGCAGAGGGCTTCATCTTCCTTCCAAGAGGCGCATGGTTGATCTATAAACCCTTCAGTATATAGATTCTTTAAAATGATCCATGGCAGACGCACCTAGAATTGGGCAGCGCAGTGATTGATGGGCAGTCTATAGGCAATGCCAGCTTCATTCTGCGGTAAGTGTTTAAGGTCTCTGAGGTTTTTCTCAAGTCCTTTGGCTGGCCATAGTGTGTGCTTGATGAGTTGGACTGGAACACCGATCTGACAGCTACCTCCTATCTCCCCCTCACAAAAAAGCACCGTCTTTGGCCAGATCAGTTCCCAGATCTGTGACTGCAACTGCTGCTGCCAGCAGAGGGAAGGAAGGGGAGGAGAGCTTCAGCATGCATGTAAGTCAGCCTGGAGAAGTCATGAGATGTGGGGTGACTTATGGTTGCAAACATTCGCTGTGTTAGCCAGTGGGCACTCGTGTTCTAAAGAGATTTCAGGGAAGAGCTTCTTCAGGAGAAGAAAAGCTTAGATTTCCACGATGATCAGTTCGAGGAAAAGAAAGCACTGGCTCCTCCTTGAAAGGGAGGGCAAAAGGCTTTGGTTACTGAATGATCCTTCTTCATGTAGGTGACTAAAGGAAAGAGTCTCTTAGGGATCCTGAGAGAGCTGGTATGATTCGCTTTGTCATACAGATTATGCTGCTAGGACAGACTGGACTTCTGCTGGGAGCTGTCAGGTGGCGGGTACAAAGTCTGTGTGCTTAAGCATGGGTGGGTGAAAGAAAAGTACCGCAGACATCTTCCACTAATAGCTCTTGGATTCAGGAGCAGACAACGCATCCAAGGTCGTAGCCAAGCAGCCAGACACAGCTGATTGAATTCAAGACTTACTATCTATTTAGATACTCATAATAGATGCATTGTAGTCATGAACAAAATTTGGGCAGTGTCTATGTCCTAGGCCGAGAAAAAAAGAAAGCATATTGCTTTCAGATTTCCTTTAAAGCTAAGCTGACTAGTCTTTTAAATGTTACCCTCAAAATTGCAAACAGACTTGTACTCATTGGCCAAAGTATTTTGTATGGTTAGCAGTCAATCAGCACTGACTGTTAAAGAAATTAATCCTCAAAAATGCAAAATATGCCAGATAGTTGGAGAAAGAGTAGAAGCTGACTTTGTCGCTTAGCAGATGTGGACTTCTACTTTCAGAGAAAAGCAGGAGGAGCTGTATAGCAGCAAAGCATTGCAATGAAATTGGTTGGGCTCTGCGTGCATGCTTGAGGAGGCCCGCGCAAGAGCAGCCAGATCAAGGTTTTCAGACCTTTTGCTTTCATTGGCTATACAAAGTGAATCTTGGATTGCACCCTGCTTGGATAGCAATCACCTTGTGCCACTGAATTCAGTGGGAGTTCTATGGGGTAATTGTTATGGCAGTTTCAAATGTCCTTTTCTGTTTTTTAATATAAGTGGATGAAACTATGACCCTGTATTCGAGATTTTTTTTTAATTGTTTTCTGCCTTGACAATGGCAGAAAGCAGTGTTTACTATTGCTTTGTAAACACAAAGTTGGTTACTAATGAGATGAGTAAAAGGGAGAGGTTTAGCTGGAGTAGCCAGGGAGGAGGAGGTGGTTATGTTATGACCTAAGTACATCAGATTTCAGATTTAAATGTCAGAGTGGCAGGCTGTTCTCCAGGACCGTGGTCACGTTGGGAAGTCACTGCTGATCTGAAAGAGCCTTATTTCTCTAAACTCCAGGGAATGCAGCAACGCCAATCTGTTTACACGGCCTGCTTTGGGATTTGTGCTGAACAGTGTGTTTGTGCTTGTTTGGTGAAGGAAATTTATTGGAGTTACTGAACTGGGCCAAGTTCCTTAACTGAAATGGAGTTGACTTGGAGTTGATACGTTAATTGATTTCTATGTGTTGTGAGTTTATAGTGTCAACCACATATGATTCAGAGTAAAGGGAAAAGCACTGATTTCATAACTTTAAAGAGTCTAGCTAAAGGGGAAAATCAAGGAGTAAAATACAACATAGAGTACAAGAATTTCTAAAACTCTCAGGATTTCTCTGAGCAGTCTGCATTGATACCAAACTTGCTCTTCAGGAGTCTGAAAAACTCTTGATAAGCCTAGAAACCTGAAGTGGAAACTTCAGAACAAAACCATGACCCTTCTGGCAGCGTAGGATTAGGACTCATCTACAGCAGGAAATACTCTGATTAAGCTGGAAGAAGGTTTACAGCCATAAGCTTACCTTTTATTGGTACCAAACCAATGTGACCATACCTCAGCTTCTGGACAGTAACTGTTAAGAATCTCATGGCATTACCTTCAGAGGGAGAGTATTTTGGTTCTTTTAAAGTTAGAACAGATCCAAAGAAGGAAGTAAGTGGAATTTAGGTGCTTAGATCGTAACTGTCATAATGAAAACCCTGCTCAGTGTCTGTCTGATCCTTGCAGTACCCCAGCTGCACAGGAGCCTTGTTCTCCAGACAGGTCTAGTAGCATCTTAACGTTGGCAGTTGCGAGTGCTTTAGCTTGATAACGCTTAGAAGCCACATTCAACCGCTGAGGTGTTCTGATGGCACGCATGGTACTTTCATACTCCGACAGAATGGTGTTCCACAGCTATCCAGTTTATTTTGTGCTCTTTCAAAACCTGGCCAGCAGAGGCATAGTGATGCCTTCCCTGCTTCTCTTCAAGATTTGCAGAGTCTGGAAAATGGCGCATGCTTTTGTAGACTATTAGTGCCTGGAAACAAGGAAATCAAATTTCAGTTTCTTCTTTAAGGACCTGCTCACGCATTCTGTCCACCCATTATCACACAAGTACATTCCTTGATAAGCAGGGTACAATCACGATTCCTGTTTATCAGTGCTTTTTTTCTGTGTTCTTTGAGAAGTTTTCACACATTCTAAGAGAGAAAACAGAGAGCCCGTGTTCCAGAGCAACCAGTGTCGTGTGGTTGGAGCACTGTTCCAGCAACTGGGAGAAATGGGTTTGACCCCTCTTCAGTGAACCCAGGTGTCCCAATCCTTTGTAGCTTGTCCAGCAGCTAGCCTGCCCGAAGGGAACGATGATTGCTGTACCACCTCCCATCCTTAGTGACCCCTACTCAGTTATTGGGAAAAAAAACATACAAACCCCAGGCAAACAGAAATTTCTTCTTTCTGTCCTTGGTGCAATGCCAGGCTCTGGAGAGGAGCAGATCTGAATCTTACGTTTACTGTATTCTTAGTCACTGTGGGTGATGGCTTACGCAGTGTGCAGACTTCTAAGCAGCATCGAAAATCACCATGATGATAGTTCTGGATCTGACTCCTGAGATACCGAAGTCTGTAGTTCATCAAACCTTGATGTCAGACACCAAGAACACGCGGATGGTGGTGGCTCTACAGAAGCTGTCCTGTCTACCCTTCATTCTCCTATTTCTCCCGTATCCTGAGTGTTCGTGCAGCCATGTGGCAATCTCGACTGGGAAATGAACTAGCTTAGAAACTAACCCTGAACAAAGTTGCTTTTAGCTGGCTCGTTTCTCCAATCCAGTTAATCCTGTGGTCAAAACCCAGTGTGCCGTCCCAGGAGGGGGTGGCATGCAGCAGGGCCAGTGGGCTCAGCGGGGGTGAATAACAACTTATTTCAGTGGTGCTGCCAGCGTAACATGGCTTCAAGCACTCGTCAAAACACAGCGTCGTTGTCTGGTGTGGTATAGGGTGCCTCAGTGCCATAGAGGAGGTTCCAGACTTTGTTTCACGGGGCCTACATTTTAGGCATCACAAAACATAGTCCTTTTTTCAGTCCTCCTTTCTAGCAAGGCAAGAGAGAAAAATATACCCGAGAGTGAACGTCGAGCACCTTTAGATGTCAAATACCTGCCTCTTGTAAAAGTACAAGTCCATTTCCAACACAAGCAGAATTATGAAATAAATGCTCTATACCCATGTACATTCTTTACAGGAAGGATTCTGAAATGTGTCCAGCAAGAGTTGGGAATGTTCCAGCTTCCCTAAGATGTGTGTCCCAGAACACAGTACTATGAGGCAATGCAGTGGTTTAGTAAATAGTCCCAGCACAACCGCGAGAAAGCAAACAATGAAGCAGAAATCATCTAAGATGCACGTTGTTAGGCTTGAATCACATTCCAGTTCTTCGGCTATAAATCACTGCGTGTTAATGAAATACTTCTTTCAAATAACATTGTCAGTGTTTCCGTGAGGATATAGGCAGAATAAATTCCAGCGTGCAGGCCGTTTTACACTGAGAAGATGTAAATGAGAGGGAAGGGAGAGTAGGAGAGGGGTAGAGGAGATGTGCCTGTCAGTAGTATTAGTCTATGCTTTTATTTTATTTGATGAATGAATAGAAATTGATTATTTATATTCCTTAGGAATAAAAAACGTTGCCTCTGAAAATCCCAGGCGTGTCCCAGACTAACCACTGGCCGTAGCGTGGACCGTAACAGAGGGCAAAATGTTTCCTTGGTCTGCCTCTGGCCTGAATGACAGATTCTGAAGCTGTCCATAGGAAAAAAGGATCTTTTCTGTTTTTTGCCAAACTTTGTAGTCTGCAGGATTTCTGAAAGAATACTCTATCAAGGTAGTCTTTTGGGCAATGTTTAAATAAGTGTCTTAGTCTCTGGAAATGCTTTTTCAAAGAGATTGTGAAGTTCCCCCTTTTTTTCAATTTCCAAAAATTATTTAATACATCCCAGGCTTTATGAAAGAAACACTTATTGAGTGTAAAGCAAATAAGGTCCTGTCTTAAATAGAAAGCCATGGTACAGCTGAGGTAAATTAAAAAGTAAATATGTGTGAGTTAAAACATGAGAATTTTTTACGTAGAGGATACCTCTGGGAAGTACAGTTATCCCAGCATTATATAGCTTTGGCCTTGACATATTCCTGCAAAAACTCAGAACTCTAAATGGTGAAGGAAGGTCACTTTGCCTGAAAAACTGGTAACGAGAATGGAAGGTATTAGGGTTTTTTTTATTAACACCACTGTTTTGGTCCATTCATCTCAATCCCCAATTCAGACAAACCCTAAGATTTAATAAATTATATACTGATATTCCAAGTCTTATCCTCTGTGAGCTTTAACAAACCTCACCTAACTGGGAAAATTGTTAAGTAAGTGAAAATGAAAAGCTCACATTTTTAGAGAATGCAGCTTCTCTTTCCAACTTCTGCCTCCATCCTTAAGTCTTTTGGCAGAGCCCAGGTTGCAGAATGCTGAATAGACTGCCTGCAGATATTTGCATGCAATTCATCTTCTTTTACCCTTTTTGTATTGGAAGACCCGATGTGAAGCCAAACGATGACTAATGGCTGTCTCTTATTCTTCTGTGGAAATCCCACTTCCTTCTCCACAGAGAGATCTCCACAGACAGGCCCTCCAGGGTGTGTAGGTAAGATTTCATGGGTTGGGTTTCCTTTTCCTTTTCCTTTTCCTTTTCCTTTTCCTTTTCCTTTTGCTTTTCCTTTTCCTTTTCCTTTTCCTTTTCCTTTTCCTTTTCCTTTTCCTTTTCCTTTTCCTTTTCCTTTTCCTTTTCCTTTTCCTTTTCCTTTTCTTTCCTTTTCCTTTTCCTTTTCCTTTTCCTTTTCCTTTTCCTTTTCCTTTTCTTTTTCCTCTTCCTCTTCCTTTTTCTTTTCCTTTTCCTCTTCCTCTTCCTCTTCCTTTCCCTTTCCCTTTCCCTTTCCCTTTGCCTTTGCCTTTTTTCCCAAAATCCCGGGGTTTAATTGTTTTGAATGAACTTGTATTTCAGTTTCTTCCTGGGCTCGTGCACATAAAGCGCTCTTTTGAAGATGAAGACACGACAGCTGTTAGCCCCGCTCATTTCCAAATGAAGTGTTACTAACTCTTAAGAGCTCTGTTTAGTTTTTGCAGGGTTTTTTTTAAACACTGTTTTTTATGCCACTGATTCTGGCTGAAGATATTTTGCTGTGTCCAGATCTTAAATAAGTGGCTTATAGTCCCTGACACTCTGCTTTAGATCTGACAAGTCATCATGGTTACACGTTAAATCAACATTAAAAATGTCTAGTGTGATGTTATTCACAGCTGAAGGCAGCCTTAGAATATAGTGTATGAATTTGTATTTTTATTATTTCACCACAGAAAACTCATTAATAGTTTTAGGGAGGAGAAAACTGTTAATAAATTTGGGTAAAAACAGTCGTGGCAAGAAAGAAAATATATTGAAGGAGCTCAAATATTTCTTTCAACTCTTTCAAAATGAAACCATTTGATTTTTCATCTCAGACCTTTTGGAAAATAGCCATATTTCATAATTTTTTTTTTTTAAACCAGAAATGAAAATTAAGTACTTTAAATCAAATCAAATAAAAAACTTGACCCCAAATCAGTCTGTTTCACTAAGAAATCACTTTCTATTTTGAAATAACAGACAACTTTATTCCTTTCTCTCTTTTCTTCTTTGTGTTTGGCCAGCAAATAGAAAATTAATGGGTTTTATTTCTTTACTTGGATCTCTGCACAAATGTTTCTCACTAATGATCTTTCCCAGTATGAGCGTGCAGGCAATAACAGTCTTGCATCAAAGCGCAGGATATTCAACACGCAGTACAGTTTCGGTAAGATTTGTATCATGCTAGCTTTTGGGGAAAGATGATTCATTCAGCTCTAGAACTTCATTACAGTGCTTTAAATTTGGGATATTGATTTTTTTACTTGATGCAGCTGTTAATATTCAGAGAGGACAGAGCATACAGTTTCTGGAATAACAGCCAGGAGTCCTTCTGCTTACACTGCCAGCTTGATAGCTTTTAAAATACTCTGCGAAAGTTGGGCTGGGATTCCTATAAGACACCCCGAGCTGTTCTGCAAACAACTGAGTATCAAAACCCCCACATATTCCACCTGCATGGAAGCACATATATGAAAAAAATGAGGAAAGCTTGAGTAACAAAGAAGCAACCAAAAATTAACCTAATTTTCGTTAGGGTAATCCATTGTGGCAATGCTATCAAGGACAGCCTTTGATTTTTTTTTCCGCAGGCTGAATTTGTATACTTAAAGGTGCTGAATTATAGACTGAAGATTCATCTTGCTTTTGGCCCAGATGCAGACCGTGGTTTTGTCACTTGAATCAGCTACGCCAGGTTTGTGATAGTGCAAAGTTTTTCTAAAACTGTATACTCATGTATGTACATCTCTAAGTGCAGAAATTCATGTGCCAGTAAGGCACTTTCTGTAGTACTATTTAAAGACTCCTTACACTGAGAAAAGAAATCTTTCTGAATTATTTGTTTGTTAGATCTGCAAGAATTCCATTTTTACCTTTTCATCTTCAAGTGGCAAGAAATACAAATTTTCCATCTATATTCCCATTTTGATATTTTTTCTGCAGTGCCTACAGTGATATTTAGTAATATTTACTGCTGGTTCTTTCTTAGCAAGATAAATATCAAATGAATATCAATCAATTTTCTTGTAAATAACAGGGAAACACAGCAGCAGCTATAATGCTGCTGAAGCCTCAGAATGACTAAGAATGTTTAACAGCAATTAGCTGGGTTATTTTTGTCCATTTTTGACACATTGTATATGATGTTGGTTTAAAAGAACTTATAGATGTTCATAGACGTGTTTGCACAATTGAATTAATCTCTCCTGAAAGGGATTGCTTTGCCTATTTGAATTGTTGTTTAGGAGCGAAGTATTCTAATGGCGTGCTAGCTGGCCCAAAACTGGGAGCTGGCAGAGTAAGAGAAGCACAGCTAGAGCATGAAAAACAAGGACAAATAAATACTATAAAAATAAAATTTGATAAGTCACAATCTGCCAAGTATGTGAACAAAGCAAAAGGGCACTTTCACAAGCACGTAAAGAGGAGGAGGTTGAGACCACAATCATGTAAAAATGACTTAATGGAGAGATGTTACTATGGGATGGGATCGTCCGTTTTCTTTCATAATGAGAAAGATGACAAAGAAAATATACTTTAAAAAAAGAAATAAAGCAGGGAGGATACCAACTCCATAAAAACACACGTACATGAAGATAATCTGGGAAGGAGACAGTGGCTCACAGCCGTGGGAAATAAATAAATACATAAACCACAGAATGATTAGAAGAGGAAAGTGTGATGTTATCCACAGCAAATAACTTACTCGGTAGTGTTGTACGTCCGGCTGCAAAAGCCAGGGTTGGCTGTTTTATAGGTCTCGGCTGCTAGCAGGTCATTCCTTTAATGAAGATGCTGATGGTGATGGTCAGTGACTACCTAGAGGAAAGACTACAAGCGCTGTCATTTCAGAAGCAGTAGGAATAATCCATCCCATTATAACACCATTTCCAGCCAACTTGTGCAACTGGGCATTTCCAGGATTATGACACAAAGCCAAGAATATTAGTTAGCACCGTAGCGAATGCTGCAATCATCGTATCGCATGCGTAAGGCAATGATCAGAGACACCAGCTTGTTTCTCTTGAGCTCACAGGATGTGAACTGTGCCCACGCATATAAGCCAATCCATAGCCTAACTCTTCACAGAAGGTTAGAAAATGGGTGAAAGAGATCTAATACATCATACTAAACAAAATAAAATCAAACACAAAAAAAGCTGGTAAAATACTGAGTCACCATGGCGTTAGGAAAGGACAGAAAATTGATTTTCTCAGAAGCTGAAGCAGACAGCGGGAGGGAGGAGAGAAAATGAATGTGCAGTGGGGTAGGAAATGAGTGTTGCAGACATAAAGGGACATCTTAAGTAATGACTGCTGAGACTAATCCACTGAGTATGTTATCACCATCTTCATCTCTTTGGGTTTCAGAAAGGAATTCAGCATAATACTGCCAAGCAGATTAATGTGTACGGTTAGCTTTTACGGGACTGGAGGGACTGGCCTTGAGCTAACAAGGCAACTGTAAGACCAAGGACAGCTTCTGCCACTCCCGTGCCAGCATCTAGGATGGTAAGCTACCGTTTGGTTTACCAAAGGACATCCCTGTGGAAGACAGGATGGTAAGTTATCATTTGGTTTACCAAAGGACATCCCCATGGAAGATCCCTGTATTCAATTACAAAATCTGACACACCACACAAAATGAGGAGCGAGATAATAAGAAAGCAAATGAAAAGTAATAGAGGGAGAAATCGAGAGGAGTAAGTGATGGCTTGTGGCTTTTGAAAACAGAAAAGTGCAGAATGCTGAAGCTGTCCAGATGAGCGACGAGGTTTGACCCGGAGCCGTCCTGGGAAAGCAGCCTCAGACGCAGCACAGGGAGAGGTTTGACCTGAACCATAAACGTCCTTTTCCAGATCCAGGGCATTGGTCTGCAGGTCTAAGCAGGTCACCTCTGTCCGCTCGGGATTCACGGCGTGGGGGGCACCTTGCCACAGCGTGGGCAGAGGTATGCGCGCTTTGGAAGAGGAAAGCAGACTGTTTTTTGTAAAACGAGCTGCTGGCGCTGTGGTAATGCTGCAACCCAGGGCAGCAGGAGGGCATTAGGCTCAAGGAGCCTGAAGGAAATAGTGGAAGAGCGAGCCTGAACAGGTGGCCCCTAGTGAGTTAGGGATTTTCCCTTTGCCCTAGGTTCTAGGGCCTGCTCCCGACTCTGGGTGTTTTACACAGCTGTGTTTCTGTAGCCACTGGATAAAATGCATGACGAGTTCAGTGGCCTCCAGGTTTTCCAAAGTGCTGAGCATAGGGAGGAGTGACGCAATGCTGGGCTATCCATTTCAGTCCCACCCTGGGTCTAATAAATTCCTTTTTTAATCTGTCTACCAGGAATATCGATCAGAAACAACGCATTAAGAACACAGAGCAAGAGACATTTTGATGACCACTTATAAGGCAATTTTTTCCAAAGTGTTTAGGTACCTGGCAAGATTTTTGAAAGTATTTGTGCACAAACTCGTGGGAGTATTTTGCTTCTGAAAATTCACTACCTGCCTATGTATGTCTTTGGGTATGAGAATAATTTGTAAGATCTAAGATGTTATAAGATGGACAAATGAATGGGATTTAAAGTAAAACAAGTGAAACACAGTGGTCAGATATTCAACATTTATGTTCTCTGTATGCTCGTTGGAGGGTCAGTTAATGGAAAGGCTCTTAATTCACACACTTAAATTAGATGCTTAGGATTAGTGTGAATACCTGTGCTATATTGTATGCCAATGAAATAATTATAAACACAGGAGATTAAAACAAGCCCTTACGAATGCTTAGTTACTTTAATTATAAAGAAAAAAATAAATAAAATAGTAAAGATCAGTGTTTACTTTGTGGCAATACTCTTGTCAATTTTGCAACAACTTATGCACTAAGTTGTTAGTCAGTTTCTCACTTAAAATGTGAGTAATGTGAATTTTTACTCTGCTCTTTAATTTAGTTATTAGTTCTTTCTCTCCACTTGGTGTATTTTAACTGTTGCCGGGACAGGGATCATTCTCACGGTGCCACAAAACTGAGCAGTCACATAATTAGTGTAGATACAGAAACCGTCAGAGAGGAAAAACATTTTTTCCTTTCTGCAGAAATAATGATTCACTGCAGCTTATTAACTGTCCTTTGTAGGCATAAATAATTATCTCTACTATTTCACACATGGGAGGATTTCTTAGAATTACCCATTTTTTAAAGCATATAAGCTTACAGGAATGTTTGTTTCCCCAAACTGCTTGAACACAAAGCCTTTCTTGCAAAAATTGTCTCCATGTGGTTGAATGGGCACCAGTGATTTGGCTCTAATCTTGCTTTCACCAATGTAAAAATAGTTAGCATACAACATTTTTAAAAAGTATTGTAATGTAAATACTAGATGTTTCCTATAAGTTTGCCAGACACTAGTATTTTTATGGACATGTTTACTAAAAAGAAGCACATCGTCTTTTAAACCTCAGATTACTAGGTCTTTTATGTGCCTGTTACAGGCATATACGTATCCTTAAAATCTTCTTCATGTCTGAGCACATCCTGGTGCTCTGCAGAGCATAAATGTTTAGTCGATGGGATAAAATGGCATTTTGGCAGGCAGGTTTTCTTCTAGGAACCAAACTGGTTGTCTTTGAGGTCCGATGCGACTTCAGTGTTACCAGCTGCAGGAACACGGAGGAACAGGTCTGTACCTGTGGTTCGTACCATGAACCCTCCCTAGGATCTTCCTCTGAGCACTGAAGCAAGTTCAGTGTCCCATCAGACAGGAAAACTTTCCTGTGATGGCACCACTGGATAACAGCTTCCGAAACACGGGTCCAATGTTGTCATCTGCTTCAGGAACCTACATAAAGGGCATGTGCCAGTCAGCACTCCGTAGATGTTTTGGGGTAACTCTCTCTTAGCATTTCCCTTTAAAGCTGCTCCACTTTGGCTAGAAAACTAAATACTCCTTGTAGCCAAGAGGAGGAGAAAAGCATTCTTCTAGGAACACTGGAAGAACAAGGCCTGGGTAATGTTTTTTCCTACGTTGGCTGCTTGATACCTAGTATTCAGTGGACAAACCTCAAGTGTCTTAACTGTGGTCCTAAGGGACTAAATTCTGTACATCTGACTCTTTGCATACATTAATTTTGCAATTGAATAGTAATATTTTCCCATACGCATACACATACACCCCAAAAATTGTTGCAGCTTGCTTTGCAATGCAGGAATTGGAAGTTATTTTTTTATTTTAGGAGTTTCATGGCAATCTTTGGAGCCTGTTTGTCTTGGCATCCCCCTACCATATTATCCATTCTTCAGTATCACATTCTAAAATCTATTTTTACAATGTTTTGTGATTTTTTTATATACTTATGTAATTTTAAAATGTAAACATAGAAGAACATCCATGAGACTCTTGTAAATTTTATATCTGTATGTATTTTTAATTTTGATAGGTTCAACTATTTTATTTACAATTACTGCCACTATAGGACTTCAACTGACAAATATTTTAACTTGGCAAATGTTCAGATTTTTTATAAGTGAATCCATTATACTCTCCTAACATCTGCTCTTAATAATCCCAAATGTTTTTGGTTTGTTCTACTTTCACATGAAGTCTTTTGTTTGCTTTTTTTTAACTAAAGCACCATTACACAGAATGGCTGATTCTTATCTCATTGATGTTGCTGATAAAAATGGGCATTGATTTCAATGAGAATTAGACTATAAGACAAAGGAGAGTAAGTTTTAAAATAGTTAGTTATAACACAAAATACTCTCTGAAAGATTAACTTAACACTGTGACAATAAATAGGAAAATCATTGGCCAAGTAAGTTCTCACTTTATAAAATTCTTCTAAAATTGCATCATCTGAAGCATACAGGGGACAGAAGAAGTTAAGAAATTTGATTAGAAATTCCTTCCGTCTTTCCCTTAAGTACAACAAATGTGTGACAGTTTACAAAACCTGTTCTGTAAATTCATCGGGAAGTGAGTTTCTCACTAGTCCAAAACATAAATGTAAGAGTTTCATCAACTCTTTTCCACAATACACCATTTCTGTAACACTTTCGAGCTTTCGCTGAAACAGAAAGCGTGCAAGAAAAGAGAGATTGGAAAAGCAGGTGAATGTATTCAGGTAGGCCTCCCAGATCTCATCGGTTTCTTTCATTTTGGATGCATTTTCATACTTAAATCATCTTCTTGTCAAAGGCATTTTAAATGAAATAGGTATTTTAAAAACCTGACTTGTTATTCTAAAAGGAAATCTCACTAAAAGCAAATGTCGACCTCGGATTTAGTATAAACTGAAATGTCTTCTGGAAAATACATGGCGCAACTCTGCGCTATCTGACACAGCAGTGTCTTTTGTTGGAGGACTATGTTTAGTTTTGGCATGACACTTCAAGAAGGATGTAGGCCACCTGGAAAGAGTACAGGGGAGAGGAACGAGAGTGATGAAGAGTCTAGAAAACACGACCTACAGGAAAGATGAAAAGAACAGCCTGTTTATTTTTAAGGAGAGACCTGAAGCAAGATACAGTAAGGGCTGTAACATAACTTTCCTGCTACAAAGAGGCAGTAAAGAATCTGTTACTTTAATCTGCTAAAGCAAAAAGAAGAAATAGGCTAAAGCTGCAGCAGGAAAGATTTTAGTTAATACAGGATGTTTTGGTTAAGGAAGGTATTTAAAATGTTAGGAAGAGTTAAGCACCAGAGGGCTGTGGAATTGCCACCACTGCAGGCTCATGAGAACAGGCTACACAAGTATCTGCCAGGAATAATTCAGGTGTACTTATTTCTGCCATGTGGCATATGGTTGGGATCTGATGGTTCTTAGGTCTCCGTGGAGGTCCTGGAGTGTGGGACAATCCTTCAACTTGTA
The DNA here is from genome assembly GCF_047370975.1 of Nipponia nippon. Taxonomy (NCBI): domain Eukaryota; kingdom Metazoa; phylum Chordata; class Aves; order Pelecaniformes; family Threskiornithidae; genus Nipponia; species Nipponia nippon. Next base: position 98,683,407 of record NW_028262369.1, read on the forward strand.
CCTTGACAGCTCAGTTCATGAAAAAAAAAAAAGTTTAAAATAAGATAAATTTTGTTTAAAATGTGATAAAAATAAGATAGCACTGGAAGTGGCCTTCTTTCAAAGAACGTAAAATCCAAGCTCCTCCTCAAACATCATCTTGTTATACTGATAGTGTTGTTGGGCTGACTTTTCCCTTTCTTTAGCTCTTCTTCCATTCTCAGGTTTCCCACAACATAAATTCAGTCAGTGTAGTCGTATTTCCCCCTTCACATCAGCTGTTTTATTTTTTTCTTGTAAGAAAAACTTAGCTTTAGTTGTTTCACTATCTTTTTCCCTGCCCTCCTTTTTCCTACACTTTCCACCAAGTAATTTTTTCTGAGTGAGATTACAGTTTCCTGCAAAAAACCTCCCACTGAAAGGCCTTTCACTGCATGCCTTTCCATTTAAATACAGCATTCTTGGTATCATTCTCAAAGCTATAAACAATACAATTGTAATATGTTCTATATCACTGATAGTAATGTATAAGTCTTAGAATACAAAAGCCTTTTCACTGTTTTCATTCATTTATGAATAGAAGAAAAATGGAGAGTTTAGGTGCTAAATATTTAAATTAATGCAAAAGAGATTCGTGACCCACATACACTACTGTTATTTTTTTAAATTCCTTCATCCTCAGCGGTTCATCCATTAAGCTACTGGATTGTTTTTTCTCTCTGTCATTGCAATTAGTTTTATATCGCCATGGGCTTCACGCCACAGTTTGAGAACTACCAAGTTAGGCGTTCCCTTCGAACACTAGTCAAAACCGCAGAACAACGTTCAAACAGGATTTCTTAACATATGTGTGTATGGAAAGAGTTAAGGAAAGCCCCCCCCTCCTCCCCCCTAAATTTATATAAGATTTGTCTGGGATATATTTAAATGTGGAAAACTTGGAAGAAAACTTAAGAAAACACTGTCAGATGAATGTCTCAAAGTGCCCACGTACAGCTGTGGAATATCTTCTGCTTGGTGAGAGGTTCTGCTAGGATTTGCAGATGAAAACTTTCCTTTCCAGCTCACTTGGGAGACAGACGTATGGGACTGAACGTGTTACTTTATTGACACTGCAAGCTGTGCAGGCTTATGCCTAGGCTGAAGCTGGGGCATACGTCTAATGTTAATGCAACACCATGGCAAACATTAGGTTGTTCCTCAGGTATCAGAATATTCACCGTACCCGATGACTATTCACTAGAAAGCATGCTGAACCCTGTAGAGCTTTTGTTACCGTCCAACAAAGATGAAGTTTATTCGTTTGAGGGATTGTTTAGTGGTTATTATGACAGACACCTGGATCCTGACTTCAAGAGTGGATGACCTGTCATGATCCCTTACAGCCTCAGTTATTCTGTGACTCTGTGGTTCATAAGCCATTGTATTTCTTTGGACTTACGGTTCCTCCATATTGAGTGAATATATTCATTCGAACGTTAGACCTTCTATAAATCAAGAGCAATGCTGTCAGATACCACCATTATTAGAACCGTTTGTTACTTTATGTCCTTTATTTATTAAGTTGCTTTTTCTAACAGACCTTTCACCATTAACAGTTAACTTCAATAAAAAGTATTTTTTTATTCATTATTGCATGAGTGTCTTTCTCAAGAATTTCAGCATGGTAGTCTATTACAAATCATCTCCAAGTTGGTATGCACTGCTTGCTTTTATGAGTTAGTCACTATTAACACATTTTCATGATCTTGTGGGATTGGCACCCGCCTACCGCAGAACAGAACAGTTCCCTGTGGCGCAGACATCTGGCTCTGATATAAGATCATTAAGCTATCAACTCACGTTGCAATGTCACCCAGAGGAATTTGCATGGAATGGCAGAGAGAAAAGGTGTCCTGTGCAGAGAAAGACATCCACATCATGCTTCTTTCAGAAGGAGAAATCTTAGCATCAGTCTGAGAGGATTCTCTTAGTCTGAATCAGTAATTTGTCTTTTTAAATCACCAGTGAATGATATTGCTGTTGAATTTTCAATTTCCTTTGGTTTCCATTCCTTCCCTCATGCCTTTTTATTGTTCCTAGGTTCCCAGAAGATACCATGAATATGTCACAGCTCCCAACCAGCAAAGGCCAAGTGCCAGTCTCCTTCAGCTAATGAGAAATGAATGCTCCAGAGCAACGCACTCAGCGCTCTCTCTTCCGTTCACCACCACCCCAAAATTTTATACTGCCGTCTTCGCAACTCATATCCCAGGTAACCTCAGATACATGTCTTGGATATTGATGTTTAGAAACCAACAGACTTCTACCAATATGCTTTCACAGAATAATGTTGAATTAGGTCTCATTCAAAAAGCTTGGGCTCTTACCTATTGGCCATTGAAGTAGAAACCAAGTACAAATAAAGCACCGATCCTCAAATCTAGAAAGAAGTAACAGGGTAGGGCTCCTACTTCTATGCAATGAGGCAAATCTGCAGTGCTTTCTTGTGTTGCTGATAGAGGAGATGTAAGGTGTGGTGGGAGAAGCAGTGTGGTGGGACGATCAGCGTGGTAGAGACCGGTGAACAAACTGGCAGGCAGTATCCCTGGTCCCAGCACCCCGCTTTGCGGTAGCTCACTAGCACGGCAGGAAAGAGGACAATAAGCCCCCAAGCCCTGCATGTCCCAGGCTGCTCAGAGGGAGCCAGCGGGCTGTCACCAGCTTTCTGGGATACCCAAGTGGAAAGTCCCAGTGCCAGGCCTTGACATCAGAGTGCACGTGAGCTTCGTCAGGAGCAAGAAGACGTATATACGTTGCACACCTACGGCTGCACACTGAAGGTTCAGACTCGAATGGGTAAGGCACGAGTGTGCACAACAAGAATGTACGTGGAGGCGAGCTTTATGGGAAGAACGGGCTTGCTCTCATCAGTGAGGGCCGCAGAGTGACAGGTCAGGACGTGGGCATTTTGGTGGAAGGTGCCTCCGATGCAGGGGAAAGGCTCACTCTCAGCTCCATTTCCCCACAGCTCTCCCCTTCAGCGTCTGCCTGAGTTGTAGGTGGGAGGAATATGTGTGTGTGTTTGTGTATGCAGTGTAGCTAGGCATTCATTGCGTTCTGTTCAGACTGGAATGGTGAAGAATATCTTCCTCATTGGCACAATAGTCATCTATGTAAAATATTTTCGAGTAGGCACAAAGTCCTCCACCCTTTCCTTTTCATTTATTTAATTTGATTGTGTTCGTGGTCATGAGCACATGTTTTTCTATAGCTCCTGACTCAGAAGTTACGAATGTTATCAGAACTGGAGAGCAGAGTCTTCCAATGGCCGCTCAGGAGTGTGGAGCACCAGACCATTTTCCATACTCTCATCTTTCCCCCTTTCTGCTCTCCCACTCATCCACGAGGAGCAGCTGCAGTATTCACTTTCAGCCAGAAGGGAAGACAAGCAGACAGCTGTCACGCTATGAATCAGATTTTAAACTGTGGTTTGGAGGGGAAGATTTCAGCTTTATTTCCCACTTGCAGAACAAAGAGCATCTGTTTTTGACACTTGCAGTTTTATGCTGATCTGGGACTTTGAGTTGCAATTACAGATTCCATGTAGGGAAACTGAATTCAAATAGCCAATGCAAAATATTCTCCGTACATTTTTTCATTGATTAGGTCACTGTGGAATTAAATCCAAATTATACATGAAAGAACAGAATGTTTAAATGAGAATGAGAGGTAGTATGTGTGATTCTCTTTGGTCCTGTAAATGGTGTGACTAGAAACACTGTAAGCAGATAGACTGGGTATTGGTGTTATTGCTTTACGGAATTTGAAGACAGTGAGTGCTGAAGAATGAACAGACTTTGGCTTGGAAATTGTTCATGTGTGCTGCAGTAGTGAGGGATAGAATGGTTTCTTGGACACACTGGGAATCAAGAGAGCCAAAAGTGAGTCACATGGACGCCTGCAGACATCGCATTTAATTGTGTAATAATACTACGGCAAGCACAATTGGAGCAGGCTTGCTGACCTCACAGCTGAAAGCACTATTTAAGATCTGGCTACCAGATGTTCCAATAGGATCTAGCCAGCTGCTAGCAGAGGTTACCCTGAGTGTTTTAACAGGGAATATTTACAGCCTAATAGTTCAAAAGAGATGATTGCACTAATTTTCTTTTCTGCCCTGCTGTGGGACAAGGCTCAAGCATGGGGATTCAAGGACGGAGTGCTGCATAACTCTATTTGGTTAGGTAAGAAATAATTTAATCATGATGTTTTGCTGCAGAAGTCACTGTGTTTGTCTAACAGTATAAAGATGAGCACCTAGCAATACAAAATTGAGCCATGCATTAATATTAGGAAAATCCTGCATTGAAACTTGTGATCATTTTATCTGAGTAGTGACTGTAAGTTTTGTCCTTATAAGCTTGCTATTCTTACTATTTCTCTGAAGTGCAGGAAAAAGTAGTTATGGAACACTTCATCTGAACGTATTTTCCTACAGCGTAAGGTAAAGTGAAAACGGCGTTAAATAACAGTTGCTTCTAATGAAGGAAAACGAGTATGAAAAGAAACATTTGCCAAAGGAATGAATTACTTTCTGCATGAACATACTTCAAATGCCTGGGGTCCTACATATGAAACTAAATGATCTTGAAATAATAGTGATAATATTTCCTAGGTTTCTAGGAAAATACAGAAATGTGTATGGTTTGGCCGTTGGTTTGTTCACATCATTAAACAGCGGAGAGAAGATTTCAAAAGGGCTACAGAAAATGCTGCGGGAATAGTTTCTTATACCTCAAGTGGGTTTAAATAGCTCTTAGAGTTCTTTTATAGATCTTTATAATTATCCAATACCGCAGAAAAACATGTTCAGAATACAGTCACATAAAGGATGCCAAAACAAAAACATGCACCGAGTGCTCCGTTTTGTAGACAAATACTTACAAACTCCTTCATCCTCCCTAGAATGTTGTGTATTTCTTTAAGGATTTTAAGGAATTCCTGTAGCCGGTAGACGTTTCTGTTGTGCTCAGATGTTTCACGAGGGACTGGGGCCACGCTCTATTAGCTGGTGCCGCAGCCACGTGACTCCAGTCCCTTCCCAGAGGACCATGTAAACTAACAGGGACATAAATGAGGAGGAGAAGTGATCTATATCGTTTTCCATTTGACTGCACATTTTTAATGAGTTCTCTTTCCTTCTGAGCTTGGAACATGCCTGCTGTGTCCCACAGTTGCTGAAGGTGCTCAGGTGGGGGAGAGCCCCAAGGGAGGACAGCTTGGCAGCTTCACGCACCACTCAAGTGGCTGCTATGTAAAAAAAAGGATGGCAGAGAAGAGGTTTGTGTGAGAAACAAGCAAAGCTTGGATTCTTGGCTGGAATAACAGCAAGGAGACACAGAAGATAAGTAGGACTGTGTTTATCTGTAGCCTGTCCAGCCTGTCCCTGTGCAGGTGAACAGCACATGGCCGCGCACAGGTCCTGTCTGTTGTTTAACCGCTCTCACGTTCCCTGGCACAGTTTTGCTCTCAGGCAGCCAGTGGTCTTCTAAAGAGTATTCCAGTATTCCATTAGCATTCACCGTGAGAGTAAATAAAAATAAACCACAGGGTAAAAACTGAGGACTTGCTCTAAATAAACAAACACACGCAAAATCTGGAAGCAGAGTGTGCAACTTTGAAATAACCACTCTGCTTTCTTATCTGCAGGACTCTGTTGAAGCTCCTTTAGAAATGCACCATCTAGTGTAACTACAGCAATAAAATTACTGAAACAAACCTCAAAATGCAGTTAATTGAATTGCCAGTGGAATGCAGTGGCATTATATATAAATGAAGAAAAATTTGCCATCCCATTTATGCATCTTTGTCTTTAAAAAAAGTGTAACCTGAATAGTAGAACAAGTAACCCCCATCTCATACTCACTCTGCATGAGCATTAAGGCAAGACCCTCTCCCCTGAATAAAACCTAGGAATGGGCAGTGACATCTGAGCTTTGCTTATCTCCTCTTCTTCTGACAAAGCACTATCAAGACCAAATTGAAAATGAAGGGAGTTTTCCATTTTACCTTTCTTCCTCAAAAAATCACTGGCACAAATATAAAATCTTTAATTAATGCCAGTCTAGGAATGCTCATCTCTTTTACCTTTTTTTCTTTTTACAAAACATCTTTTGTCTCAGTAAGCATGCTGTCCTGCTGCAGCTGACTGTATCGCCTTCCTGTTAATGTCTTTCTTGTGTGAATGGAACTTCATTGTTGCTCATTTTTGACACAAGCACCTTATAACCAAAGGTTTATTGTAAACTGATGAGAGGATTGGAACGGTCTTGCCCAAATACGCTGCTATGCTTATTTGAGTGCCAGTTCTTAGTGCCACAGAGTAGGTTTCCCAGGACAGCTGCTGCACTCGTTGCGTTCAGAGTTTCATCCCTGTTGGCACGCCGCGTGTCAGCACGGTTCAGGGGCCGTACCTACCCCATCTGGTGCAGTACTCTGAGTATGACCGTGCGCCTTAGCAGAGGCCCATGCCAGTAACTCCACATGGCCATCCCCTGCTTAAAAGTTAAATATTTCTTTTTATTTAGCATTTAGTATCTGTGTCGTGCATATTGAGGGTACTTTGTTAGGCCAAATTTCATGCTTGCTGTGTTTGTGCAGAAGAGATTGGCTACAGTTTACCATCTCCTGCTGCTGTGGGTGAGTAGAGGGTCACTGTCCTTGCAGGGTCCTGCTGTCTCTGGACTTTAAGGAGAGATTTTAAGAAATGTGAGTTGGAAGAAACATGTCCTGTCAGCCACGTAACCCATGACCTTTCGAGTAAGAACCAAAGAAGAAAAGCTGATGGAGAAATCCTTGAGAGAACAGTCCCCATATGCAGGTTTTCAGGCAAGAGGAGGTTTCGGGCAGGTCAGATAAGAAGAGCAGCCTTCAGGCAGAATCCCCCACCAGAGAAGCTGCCCAGCAGAGGCTGGGGCACGTCGTGCTCTGCAGTGCAGCCCCATGGGGTATGAGCGGTACGTGTTTACGCTGGTAGGCATGCGCTTGTGCTGGCACGTAAAAACAAGATTTCGTGCAGGTTTGTCTACACGGCCATGACATCGCCTCCATAAAGACTAATAGTAATTCGTGCGTGTGTGCGTTCATGTATGACTGTGAAAATGTGTATATATGTGTGTACAGATACAGATACATAAATATGTATTAATAGTTAATAAGTACAATGCTTTGACCTAGGTCTGGGTTTGCTGATGCAGTTTATCTTTCTGCACAGTCTTTAACAGAATTATGAGAGAGGGGGGAAAAATGCCAGTGATAGATCTGATCGGTTAATTAGGATATACTGTTGGGGAATACTGTGTCATTAAACTGTGACACACCAAGCCAGCGTCAAATCTCAAAGCTTGGTGGAGTACACGTGCATGGTCTGTCTTTCCAAAGGCTGCTTTCGTCCTGTTACAAAGGAGTAACGGAGGTACAGATTGGCGATGGCTCTCAGCAGGGCAGTGCCACCCGCCAAGACGCTGCAGAAAGACTCAGTGGTGCTGCTGTTGGTAGAGCAGCCCCTGCAGAAACTGCGACGAGCAGAACTTTCCAGCAGCGTTCTGAAAAACGCGATGCCTGTCCATACTGACATTCTAGCATCAATAAGTGCGAGTAGATACCTTTTGAGGGATAAGATTTGAAAATTGTATTGCCAGGTGAAAAAGTCAGGAGAACAACTAAAAATGCGAAGTTTTTACCATCGGCTTCAAGAGCGATGAGTCCAAACAGTTGGCGATTCCCCCCGAATCCCTGGTGGCACATCCAGCAGCAGTTCCAGGGAAGGAACGGGGTGGGTCTTGCAAAGGTGGCTGCCAGAGGGATGAGAGCTTTTACCAGCAACCACTACTGACAATAAGCCTAGAGCCTGCTCTTGCCTTGGCTGTGACTGGTCACCTTTGCAAAGGTGACAAACCACAGAATTCAGCGGCCTGGGACTCTCTGACTCAGTGTAGGTGGGGCAGCTCAGCTCACCCCGGGGACTACAGTCTGTGGTTTTCAATTCGCCTTTCAGCTCACTTCCCCGGGAGCTGCAGCGATCGATAACGCCAATCCCAGGCTGCCCCCCGAGCGGGCAGTCAGGCTAAACAGTGCGCTGTTTTCTGTAGGACGCAGATTTTCGACTCATGCACACTGAATCCAATATAATCATACTGTAAAGAAGCAGTGAGTGGATTTATCAGGTTAGACATGATAGACTATTGAGTGAATGAAAAATAATACTTCCTATGAATCAATTTTTAATTAAAGTAGATTTTTTTTTAATATACCGTACCATTACTCCACAGCTGTTAGTTGTTGTGACTTCTTTGCAATGGCACTGGCTTCTTCGGAAAGATTTTTCCACAGAATATTTATTATCCCATGCCCATTCCAGTGACATTCCCAGCGATGTTACAGAAAGCAGCTCTCGGTCTTCCGAGACTGTCGGCAGCAATATCATTTCCTTCACTGGGCGCAAGGCCAGTGACTGTGGGTCCAAAAACTACATTGGCAGATGTCATTCTGTCTCTAATAAGGGTTCTCACCATTGCTAACCACAATTCAGTAGTGACCGTGGTTTTTTTAAAAAATATCTTAATCTAGCCAAAACTACTGACTCTAAGTATGTCCCTAGAAAAGACATTCTTTTTTTCCCACGGTACAAATAACCAGTGTAAAAAATGCTTCCTGCTTTGCTTTTTGTTTTCAGTCATGTTGGCCAGTGATAGCTGCAGACAGCCATTTCTCTCAGATTATACTAAATACAAGAAAGATCTAAACAAAAGCGCCTCTCAGATCAGATACGCAGATCGGTTCTGAGGCAGATTTCCATACATATGGCATCAGACAAGTGCAACGTGAAAAGATTATAAAACTTGTAGGAGTACTGACAGTTTCTAGGTTTCCCTGGAAAGCTGCTTTATATTGTACTTGCAACAGCAAAGCAAAAAATAATGAAGAAAATGTATTAATTTTCTGCACAGCAAAAATGTCAGCCAGCAATTGTTCTGGTCCTGCCCTTTGTGACACAGGCTTAGATATTTTTATTTCTCATTTTTATTCCCTTTAATTTCTGCCTCTCCTCTATCCAAGTAGCTCTGATTTAACTTCTCTGGAGAGTCAAAACAAAGCTCTGATTCATCTTACGAAGGCACTTAAAGTTAGATCCAAAAGTATGCTGTGATAGCAATCCAGACGGAGCTTCCCCCGAGTCAGATAGGATACAGGGAACTAGCGATGCTGACACCAGCCGATCGTTCCCATCACTACTGCCTGCTGAGTCGTCCTAGGGGAGTCCTTCCCTCCGTTTGTTGATTTTCTGTTGTTCAAAAACTCACCAAGCTCCGACTAGCTCTGTTGTTCAAAACTTCTCCCAAACACAAACGTACCTTTGGGTTGCAAAAGCATGCCTTTGGGTTGGGAGGGACGTCTTTTCCTGACGCTTCCCAAGCGGCACAGCTACGAGCTGAACATTTTGTTCCTCTTCTCACCTGGACAATAGCCCAAAGCATGGGTCTAGGGGCAACTGCTGGAGGCGGTGGGAACACCCCGGAAGGTGGGCTAGCTGGGCTACAACAATGAAATTATTTACCGTTTGGTCCCACAGAACGAGCAGCTGGAGTGTATCACAGGGAGTCGCGCTCTGGGAAGTACCAGCTCACCTACGCAGAAGCAAAAGCAGTCTGTGAATACGAGGGAGGACATCTAGCCACGTATCAGCAGCTGGAGGCGGCGAGAAAAATAGGTTCGGAATAAATCATGGCTGTTTGCTTTCCACATCGCTCATTCATAATGTCGCCAGTCTTCTATTTTCATGAATGTTAGGAGCTCTGGGACTGAGAGACTTGTAAATTCCCTGGATTTTTGCCCAAGTTGCATGCAGTTTCCCCCCTCGGTAACAGAGCATGACTGCGCTACCTACAGAGCCGTCAGGGACAACGTCGGCACGCGGTGCTACGCATCCCCCTGAGCTCTGGGTGCAGCGCACTCCCCCAACCAGCAACACCCAGCAGAGAGCCGTCTGGCTGAGCTGGAAAGCGAGGGCACCTCCCCGGCTACGGCTACGGCACCTGCATGCTGCAGGGGGCTGCGGAGGAAGGCGTTTGCCCCCGGGGAGCTTCCATAGTAAATGTGCATTGCTATTTTTCATATCATCGGTCGAGATGTTTTCATAACGTTTATTCCAGCCATATTTGCTCTGAGAGAGCGAGTGGCATGCTTGGAGTGAAAAGCGGAGGGCTCTACTGTATTTCTATTTGATTCCTAATAATAAATTGTGAATTCATTCAAAGCATTAGGAAAACAATGGAAAATATCCTCCACGAAATTTGCAGGCTACGCCGTTGAGTCAGAAGCTGGCTCCCAGCACCAGCACACATGTAAAAAGGGTACTTTTGTCTCTTCTGAGTAGCTCATAGTCCTAGGACGCCACAAATATGTTCCAGTTCTTCTCGGTAAAAACACTGCATTGGACTCTACCAGACAGCGAATAACACTGCATTCTTTGGCTATTGTTTTTAAGTTCTCAGCCAGAAAATGCATTAACAGGATCTTTTTATTTAGCAAGAAATACTTGAGGTATTTCAGGTATTTAAATTTAAATTATTTTAAGTAAATACTTTGTTTTCTTCGCTGTCTTTTGTATGTAGCATTTTATTCATTCTCAGAAATTAACGCGGCAAACTCTTGAGATATGATTGAGTAAATTGGTATGACTTCAAAAAGGAAACAAGGAACACATTTATATAACTCATCCAATATATAATTTGATTACAAATGCTGGTACGGCACTTAAAACTCACTGCCTGGGAAGCTATATAGTCCAGCTGCATGTCATTTTTGTTTTCAGATGAAGAACCAATAATGATATTGTGGAGAACACAATGCAATTTTATATTCTGTGCTTAAAATTATCCTCTCAAAGTACTGCTCTTTCCTGTAGTTCAATTTCTCTTAGGCCAATTACACCCAAGTCATTGATCAGCCTGAGCAAGACTTTAGTTACTTGAATAAAAAGCAGAGTTTCTTGCCTAGGCTTGATTTATCACATCCGTGACTCATTTTCTCCCTGTTGCAGGTTTCCACGTGTGTGCTGCTGGCTGGATGGCGAAGGGCAGAGTTGGGTACCCCATAGTAAAAGCTGGAGCCAACTGTGGCTTTGGAAAAACCGGTATTGTTGATTACGGGATTCGCCTCAACAGAAGCGAGCGGTGGGATGCCTACTGCTACAACCCTAACGGTGGGTTTGACAACAACCCCTTGCTCTTCGGGTCTGAGATTATGACTCCGTGCCAGGCTCCCCGGCTGCGCGAAGGCACCCAGGCTCTCAATGAGTTAGCTTCAGTGCCGTAAACGTGCTGTCTGAGAAGGGGGGTGTACTGATACAAATTTATTTGGAGCCTTGCACCAAGCCCCCTCTGCTGTTGTTTAGCTGATCTGGCTCGCTCAGAGCTCGGGGTCTCTGCACTGCGTTGTACCATGTATAACTGGGCCTACGCAAAGTCCTTTCGGAAACTAAAAATGTATCGATATGCTGTTGTTGCTTAAAAAGGTAAGTATTATTTCCAATGTGATGTGCAAATGTCTTGTTTTCTATAAGAGTGTTTACATTTAGCCTACAATTTCATTTAAATAACTAATCTGAGGTGTTTAACACGGGAACCATTTTCTGGATATTTTGCCTGTAAACAGGCTAAAGTTAGCGTTGACCCTCGTTCCTTCTTTCTTGCGCCTGAGATAGAACAACTTTTGAAAATGCATGCCGTGTTTGGGACTGAAATACCCGATAGGTCCAGCTCCCGGCAGCACCTTGCGTGTGTGTGCGCGTGTCTGACTGGATGAAGCAAAGTGCAGATCTGGAGACGCGGTTCAAACATGACCAGCCAGACTTCACCAGCTGCGGGACATCTCTCCGTTCCCCTCCACTCACTCCACTGCAGATGACTGAAGCATTGACATGTTTAGCTTGCCATCACTTCATAGAGCAGGGAAGACAGAAAAAGTAGGCACCAACGAGAAAAGTAAAGCTTCACTTTGTGCACTTCTTGGCTCTCCAAGTGTACTACCCTGCCTGGCAGAGCCAAGAGTCGGAGCTGTCCGTGACGTCTGTACAGCTGTGCACATTTTGTTTGTGCTCACAGGGCTTGAGCTTGTTTATGTGAGCTGGGCAGTTGTTAATCAAATAGCTCTGTGGGGTGGGGGACGCGCACAGATGTTCAGCATGCAAAGAGGACGGCGAGAGAGGCTACTGCCTTCCTTATTACTGCATGTAAACCATCAGCTCGACTTTCTCCTTTGTCAGCCTTCTCCTCTGGGCTGAGAGGTAGTTACTTTCCAAACGCCCTGTCTGGTTAAAGGACAAAAGGAAACCAGAACTGCCAACGCTCGGCAGACTGATACGTATTCACGCTTGACGGACGGGCTGCTCCGAAGCTTGGCGAGAGCTGTCTGTGTGCAGGTGGGAGACAAGTCGCCTGGGGGAACAAAGACAAACCTCTGGTGGAACTGAGCCTGTCCTCGTCTCTAAAGATGTCAAGAGGAACTTGTGCAACTTGTTTGCACGTTGGAAACGCACACCCAACCTAGCAATGATCTGGAGCTGAAAAGTACGGGGCTCGTGGGCAACGTACAGACTACGAGGGTTAATGACAGCACCCGGCTTAAGGCCTCCAGCTCCCCTGCCCTCAGCCACCCCTAGAAAGCCCCCGCCTCTCCCTCGGGCCTGGGCTTGGGGAACTATGATGGATCCCAAAGCCGGGCAGTGTGAGGTCCCCACATTGGTGGGTCCCGCTGTCAGGAAGCTGATAAAGTTCAAGTGGCCACTGAATCAAACCAGACTGAGTGTTTTTCCTCCCAAAGGGAGTGAAGAGCTGCAGCAATAACAGGAGTACAAAGCAATGTACGTCATCACGAGCCTTTATAAGTTTTTTTGTAGAAGACACACTTTCCAGAGGTTTTTGAAGAAGAAAGGTTGAGAATGAATGCCAGGGTGACTTGCAAGTACAGCTGTAAAGCTTACAGTTTGACATCGCCAGAACCCCCAGATGCCTTTTACATAGAACACTTAGCTCTGTCCCAAAGCCCGCTGAAGTCAATGAAAGCTTTTCATCTGAATTCAGGGAGTTTTGGATCATGCCTCTTGTTTGCAAAATATCTGCTCCCAAAAGCTAGGAATGACTGACATTTCTTGTGAGTGCTGAGTGCTTACATATCTATAAAAAGTGCTGTCACGCCGGTGTTCCTATGTGATTTTCTACGGATCTGCTGGGCCAGAGTGCACAAAGATTTAAACCGTAGCCATATCCAGAATGAATACTTTAATGCTGATGTTTTTATTTTTCTCTTAGGAAAAGAATGTGGTGGAGTCTTCACAGATTCAAAACATGTTTTTAAGTCACCGGGCTACCCAAATGAGTACGAAAATGACCAAATTTGCTACTGGCATATTAGAGTAAAGTATGGACAACGTATTCATCTACAGTTTCTAGAGTTTGATGTTGAAGACGACACTGCTTGTATGGCAGATTTCCTGGAAATCTATGATAGCTACGATGATATCAATGGCTTTGTGGGCAGGTAAAGCAATTCCAGCTTTAACAGGCAAATAATCAAATGATTTAATTTGTTCCCCAGAACATTACTTCAGAAGAACACTGTATTACCTTATCCAGTTAGCACCTCTGATATGCCCACAATACTTGTGGCGATAGTACCTGGCTTATCTTTCCTGGCAATTTACTTTGCTGTCATTAACGCAGACCTGTAAAGAATTTCAGAGGATTGCGCTTTGCCCTTCTCTGCTTTCTTAAATTACATGAAAGCCAGCTGCAAGACTTTTTAGTCAGCTGCTTATCTTAATTCTCCATGACTTTACAGGAAGGGCTCCAAGCAATCTCCAACAGTATTTTGTATTTGCTTTAACTGAAAGGAGGGAGGTGGGGTGTTAAACTGTTAGCAAAAATGTATTTAATTTAAGTTACTATGCGCTACAGAAGTAAAACATTTTCTAACTATGTCAGAACAGAACAAGTGTTACCAATCATCTCTCTTACTAGATTTAGTTTCCCTCTTTGCTTAATTCTCGCTTTCTTTTCTTCGCTGTCGTATTTTTGCTTGTCCTTTCGCAGTCATATTTTGGTATGAAGCACCTCAATTTTCCAGAACAGAAAATAAACCATAAAAAGCGATAACGACCACTTCCCAATTCCTGCCACTTTTCACATCCTCTCTACAAATCATGTGTAGCAAAGCAAGGATACCGTCCATTTGTTTTGCCTTTACAGATAATTTAAAATGTTTTTCTTGACAATGTTCTTCCTTTCTTAGCCTTGGGCCATTGTTCTTTTCCTTAACGCCGTGTTAAATTGCTTTTTTTCTTGTTTTGCATCATTTACTTCCTGCATATATTGAAAAATGTTTCCTGCATTTTTCCCTCCCTTAAACCTTACTACAAGATAATGACAAAAATCCTGTAGGCAATTGCTTTAACATATGGAGGAGAATTACATACACTGAATACCCATAAGCAGTTTAGCCCCATGGGCCACAGCTCCAAAGGCGAGTGAGTACACGCTGTTCAGCGTAGGTCCCTGTATAGCAGGGCTGTGGCAGATTCGCTGTGTCGTTTGGTCATGACCACTTTTATTTTTTTTCCAGATTTTGTGGAGACGAGTTGCCAGATGATATCATTAGCACAGGTAATATATTTGCACTCTACGGTAAAAAAAAAAAAATCAGCCAAAATCACCTTTTGTGATCACCATAATAATATATGGTAAAGATGTCATAGAATCATAGAATAGAATCATAGAATCATTAAGGTTGGAAAAGACCCTTACGATCATCGAGTCCAACCGTTAACCCAGCACTGCCAAGCCCACCACTAAACCATGTCCTCGGGCACCATGTCTACCCGGCTTTTAAATACCGCCAGGGATGGGGACTCAGCCCCTGCCCTGGGCAGCCTGGGCCAGGGCCTGTGCGACAGCCCTTTCCGTGAAGAAGTTTTTCCCAATATCCAACCCAAACCTGCCCTGGCGCAGCTTGAGGCCGTTCCCTCTCGTCCCATCGCTTGTTCCTGGGGAGAAGAGACCGACCCCCCCGGCTCCAGCCTCCTTTCAGGCAGTTGCAGAGAGCGATGAGGGTTCCCCTTAGCCTCCTCTTCTCCAGGCTGAGCACCCCCAGCTCCCCCAGCCGCTCCTCCAAAGACACGATCTCTGCTTCGTGGCCAGCATGTCATAAACTGCTCTTCAAAACCGCCAGTGTGCTCTTTCATCAATGCAGTTACTTCTAAACAAACGTAAAAGAAAAGAGGTCCCGTTAGGAGATGACCATGGTGCGTCCTGCCGGCCTTGCGGGGGTAGTGCACCTGGAGTTTTCACCCAGGCACCTTTATGCAGCAGATCTGTAATCGGTAACCGAGCCCTGCCTGTGCACACAATCTGCCTGCACCAATTCTTCCCATTTCCAGAGCAAGGGCTGCAAGGGTGGTTCTAAAGCTGGTTAGAGATATTATTCTGTGTGTATGTTTAAACAGCAAATCAAGGTCTGATCACATGTAAATCAAAGCCACTTTCACCTCTCCGCTCAGGTGTCGCGCAGGTGTCGCGTGGGCTACCCGTGCAGGGAGGTAGCCACGTTCCCCGGGGTCGCCTAGGGACCGCCCGTACAGAAACTCACGTTACCGCGCTCCAGCCCGCAGCTGTAAGCAGCAGAAAGAGAACCGAAAAGTTGAACTGGGCCGTCCCTGATCGCCCAGTTTACACGGGCCTGGTGGAGATGAGCAGGTGACGCTCATGGGAGAGTGATGGAGCAACCTCACCCCCGTGTCACCTAGAGATCGGTGAGACTCCGTGCCAGATGTGTCTCACGCGTGAAGCGTGATGTTTCACGGGTAGAGTGACGCAGAGCAGCATTTTAAAGAACCAGAAATGCTTCGCTGAAAGCGCTGGGTACAGCAAAATTTTGTCAACCTCTGGGCTCTGCAAAGAAAGAGAACTGATGAAAATCTGCCTGATTTTCCCTGGGGCTAATGGAACTATAATCCCCCCGGGCCACAGCTCGGAATAGAATATAACATAATCCTCGGAAGTGGACAGACCAGGTGGATTGCTCTAACGAGCTGAGAAGCAAGCAAGAAAGAGCACTTTAACTATAACTCTGAAATATCACATTTTTACGCCACCCGAAAACGTGACCTTTGTTTTTCTTTTTCTTGTCCCAGGCAATGTTATGACCTTGAAGTTTTTGACAGATGCCTCAGTGACTGCTGGTGGTTTTCAAATTAGATACGTTACTATGGACATGCCTTCAAAGTCTGGTGATGGAAAGAATACAACATCCCAAGGAAAACCCACCTTCTTATCCGGAAAATTTGGTATTATGTGAGCAGAGTAACGAGAGACACTCTTTAAGAAACATGTTTAAGAACCCAATTCAGATATCTGTTCCTTCAGATAAGACATTTCCTTCATATCTTTCTGACTTATTTTCTGCTTTTATGAAAGTTCTGTTAATTAAGTATACTAGGAAATAAATTATAAAATATACTTACATGAATAATAGAAGACTATTTTTAGATTACAAGTACTGTAAAAATCTGAAGAATTCAGTGTTACCAAAGATTTAAAAATTATTTTTCTATATAAACTGCTCCTTCTCCTCATTCCTTGCACCATTCGAACAAACTTTTTGTGTGACCGTTTCAATTGTTTTTAAATTTAATTTGCTGTTCTATCCTTATTTTCCTTTAGAGTAAGCTTATTTTTAAGATCCATAAATTCATCTTGTGGATGGCCTCGCGGCCACCCACATAATTGTCTGAACTCAGAAGATTGGGAAGCAGCATGAACAGCACAGAATCAATTATATTATCGTCACAATTTTGTTGTGAGATGAATCAGAAACTACTCAATAAATTTTGTCAGGGTTTTCTCATCCAGAGAAGAGATGTTCAAGTCCTTTCACTTCTCTGATTTCACTGAGTAAAGAATGAAATGAAAGACTTGGTAATGATAACTGGTGAGGTGAAGCATCAGAAGACATTGCTAACCGAGTGCCAGCACATCCGTTCAGAAGATACTGTTGAGATGCTGTATGTTGTTTACACGGGTTTTAAGAAGACTGTACTATTTTGAATTGATGCACATAAGTCATTCTCCGTATGTTTTTAACTTCAGTTTAATTTCCTCAGTCTGAAGCAGCATTAAAGCTACCTCTGTTTTAATCGTGTCCTGAGTTTCCAATGAATTATTTTTATTTCTTGAGAACTTTTCAGACTTCGTAACTTTTTTTTTTATTTAAAGCATTAAATAAGTTTTAAGAGTTTCTTTTGCTCTGGATGTTTTCCTGACCCCAGGTCTGCTGAAGTGTAATGTCCACTGAGAATCTCCCCGTGAATTACTTTTTTTGTTTGGAGCATTGTGAATTCCTGAGAAAGGGTTTTGCACAAGAGGAGGAGCATCTTAAGCTAATCAGACCCATGCTTTATTTATTCTAATTCTCTGTTCTTTAAATTTATTTCATCTTTGAGCTTTTATTGTTATAATTTCACTGGGAATATAATCCTTCTTCCTAGCTGTACTGGGGAGCAGTGTTGCAGCCTTCCCTGTCATTTCCAACTTTATTCATGCTTCATGTGAGGAAACAAAATTCCTGTCCCTGGGTTTGATGGGATCAAGCTGCACCTAAAATCGACTGGTGCTTTTTAATCCTGCCACCTGGTGGGCTGAACAAACCGGTTCACATCCTCCTGTTATAAAATGCCATTCCAGTTCTCCAAGATCAGCAAAAGCATTTGTTAATAAGGAAAATGCATGAAGAGAAACTGTCAACATTTTGTTTATGACCTAGGGGGGCTTCTTTTTTTGGTTGCTTCTTTAATTGAGAAGCAACAGGTCTTGAACTGATATGGATCAGGACCAAGGGGTGTACAGGAAACATCCGCCTGTCTGGGAACCCCCATGGAGCCAGAGCGGTGACGCTGTTTGGGGAAGGGTTTCTTTCCAGAACAGGCGCTCCTGCTAAGCATCTCCAACGCCACTGGGAGGCCCTGCGGGTGACGAAGAAAGACTCAGCCCCTACCGTTACCGCTCAGGCCCATCTGTCCCTGAGGACGCGGGTTTCTCCGCACTTCAGATTTGCCGTCACTGCCGTTATTTCATATTGCGCCCACATGTCATTCAGACATCGGTCACTTGTCCGCTCTCGGTGGCTTTGCCTCGAGGTGGGACACACTGTGCCCAGCGAAGAGCTAACGGCTCCCACCCGGAGACGATGGCGGTGGCTGTTGGGCTGCGCTTGGTGCTGCAGCCATGGCGGGGAGCGAAGACCCCAGGCACTTTCTGCTGCACCCACTTTTCCTCGCTATTCAGAAACCCCGCACCTACTCGGGGACTCCCCGTTAAATGGACATCAAAAAAATGCAACTGGAAACAGCTGCGGGGCTGCAGGTTTCACTGCGCTGACCCGCATATTTGGGTCTTAAGGCATTTCAGGTTCATGCAGGTAGGTTTCCGTGGAGCTGGAGCTCAACCGTACCCGCTGAGCAGCTCTGGGAGGTCTAGAGATTATCCTCCAGTCGCAAATAAATGATTTGTAGCTTGACGGGGCTCCTGGGAGGGACGAGGGCCCGCTGCCGCGCTGCGCCCGGGGCAGCGGCCGCCGCCGCGCCGCCTGAGGTAAGAGACGGCCCTCGCGGCCCCGCCCCCGCGGCGGCCGCCCCACCAATCGGCGGCGAGGGGCCGGTGCCCGCCGGGGGGGCGGTGCCCGCCAAGCGCGGGAAACGATCCATCGCTCCGCGCTCCGCCGCGCGCGGAGAAAACGCGTGGCGCCGCTCGATGTCCTCGAGCTCGGTCGACGGCTCCGCCTCCCCGCGTTCCCATTGGCTGGGCCGGCGCGGCCCGTGCCCGCGCGCCGCCAGTCCCGCGGGCCGCCATCTTAGCCCGGGAGACGGCGCGGGGCGAGCGGCGGCACTGGGCTGCTCGCCCGGTCGCCGCGCAGGACGCCCGGCCTCCGCCCCGCGGCACCATGAGCGCTCCCGCCGCCTGCTCCAGCCTGCAGCCGCTGCTGGAGACCCTGGAGGACGCAACCGCCCCGCCGGGGGAGCTCACCGACGCGCACCTCACCATCGTCAAGTGAGTGCGGGCCGCGGGGGCAGCGTGAGGGGAGCGGGGAGGCCGGCGCTGCCTGAGGGGACGGCGGCCGCTCTCGGCCTGCGCGGCTCCCCTCCGGCGCGGAGCGGGGTGGCGGTGCCGTCTGGCCGGCGGCGGGGCAGAGGACCGGTGTGCGGGGCCGGTGTGCGGGGCCGGTGTGCAGGCCCGGGCCGGGGGCAGGGGAGGGCGAGCCCCGGGTAGGCGCCGCTGGCGCGGTGGAGCGAGGGGGGAAGCCTCCGCCCGGCCTGAAATTCGGGCGGCTGGGGAGAGCCGCAGGGCTTGGGGCTGCGTGGCCGCCGGCTGGAGATCGCGGGAAGGCGTGCGGGCCTGGAGGGGGGGGCGGGCGCCTGGTGCCTTTGCTGGGGAGGCTGCGGGGGGGGGTGGAGGAACGTTGGGAAACAAGCCCCTTTTTCTTCCTGAAACCAGGCTTGCGTTTCAACAGTATGATTGGAAAGGTTTTGGTGTGGATTCCGGGTTTTGGAATGGTCCTGCCTTAATTGCATTTCTTTGTGGAAGGTGCTTCTTAACCGTTCAGTGCTGCTTTCACCTGCGTCTTTAGAATTCGTTAGCATATGCAAAGGCATTATCTCTTTCCATCAGTATCTCCCTCGAGTTCCTGTCTTTCAGCTTTTGTAGTAACTTTTAAAGCTGTAACTGCTTAGATGTCAGTGCTACTGACATCTAAAATTATGATTTTACAGGTTTCTAGTAATAACTGACACAAAAGCCCCATCCTAACTTAAAGATCGTATTGGCAACCACAGGTTTCTCAGGTTGCCTTCTGGATGAGTGCACTTAATATGGTTGGTTTTTGCTATGTGAAACTGATCGTTAACGTTTTATAGGATAAGTATAGCTTTTCCGTAGGGATGTTCTTCAGATATGTGCAAAGTCATCGCTGCTGGTTGTCAAACCAGAATTTTCCTGGAGTGAGGAGCCTGCGTTCTAGAACTGCTTTTGAGGAATGTGCTTTTTAAAGCTGTGGAAAGTTTATCTAATTTTCAGCAGTCATTTAAAGTTTGCGTATTAACTTTCAATGTTTTTATAAAAGTTAACAAAAAATGAAAACATAAATGTGTGTTTTTTATGCTCCGCAAGCACAAAACAGGTCATTAGTCACTTCACTTTTTCCAATATACTCGGATGCGCGTACTTTATAACACACTATTTTACAGATATGTCGACTATGTGGTAACTGGCGTTTTCGCTCTTTAACTTCTTCAGCATTGTGTTTTAGCTTTCGAAGGAAAGAAGTGGTTCTATATTAGTTAATTAATGTATTAGAAGTTTAAAGTCATGTCAGTTATAACATGTTTAACCTGTGAGTGTTATGTTTTCCCTTCTGTTCCCTGAAGTCGCTTGACAGGTGAGGATGGCAAAGAATTCACTGCAGATGTCAGAAGACACTTTCCCCAGCTTTGCAAAGTGTTTAAGGTATGTCTTTTCCATGCAATTTTCTACACTTTGGTGAACAAAGATAAGTGCTCAAGGTCAGTGGCCATTGTAAGGCTTGAATTTGAGTTCATTTAATAAGAATTCAAGCTAGTGACATAGCAGTAAGGGTTTGTTGGCAAAATCTCTCTCCCATGTTCTTAGAAATTACTACAGTAAAAAATAAAATACAGGGTCTTGGATGCGTTCAGGCGGTGTTATGCAGCCAAATCTGATCTTCCAGCCAGAAAAGACACAGTGTGTTCTGTCCGCCTTTAGAAACACTGCGGGGAATTGGAATATGTAGTAAATGTCAAAATTTTTTGAAGATTAATGTAAAGACTGTTCTTAGCCATCTTTTTTTTCCCTTCTGTTTTAGATGTTTAAAAACAATTGGAGAGTCAAGTGATAGTGCATAACAAGTGAAGAAGTAGAGAGCTTTGGATGTTTAGAATTTACTGCAGTAAAGATGTGTAAATTACAGAGAACACAAATGTCTTCTGACCCTCAAATTGTTTTATTGATTTGGAGTGTTTGTAATCAGGAAGGCTTTCCTATATGGGTGTGTTTTTCACCAAGTGTTTGCTTTTGACAGCTCGCTCTCTGTTGAGCTGAAGTGTTGGTATTAAGACAATACTTCACAGCTACTTCTGCAAACTGAGACTTGATGTATATGCTTTCTTTTCAGGCACACATTTCTAGTCAAAACTCAGAGCTAAGTAATGCAGCATTACACGCTTTAGGATTCTGTGTTTTTAATTCAAAGATTACATCTGAATTATCTGGTAAGCAAACAAACTTCAGTGTGGGTACTGGTAATGTGTGCGTGTGTATAGAGTTCGTTCTTTAATTCTTTGTTAGCATATACTCTTAATTTTGACAAAGGTTACAGTTTCCAAGCGGTGTGGTGGCTTTGTGTCTAGTATGAGCAGTGTGATTAGTTCAATAATTCCATCTTGTACAAAAAAAATTGTAATGTTTTCTTCATGCTGTTATACTGTTTTACCAACTTCTAGTTTCATTAAATACTTTCGTAGCAGTTAGGTGCTGTAATTAGTTTTGTGGAATTAGTAATCAAAAAAGATGTCCAGGTGAAAAAAGAATGGAGAACGTTTTTTTTTTTTTTAGAACTTGGGTATGTGTATCGAAACTCTTATGGCCTACATTACTAGAAAGTGCTAAATCCCTTCAACAAAAGGTCTTGCTGCTGAGAACTTGAGGCATCAAGGTAAACCCAGTGGGTTTTGTTAAGAGGGGAGAGCCGATGTCCGAGTTGGCTGGTCCTCGGGAGGTACCTGTTACACAGTCCGGGGTCAGGCTTGTCCAGTGGCAGTAACGTGATCAGAGGCTGCGCAGTGTCAGATAGAGAGGTTGCGTGGTGCTGGAAGGTGCTTAAGCTAAGGTTGCCTTTCGGGGGCACAGAAGGAAACGTATTGTGATTTGGCTGTTGTGTGGTGCCTTGATGGTGCCGGAGTCTATACTGGCTCTTCAAATGGTAATAATAAATGGCGTACTGTCAATTATTCTTTCTTTTAATTATTCCAAGAAGTATTAAGTACTCTTGGGCGAATGTTCTGGAATGACCTTTAGTAGAGAAACTTAACCTCAGGCAAGACTGAACAAAATTGTACGTGTGGATGTGCAGAGAGCATTTTTTTCATGTGACTCTGCCATTCTGTTTGTTGAAATTGATTCTTTCTCTCAGTTCTGCTCGTTTTGCAGTGTGTCCTGCTTTGCTGTTACTCAAACTGTAGCCTGATTTCCTGTGAGAATGAGGCATTTATAATAATGTCTATGTGGTCCCTTTCCATCATAACTTCTTTTTAACCAGTTGATAAATTAGTCAATTTTGTTAGAGAATGTCAGGCTTCAGAAATAATTAATCCCTGAAAACAGCGGAGAGTTAGAGAGGACAAAAAGCGCATGTACTCCTGACTGAGGGAGGGAGTGTTTGTGAGTTCGTGTTTCTCTGATAGTGAGATCATTTACCCACAAAGCCCAGATTTGTAAGAAATCAGGCTTCGTTAGTTTTGAGTTTTAAAGAAATATGATTTCTCCATCTGGCTTCCTGGTTGCGTGTAAGTTCTATGTTAGCCTTATTCTTTTTTGTGTAATGAGCTTGCTGTTACCTCAGCTACAACTTCACCGCCCTCTTTAATAACGAAGCCTCTTGTAGACCCTAAAATGAGTTTATACATGTCAGTATAGCAGTGAAATTGACCAAAGTGCTGCTAAATTCACTTGAAATCCCAGAAGTTTTGAATAATTGAAATACTTAATCTTTAGCTCTAGTGTTTTTAGGTAAATTTGTCTCCTAGCTTTATGGTTTTCTGGTTTCTTACAAAGGTGATATAGATATACTACATTAATAGTATCTGTATATTAATACATTTTGAGCTTTTTTGCTAGTTTAGAGAAATTGCCAAAAAATGCCAAAAAGTAATGTTTAAGACATTAAATCATGTCCGTTGGGACTTCTAGTTGAATGGATCTTTAGTAACGTTAACTGAGCAAAATGACCTGAAACTTGCTGAGCAGCTGATTGGAATTGTGTGAACAGAATTTTGAGTGCTGCGCATTCTGCTTTCAGCAACTGAAATACGGGACTTGCTTTCAATGGTGAACAGTGTTGCTGTAAAAACTTCTGACAAAAACACTCGCACTCGGGCACTTTGGGTGATCTCTAAGCAGGCGTTTCCTTCTGAAATTGTTAAAAAGGAGGTAAGTTCCTTCACTTCTTTTTCTGTGTGGCCTGACTTCCTAGGGAGGTGAGACGTGTGCAATCTCCTGGTCGCTCTTCCCTCAGTCGCTTTTGAATCTTGAAGGTTCTTTTCCATCAAATTTGACAGCCAAGCATAGGGCCTAAGTTTGTGGAAAAATTGTAAGGGCAGCTACAGACGGAAAAGAGCCAACCAATTATTGGTTCTCTTGAGGGAGAAGCTGCAGTGTGAGCAATTCTATTAGATACCAGTGCAGCAGCATAGGGGAGAAATGCTGTGAATATTCCAGTTTGGTCAGAGCTCTAACCTTAAAACCGAACCCAGCGTCATCCAAACACAGGGCACGGACCTGGGAAACAAAATTTTCTAATTCCAGCTCCTCCTGGAAATATTTGTATTTAGGTGCTCACTCCATGTTCTCTTATTTCCTCAGGTGTCCAGTATTATTTCTACTCTGGAAACAATACTTACTAAAGGAGATGTACAGTCTATGGTGGTTGAATACGAAGCACTAAATGTTATTATACGGTACGTGCACCGCAATATTAAATTGTTAAAATAGATGCTTAGTTTTTTGGGAAAAATATTGAAACAAAAATTTTTTTGAATGCTCTTTCAATTGTTCAATATGTTCAAGACTGTTTCCTCATAGTGTTTTGTATTACAGTCAGTAGAACAGAGTGAAATTGTGTGAACTATCGTTTCTGTTTCCCAGTGGTTCTCCTAAACGGCTTCATTTGCAAAATATTCCATTAACGATAATATGACAACCTATTCTGACACAGAAGGTAGTCGATATTCAGATAAATCTTCATCGCTTTCATTTTTAATGGCTTATTAGGAATTATTTCCAAAATCTCATGTGTACTTCACAAGTTATGTTCTACATTCTCGTTTTCAGAACCTACCTGTTTGAGAGATTCTCAGCCATTATATGGGTTTATATTTAAAAATGTCTCTTCTGTGCTTTGTAAATTTTACTGCCATGTTTCTCATAACGCTGTTGAGGGTACTGTTTAATTCCAAAGGCGACTTTTTAGGACCAGCACCGAGTGTGTGTTGTTTTGCTCAGCAGTGCTAGAATAGTCAAATTTTATCTTTACTTAGTGTGAATTTAATTTCTTTATTAGCAAATATGTTGAGCTTGTATCTTTACTATTATTTAAGTATGCTCTTAAACTTTTTGCGTCTGGTTTGAACTGTGAATCCATTTTAAAGTGAAATAGTTAAAGCAGTAATTATTTGCTTGTTTTATCTCTATTTTAATACATCAGTTTTCTGTAGCAGAGAAGTTGGATATTATAATTTACTTAGTATTTAGCAACTTCTTGCATTTGGCTTATTGTACACCAATTCCTCTTTTGCAAATCTGTGATTCAGTAGACAATGGTTTCTGGAAAATTGCATGTTTTATTAAATGGTTTGTTTTAATTATATATATATATATATATTTAATTATATATATATATATATATATATAAAATTTTACATGTGGTTATTAAAAAGAATGTAGTTATCCTTAAGAGCAAGAGTTGTACCTGAAAATAAACAGATACTGGGTCTCAGGCTGATTGACAGCAGTGTAAGACCACGTTCTTGTTCAGAAGTTAGGCTGCTGACAGATGTAATGGAAAACCGTTCTCTTAAGCAGTGCTTGCCCTCTAGCTTTAGTAAAATTATTTGAAAGGCAGCAGTTTTCCTTAGTACAGCAAACCCTGTGTAAGCTGTAGCGATGGGGCTTTGACATACCTGTGCCAGAGGACACTAGCAATGTTCCATGACTTAGAGACAAGCTGGTTCCTACAGGCTGGTTTGAATATACGCCAAGTACTCCCATTTCTGAAAGCTTTGGTGCCTTCTGCGTGGGATGCTGTAAACATACGGAGTTGTTTGTCATACTGTGCTCTAACAGCTCGGTACCAGAGGGATAAGATAAGAACACTTGACTAGGCTCATGTACATTAAGTCTGTGCAAACCTGTGCTGCTTCAGGGTTTGAGTTGTTTTTCAAAAGCAGGCATATATTGTTTTCAGCACACATGGCCTGTTGGAGCTGGTCTGGACTGCTAGGAACGCACAAGGGATGGTTAACGTGCAAACTTTGTACTTGGTCACTGATAAGGAAGTGATGGTGTGTTCCTTTCAGGCTCTCAATTTGGCTCCTTTGCCCAAAAAGTTGTGATAGAATGGAAAGGGCAACTGTAAATGTCAGTCTGCTCTCCTTTTGGAGAGGTTTATCTGAAATAACACTTCAGCATTGCAGTTTTAAGTGAACTGTCAAAATACAATTGTTTAGAAAAATAAAAAAAAAAATGTTTAGAATGGTTTCCTGTAAATCCTATGTTGAATTAGAGCATTTATTGATGATACTAAGATCATCTTTGAGTGTCTGAGCAGTATGTCTGTTGGAGATTTGTAATACCTATGTTTGTTTTCCGGATCTAGCTTAATGGAGCAAGCTCCAGCCCAGATGGGAGAAGAGGCTGTGAGGTGGGCAAAGCTGATCATTCCTCTGGTCGTCCATTCAGCTCACAAGGTGCAGTTACGAGGTGCCACTGCTCTGGAGATGGGCATGCCGCTGCTCCTCCAGAAACAGCAGGAGGTGGCAGCTGTCACTGAGCACCTGATGACCACAGTAAGTGGAAATGCTGCGCCTTTTTTCTAGAGATGACAAGAATAGTCATCGTTGGTTGGTTGGGGGTTGCTGGTTGGTTAGCATTTTTTTAAATTTTATTTACAGTCTAGTTAGTGGCAGCAAAAAGCTACTGTGCATTGACAGCAACTTTTTGATGACAGCAATTTCAACAGAAAAATTAATTTAACAGCAATTTAAATATAGGACCACTGTAAAAAAAAAAAATTAAGTTTCTGACAGGAATCATTGATCAGGAAAATAACTTGCTGTTTTTAAATGACCTTTAAGCACCTCTCTTGATAGCATTAACTCATAAATACCATTGAACTTATTGTCTCTTAAAGAGAATTTGCTTACCGAACTGGAATCAGCAGAACTTGGTGTGGCAGTAACTCACATCATCTAGCTTAGCTTCCTACTCAAAGCAGGGCTAGCTTCAAAGTTAAGACCAGATTGCTCAGGGCCTTGTCCAGGTGAGGTGTGACTATGTTAAAGGATGGAAATCCTACAGCCTGTCTGGGCAGCGTGTTCCAGTGCTTAACCACCCTCATGGTAAAAACAGGATTTGCCTTGTTGAAACTTGTCTGTTGCCTGCAGTCCTTTCTTTCAGCACTTCTCTGAAGCATCTGGCTTCTTCCTTATAATCCAGCTATAAGACTGCAATTATATTCCCTCCCCCCCCAAGCTAAACAACCCTAGCTCTTCTGTCATGAACTCTGTCCCCTAACCATCTTACTGGTGACCCTCTGCTGGATTCACTCCAGTTTGCCTGCTGGTAGATCTGGTACTTCGGTGCTCAAAGTTTGGTACAGTATTCCAGAGATGATGTGATGAGTACCGAGTAGCGGGGTCGGTTCTCTTGACTTGTTTCTTGTGCTTCTGCTAGCGCAGTCCGGTATGCAGGAGCACATTCCTGACTTAACATCAAAATTCTTGTCCCCCACCTCTTTTTCTGCGGAGGTGTTACGTAGCCCGTGAGTCCTCAGTGGGTACCAGTACACGGGGTTCGTCTATCCCAGGTATAGGACTTTGCCTTGAATTCTGTGAGGTTTCTGTCAGTCCATTTTTCAAGCTTGTAAAGGTCCCTGTGAATGGTAGCCCTGTCCTCCAGCATATCAACCGATGCTTTCCCCCATCACCGGTTGTGTTAAATCCCA
Source organism: Nipponia nippon (assembly GCF_047370975.1). NCBI lineage: Eukaryota > Metazoa > Chordata > Aves > Pelecaniformes > Threskiornithidae > Nipponia > Nipponia nippon. The sequence goes on from NW_028262369.1 coordinate 98,710,485, forward strand.
TCAGCCCTTGTTGACCCTTTGTAAATCACACACACAACCTGGGCTGTGAACTGCTAACCACCAGCCTTTGAGCCTGACAGCCCAGCCACGCACCCTGCAATCTGACTGACTAGTTTGTGTCTCCCCAGTTGGGCTACAAGGACACCAGAGGAGACTGTGTCAAAAGCCTTCCTAAAGTTGGAGTGGAGAACATCAGCTGCACTCCCTGCATCTGCAAAACCAGGCATTTCCTCATAGAAGTCAGTCAGATTGGAAAAGCAGGTTTTGCCCCTGGTAAAACTGCTGTCTGTTCGTAAGGACCGTCTTGTTCTTCCGTGTGCCTAGAAACGGCTTCCATGGGAACTTGCTCCATAATTTTTCCAGGCACGGGAGTGAAATTGGCTAGCTTGTAATTTCCCAGATCTTTTCTCTTGCATTTGTGTTTTGTTGTGTGGTGGGTTTTTTTGTTTTTTGTTTGGTTGTTTTTTTTTTTTTATTTGACATTGGCATAAAATTTGTCTTGCCCTACCCAGTCGCTGGGGATCGCTGCCAGTCACAGTGACTTCTCAAGAAATAATTGCGTGGCCTCGTTGTGTCACTGGCCTTCTTCAGCATCTTTGGATACGCCCTGTAGAGTGTGATGGATTTGTGTATGTCAGGTTTACTTAAGAAGTCCCCAACTCAGTTCTTCGCTACCATGGGCAATACCTATGTGCCTGGCAGCAAAGGTGATGGGAGACAGACGTTGGGAGGCCTGAGAGTAAAGGCAGAGGCAAGAAAGGCTTTGAGTACCTCAGCATTTTCCATGTCCACTAAAAGATTCCCCACCCTATTCAGTAACAGCCCCCTTGGTCTTTTTGATGAAGCTTTTCACGTTCCCCTTCACTTCCAGAACTGTAGGCTTATTTATTTTGCCTTATTCACTGCTGAAGCTAAGTATGTTTGCAAAAAAACCCAAATAAACAAGGTGGTTTTTAGGGTCACAGTGTGTTTTGACTTGAGAGTTAGAGAGCCTACAAGTATTTAAGGAAATGGATTTTGATTTGTTGGTTGCCACTATCGGAATAATTGAAACCAACCATATACTTAACTAAGAAAGTAATCAGATGGTAGCAACATTCGACTGATTTACCAGTGAATGCTATGTGGTACAGAATTAAATCCTTCTCATCTAGAAGTAGCATAGTTCCAGGTTGGTTGTGTACCCAGACATTGGTATGAATATGTAGTTTTTAGAATACTTTGAATATCTTTCTTGTAGAAATTGTTTCTCTCTTTCTGCAGAAATTAATTTCAGAACTTCAGAAATTGTTTTCTACAAAAAATGAGACTTACGTGTTAAAATTATGGCCACTGTTTGTCAAATTACTTGGAAAGGTAAGAAGAAAAGCAGTAAGTTTTACAATCAAGAATCTTTAGGGAAGGAATTTTTGACAACATAACTATCTTAATTCTGAACTTCTTTATCTTCAGACTCTGCATCGTAGTGGCAGTTTTATCAACTCATTGCTGCAACTGGAGGAACTTGGATTTCGTAGTGGCTCACCAGTGGTAAAGAAAATAGCCTTCATTGCATGGAAGAGTCTAATAGATAATTTTGCTCTAAATCCAGGTAGATTAAAAAAAGTTAACCTGAATTGTTTTGACTGCTGTCACTTTACATAACTGGAAGAGAATATTCTGTCTGATAGTGGTTAACACTGTGGTACATACCACTGGATATACACATAGTATATCGGTGGTATATACATAGTGGTGTATATATACACTAGCGGTATAAACTGTGTGTATATACGCAAGTAAAATGCAAGTTTAGGCTTGGTTTCTTTTTTTTTTCTTAAGGAAAAGTGACAGTTTGATCAGTAGTTCTATTTTAATTTTTCTGCTAGTACAAATAAATAGAATAAAATTAACAAACCTTCATTTTGTAATGCTTTAATTGATCCAATCAGCAATGAAATAGAGGATAAAACATTCTGTACGTCTTATTTTGGACTGTGTGGATTAATTGGAGAAGAGCAATGCTTCAGGATTCTAGAGGGGTTAAAAGAGCTGCTTTAAAGGTATAACTGAGACCTGCACAAGTCTTTTAAGTCTAGCCTGTGTCAAAACACACAATACTTATTTTTTACCTTGATTGTGCTTCTCCTTACTGTGTGTCCTGAAGAGAAAGCTAAATGTGGACACTTTTTAGTTTAGCTGAATTTAACTGAAATTGTCACTTTCATTTTTCTTACCTGATCATTTGTTCTGATCATTGCTTCCCATGAATTAATTAAAAAAGGATTTGATTCAATCAGAAGATAAAATCCATGGCACAAGTGGCGTTCGCTGTGCATGTTCCAGTATGGCTAGTAAGGATTGCAGGCTGCAAAAGCAGTCTCTGTCAGCAGTTTCTTAGGAATTGCAGGTGGGCAGGCTCTGATGCTGCTGAGCCGGCTAAAAGTTTTTTCTGTTCTTTGAACGCTTGCGTAGGCTTGAGCAAACTTCTGTCCAGACATGCTATGCTACTCCTGCTTCCGTGGTAAACGATCATTTGTGGCCTCGGAATACTGTATTTAGGACCATTCATTCTCATCCAGTGGTAATGCACGTATATGTGAAGTGTTGTTTTTTTCTTTTGCTGTGGCAGATAGGACTCTCTAACATAGCAAGCAAGAGTGAATTCCCTTCTGTTTATGTTGGTATTCAGTAGATTTCATTTCAGTCTTGCTATTGGAAAGGAATACTTGCTGTTTCCAGGGTTGTTCTAGACAACACTTAGAGCAGTGAAATAGTCTGAAAGGTTGGTGCATTTACTATGTATTTTAGTTTTGCAAATTGTCATTAACTGAATTTTAAGCTAAAATATATTAGGAAAAAACCTAATGGTTTAACAATTTTCCCTTTTTGTTGTTCTCTGATTTAATTATTTAATTGTGTTGCTTAAAAATATGCTTTTTTGGTCTTCAAGATATATTGTGCAGTGCTAAAAGGCTGAAGTTGCTAATGCAGCCCCTGAGCTCGATCCATGTGAGAACAGAGGCTTTGGCACTGACAAAACTGGAGGTCTGGTGGTATTTACTCATGAGGCTGGGACCTCAGCTGCCTGCAAACTTTGAACAGGTAAGACAACTGAAAATAGTCATGGCATAATCACTTAGCCTACGTTAAGGGTGTGAAGCTAAGTCCCCTCTTTGTTACCATAACTTACTCTGTACCTGCTTTGTCCTTCTCTAGTTTATTATTAAAATAAAACTGTGTTAAGGAACCAAATCTGACTTGTGTATTTGTGTGCTGTGCGTGTGTGTGTTTCTGAATTTCATTAAATTAAAGTTCAGGAGTAAAAAAAAAATTACCTTTTTAGATACAGTACAGTTGGATCATTCTAACATGAGTTCTTGTTTTAATCTGGCCATTTCTAATTCATGTATCAGTATGCATATTTTATATAGCATCTTAAAAATATTGTTATAAATACCCGGAAACTCTGAAACGCTGATGCTGTGAACAGCACTACAGTCTGTGATATTTGAAACGTATGGTTCTGTGTGGCTTATGGCTTGTGTCATACCTATTTTCACTGAGGTCTGATCTCTTTGCAGGTTTGTGTCCCATTAATCCAAAGTACTCTGAGTCTAGATTCTTCTGCTGCGTTGCCAGGAACTCCCTCACGTGTACCAGCCAACCAAAGTTTAGCCTTGACAAGCCCTGCGCAGAAATCAGGTATGAAAGTACGAGCCTGTTTCCAGCTGTATCCTAGATGTAGAAAGTAACTTGTTCTATTTAACGTCTTCATGTGTTTTCATTTGCAATATATTGTTATTGGAAACGGTAATTTTTCTGCATGTTGGTTGGAGAGCTCAGAGGTAGTGATTTACAGCAGTTTAAAATTAGCCTGTTGTGGTCAGTATTTAAAGTTTACAAAATTGTCTTAATCAGATTGTGTTGAGGAACAGTTTTAATGTCCTGAATTGTGTTTTCTTTTGCAAGGGAGCTTTGGTTTGAAACTTAGTTTTTCATGTATTCATATATGTGCTATTTATATATGCCATTCTCATTTCTATAGCATTTTTAGTTTCTGCCTGAGTAGTAATCCAGTGATCACAATAGATCAATAATTTTGGTACTTTCAATACATGTGAAGTCACACCTACTTGAGCTTTACGTCTAAATGCCCAAGATGAGGAGCTTCCTTTTTTTCTTCTCTGTATGGAAAGCCTAGCATTCACGGCCTGTGTAATTCTAGACTGCTGTAATTAGAAGCCTCAGATATGTTGTGGAAGTGTCCTAGATGGGTAGATCTTCCTGTGTTCCCTTTAAAAAAAAAAAAAGCTCACCTTAGTTCTGTGAGATGAGACCTCTTAAACTTGTGTCCAGTGTAAAAGTTTCTAATGGAAACCCTTTCCTAGCAGCAGAGTTACTGTATAACTAGTGAGTAGCGTAGCACCTCACTTGGTCTGTAACCACAACTTCCGTGGAGACTTTTGTTGCCAAGATAAAGTTTGACATCTGAGACTTGGCAGTCTTTGGAAGATACTTATACTTTCAAAATACACGGTTACAACTGTGATGTTAAACCCTGCTTGATAGGGGTGCGTGCTCGATATCTGGCTGGCTGTTAGATGCCCCTTTTCGCCAACGCTGTTCTATGATTTGTTCTTTTCCTGTTAACTTTGGGATTTTGGTCTGTTGGATCTTTCCTTTCACTTGATTGCAGGTGAAATATGAGACAATGTAATTTTTCTTCCCTCGTTTAGGTCCTTACCCGTTTGCAAATCCAGTCACACCGAGGATGAACTTGAATTCTAGTACAGCAGGAGTGGTGGTGATTCCTTCCATTCAGCTTCTGGGAATTGAAATGCTGCTTCACTTCTTGATGGGACCAGAAGTTTTAGATTTTGCTAAGCAAAACAAACTTGTACTTAGTTTAGGTATGAGTTACTTTTTTAGTACTTTCGCGTGATCTGAAATTGCCAATTTTGTTGGATTTAAAGATGTCTGTTAGCATGAAATGCTTTAAACATTTAACTGTTAGTTGTCATCTTTAATATTAGACGTTGTTTTTATGTTAAATGCTGTAAGTACACGTATATTCTTGATTATTTTTAAGGTTTATCTTACCAGTAGACTGCCAAATAACAGATTTACAGAACATGTTTTTTTGTTCTCCTAGAGCCTCTCCAGTACCCACTGATCAGTAGCCCTTCTTTTTTTTGTAAGCATGCCAGCACGCTTATAAACGCAGTTCAGGATGGCTTTATTGCAATTGGAAAAGAAGTTCCTGGTAAGAATTTAGTGGTAAAATTTCATTTCTTTTCTGGAAAATAAATTGGGGGAGGGAAACAGAAGAAAAAATAACCACTTTCTATAATATTCCAGTGTTGACATTAAATAGAACTGGTCTGACTTGGTTTGAAAGCGTATGTCAGTTTTGGCTTACATCAAAGTCTGTTTAAGACGGTTTGTGTTTTAACTGCAATTTTGTTTCATGTTTTGTTACAAACCGAATAAAAATATTATGCTATCTTGTAGATTGTATGCTGAATGTTATATGGAAGGACATAAATGGATACGTAAAAACAGCTATTGAGTCAGGTAAAAAGTATATTTTTTTGTCATTGCTGACCAGTTAGGTTTTTTATTTTTTATTTTTTTAAGACTAGACCTTAAGCAGTATTTACTTCATTGCTGGTAAAACTTGGCTGTAGGCATCATCAGTAGTTGTTTTTGAAGCAACAACTGATATTTTTCATGATGCCTATGTCTTTGTGTGACAAATACAAAATCGTACTGATCTGATCCAGTGAGGCTTATTGGGGAAGGCACAGCAGCATACAGCTGCAGATGTATTGCGTCTAGCAGTAAGACAAAAGCACTTTAACTGCTTTTATTGCTGAAGAAATCTTTCAATTTCAAAAAAAAAAAAAACCCACCCCAAGTCTTTGGTATTGAGAAATTGAGACATTTGGTGTATTACTCAAATTAGTGTATAAAGTCTTTATGTGACCATGGCTACCTTTTTTTCTTTAATTATATTTTATTTCACAGTATAGTGTCTTTTACAGATGTATAGAAGTAAGTTGTTTCCTATTTTAAAAAAGTGTTCATTACTCTAAAGGCTTTGAAAGTCCAGAATGTTCTTAATAATGAAGTCTTTTATATTGAAAGATCTAACTGAAAAGCATAAGAGAAATGAAGTGCATTGCTTGGATGAATGCAAAATTTCACAACTTCTCTTAGCATGTTGAAGTTAAGGTTGTTAATGATATAGAGGTGTTTCCATTTTACTAATAAAACTTAGGGGATTTTTATTTAAATGTTGCAGTTTCAGTTACGCTGTTCTTCAGAGCAGAGACTCAGTATCCGAATTGGTTAAGTATTTGGTATATGTTTATAAATATACGCAGAATTTTTTGGATCTTACAGTACATTATCTTTAAGTTTTAAATGATGGTCAGAATGACCATTACTTTGTTCTGCTCTAACTGTAAATATGCTTTATTCTAGGAAATAAGAAAGAAAAGCAAGGGTCAGAAATACTGACTATGTTGCTCCAGGCCTTAAAAAACACTGTTGGATCAAATTCTCTTCCTGTGCAGAAAATACTGGTAAGTTGGGTGGGTTTGCCTGTTGTTAAATCTCATTTCTTTTTGGTGGTCTAGACTGTGATTGGTAGTAGCCTTTTGCATCTAACTTACCAGAACGATCCCTTAAAAAGGGACAACTCTTTGGGTGTACACTGGAAGTTATGGAGTTCTCATCAGATGGCATAGTGTTGCTCTAAGGGTTTCTTTCCTTAAAAGTGGTATTCAGATTTATCAGCAGTGTTCACAGAATTGGGTACATGGTTCTCCTACCAGAACCTTCTGCTTCAAAGGACAGCTACTTTCACGATGGATTTTTTTTTTTTTTGACTAAGGGGAAGTGATTGTTACAATTTTGCTTTTATTTTTGGTGTTACTTAAAATATTCGAGCGCTCAGGAAAAAAAATACTTATATGTTTTCTTCTTTTCCCCCACCTAGTCCCTCACTGACATTACTGTTAAGGAATTGCCTCCAAAAGTATTGGGATCACCAGCTTATCAGGTTGCTGATATGGATCTTTTAAATGTAAGCCTGACTTCATTCCAGATCTTTGTCTTTGTTTATACTGAAATGTATTAGGATGTCATATTTGCACAAACGTACAGTGCACTTCGTAAGCTGTTAGATCCAGATCTTTCAGGAAACCATATTATTTTGTGTTCCAGAATGCAGACTTTGTTTCCAGCCCTCACTTCTGATGAGTAATTTAACTATCTATGGCTAAAAAGGGATATGCTGAAAGTACTGGAAAGAGGATTTCTCATGTTGAACTCATGATTTAAAATACAGAGTGCAGATACTTTGTGAGGAGACTTCATAGTCGAACTGTGTAGGACTACTTATTTACTGAAAATGGTTTTGGGGAAATGTTATGAAGTCAATAGAGTGAAGTACTTTAAAGAAAGGTAGAAAGTGTTATTCCTCAGGAGAAATTAAATCATAGAACTGTAGAATGGTTTGGGTTGGAAGGGACCCTAAAAATCACCTGGTTCCAAGCCCCTGCCCTGGGCAGGGACACCTTCCTCTAGACCAGGCTGCTCCAAGCCCCATCCAGCCTGGCCTCGAACACTTCCAGGGATGGGGCGTCCACAACTTCTCTGGGCAACCTGTGCCAGTGCCTCACCACAGAATTTCTTCCTTAGATCTAATCTAAATCTCCCCTCTTTCAGTTTAAACCCATTACCTCTTGTCCTATCACTACCTGCCCTTGTAAATGCACAGAGGCAAAGCAGAGAATATCATGCTAGACAGCATTATTTCAGATAAAATTCACAAGTCAGAGTGAACCAAAGCCTGAACTTACTGGCCATGGTCTAGTGCAGAAAAAGTGGTGGTGGTCATTAGTAGTGAGAACTACTCTGTTCTGCTGTGGTCCTGATGAGCCCTAACTGGAGAGCGGTACTGTGGTCTGTGTGCTGCCTGGGAAGGGAGAGAGAGATGATGGCAATCTAGAAAATAACCACCAAAAATAACCTGTGAGAAAAGGCTGAAATGACGCTTTTTTCTGTGTGTGTTTTTTGTTTGGGGTAGAGCAGACTGGGTAGGAGCATGCTACCCGTTAGATTTATTAAAAATTTAAAAGGTTGTTTAGAGACTTAAATTGGATGATGATCAGCTCTTCTCCAACATCCACCAGTAGATAGGGGGCAACTTGTTTATTCTGCAGCAGTGGAGATTGAGCTTTCTAGGCTATGTAGCTAAATGTTTACATTGTTAGCCAGGGGATTCATGGAATTCATTTGGAGGCTTTTAAAAGCAGACAGATATCTGTGAGAGAAGACCTAAGCGTAGCAGAGTGAGCGAATGCTCCAACTCAAGTGAGTAGTATAAAATTTTGTCTACCAGAATTGGCTTAAGAGCTCAACTCTCCAAATTCCTCCTAGCTTTTCTCCTGGGTGTTTTGTTTACCTTTGGAGGCTCCTTCTGACTTAGGCACAAGAGTTAGAACTTTATTAAGGTAGTTGAAGTTCTAATTGGCAGGTATTGAATGCATTGTTAAATGCTTTAACATTAGCAAACCTGAAATACTCATGATAGATTTTAACAGAGGTTGTCCAAAAGATGTTTTGCTGAAACCTTGAAACAAGCAAATCTCAGGTTGCTCCATCTTGTTCCAGGTATCATAACATTGACTGCTTGTGCTACATACACCTACCTTACTGTGTTGTGTGTAATTCCGAGGCAGTAATGACTAAAACTCGCAGCCTTTTAAACAGAAAAGTTTTTTGTTTCAACTATATTATAATTGGTGTTCTGCTGAAGCACCAGGATCTAGCAGAAGCTTAGGTTTCCAGCTTTGCCTCTCATTTTTATTTTGAAGTGTTAGAATTGACAATTTTTGACAGCTTCTAATAATTGCGAGTTTCTGGCTTAGAGTTAAATATAGTATGTAGATACACATGTAAGTGAGGCAACCGTTTCATTTGATCAATGCCTATGTTGTTTTGACATCTTAAATTTCTCTTACAAGGGAACACCAGCTTTGTTCTTAATTCAGCTGCCTTTCCGTAATAACCTCTTGGAATGCTGTGTAACAGATGAGAGGTATGTGGTGGTGTTTGTTTATAACAAGCTTCCCACAGTTTAAGACTTTATAGAAGTTTCCCCTAACTTCAGCTGAAAAAAGTATCTTACCTATTTAACTTTCTTCCCTAGATTCTTTGTAATTCTGGAAACGCTCGTGGGTTATGTTTTGTCTGGGCCTACGTCTCCACTGGCTTTCAGTGAATCTGTGATTTGCGTTATTAATCAGAGTGCAAAGCAAGTGGAAAATAAGGAGCATCTTTGGAGGATGTGGAGTATCGTTGTTAATCCGCTAACCGAATGGATTAATCGGGTATAGTGGCTTTTTTGTTCTCTTCCCCATTCCCACCTCCCAAGAGAAACCACAGGAAAACTTTGTGCTGATCTTTTATCTTAATGTATTTTTAGGAATTACGTGTCTTGAAGTGATGGTAAAATTACATAAGCCTTGGGTAGTATTTGTGAAACTGGAACGTGTGCAGCATATTTTTTTTTTTTTCTAAAACTTCCCTAACTGGAGTATGAACATTTGCGGTGAGGTGGGATGAAGGGCAGTAGTGGAGTAGTGATCCAAAGTGTGGTTAAAGTGATTCCAGTCAATCAGAATGATCATTCTTAAGTGCAGTGTCCAGTATAGTCTTGGGAATGGTTTTCTCCCTTTTTAAGATCACAAACGTGTTTATGGACGTGCTTCAAGCCATCACTCAATCAGCATAGTCTTGCTGCTACAACAGACGGAAACTTGTCCTTCAGGGCCTCTGAACTTTTACATACCAAGAGGCTTGTTTGCTTTATGTGAAAGTATAATAAGTACTGAGTTGTGATGTTTAGGATGCAATTAGAAGAGTGTTTCTTACCAATGTTAGACTTCTTGATTGGAAGCCCTAATGAAAGCGATAGAAACTGTAATACTCAACAGGTTCTGCAGATTGCTGACTAGAAGTACATTGATGTAGGAGTTGATGAACTAATCCTTGTGTAGTCATTATACCTAAAAATCTTAAAATATATGAAGAAAGTTGTAGGTGCTTTAAGTAGGTTGCTGTCATCACTTACGGCAACTGAAATAAGTAAAAAAATACATAAGATTGTTTTCTAACTGATTTGTTTTTATTCTTGGAATTAATTCATTTTGGAATTAAGAAGCAGTGCTTTTATCTCTCCAAATAGTAGGATCAGCTTGAACTCTTGAAAGAACTGATAATAGCTAATTGCAAAGTGCCACTGGCAATGTAGCTTGCACAGATTTTTTTATGTCCAAAATAAAGGTATTTAGAACAGCCTTATTTGTCATCTAAATTTTGCAGCTTCCTTAACCAAACAATTGTTTTCTCGTTGCAGACTAATGAAGTAAATCAGGGTGATGCACTGGAACACAACTTCAATGCTGTTTATAGTGCATTGTTGCTACCAGTATCACACATCTTCCCCGTCCAGGAATTTCCACAGGTAACAGCGAGTGCATAATGTTGATTAGAAACAATGTGGGGTTTATCAAAACTATAAATTACTATCCGATAACCTCAGAGCAGAGTTAGTTACCAATATGTCTATACATTGGACCACTGCTCCAGGGTTGGAATTCTTGAGTTACATAGGTTTTGACAGAAGAAGAAAACTTAAAGTAAGTTTTTATCTCTATGCACAGACATTGATATTTATAAACTTTTTCTTTCTGTTGTTAAAGCCAACTATGAAATCCTTGTTGCGCACTTGGTCAGACCTGTATAGAGCATTTGCTCGCTGTGCTGCTTTAGTTGCAACAGCAGAAGAAAACCTATGCTGTGAAGAACTTTGTGCCAAAATAATATCTGGGCTAGAAGGTGAAACTCCAGTAGTGAGTATAAACCAGTGATATTGAACTATATAAATACTTTAGCAGATATACTTTAAATTAGATATAAGAACCTATTGTAAACTCTAATGTAGTACTTTCTATAACTTAAAGTGTTTTGGGGGAAACTTAGATAAAACTGTAACAAAATTCTTTTTACTAACAGGAGTTGGAGTTAATTTAGAAATGGATTGAAAGAAGAGAGTAAAAATAATTATGAAGCTTAAATATAAAACAGCAGTTCAACAGTCTTTGGATTTGTCTGCTAACTATTTAAAGTAATACTGGTTTAGTGACAATAAATGGTAAATATGATTTGTCTGGTTGAAACGTGTGTATGTATAGAGTAACTTCAGGTTGAATTAACAAACACCACAAAAACAGGCGTTTTGATTAGGAAGGAGGATAGAGCAGCACTGTAGCATTCAGAGGGCATAACTTGCTATGTTCCTGGTACCATCAACCTTGTACACCAGCGCTGAAAGACTTCGCTTCAAAGCTCTATAAAAGAGAGAGGTTTTGCAAGATGAAGCCTTTGCATTCTCTGTCTTGGCTGTTTGCAAGCCCACATCATATGGGGAGATGGAGTGTCTGTAGGTGTCAGTGAACATTAGCTTTGGAACATATAAAGCCGTTGTGCTTCAGAGCTGACTGTCTCTTGAAAAAATACCGTGAAAGAAACAAATAAGAAACAGATGAGAAAGAAAAATGGAATTTGAAAACGTGATATTTGGAGGATCACATCATTGTAACTTCCTTTGGATGCTGCTATATCCTGATAATAAACCTCGGTTTTCAAAAATTAATAACGATTAAGCAAGCCAAACTTAAACAATTTAGAGCTTCAGTATTTAAGTTATATTGAAACTAAATGGGTTTCTTTGGCCCACAATATCAATGTTCCTTTTAAAAGCAAGGGCTTTTTTTATTTAGAAGAATTTGTGATGAATTGGGGGAAAAATAAGCTCGACCCATCTTTTTTTATGTACTAGAAGTCGATTGTGCTTCCTGAATGTTAACGACAACCTTATCGTTATGCCTACAGTGACTTTTCTGAAGATCAGGCTTTGTACAGTAACTGAACTTAAGCCCACACTGACGTTTGGTAACATGTTTTGCTAGACAGCTAGTACCTTGAACTTAATACTTTTGATGCATCTCTTAAATCTAACCCCTTCTTACAGCTGCCTGTTACTGTTTTGCTGCTTTAGATTGTCTATATGCTTATGTCTTATTTGTATAGAATGGGAAAACTTCAGCTTGTGTAAATGTGTGTATTTTAAAATGTGACCTTATCTGAGTCTTACCTGGTAACGCAGATGAATTTAATGCGCTTTTAAATTTAAAAGCTGTTTGTATTGCTGTCCTGAATGGCCAACATGGGTTTTTTCTGTCATTGTTGCTCTTTTGGGCTTTGCTGATGACTTCTGTTTCCTCCTCAGATGTTTTCAATGATGGATGGTCTCACCCATATTATATCAGTTATGGTTGACTGCATCAACTTTGCACCATATGGTACTAAATATCAGCCAAAAACCAGATGTAAGAAAATACTTGAATATTGGGGGTTTCTGTGTCGTTGGTTGAAAATTAGAGTTGTTGTAGATGCAGAAGTGATGACATCTAAGCACTGAAGGGATTGACAAAAAAAAAAAATCATAAAAAGGAACTAAAAATACCACCCAATATGCATATTTGAGTATCAGATCTCTTCTATTTTTTGAGCAGTTACTGCCTAGCCTGACAAAATACATCTGAAATGGATGTAAACCTTGAGGCCGCTTTACTTTTCAGTTCACTGTAAAACACTGCTTGTTTCTGAAGTTGTATTTGATATTTTGGCTGTGGTTTCATTTTTGCATGTGGACTCTGCTGCTTTTGCTTCCTTCAGATGTAATCTGAAGCAGTAATGCTTGATCATAATCCACAGTCTCATTATATAATACCTGCCTAAAACTGATGATAAACTGTTAACATAACACTTAAAAGGCTGCTGCTCCTGCAGCTGCTTTGCATAAAATCGTCAAGAATAGGTTTAACAGAATACAAAAGGTCATTGTATGTAAAATGTTCTTTGTTCTGTTTCCTACTCCTGTTTACAACTGTTAAAGCCGAAAAAACTATTTACAAAATGAAGTGTTTTATAATTTCTCTGCCCCATATGAATTTGTTAAAGTAGTAAAACGTTGTGTTGGACTGCTGAAAGAATGAAATGCCTTAATTGGGAATGTTGAGGAAAAACGTGATGGAAACTTCAACTACGAATAAATTAATGAATTAATAAAACTTGATACCTCCCCTTCCCTCCTCCTCACCTGTTCCAGACGTGATGTGTGTCAGCTAGTATCTCCAGAGTGTCTGCTGTCCTTTTGGAAGTAGGCATTAAAGAGACTTAAAAGTACAGGCATTTGTGTGACCAACGAGAACTACAGATAAGAGGAATAGGAATCATATCTATAGTGGTAGGATAAAATTATGCGTTAAAAACGTATGTCTTCTATTAGGTCTGGTTTTAAACTATTTGTATGTAGATATAGTTTGGGAGTCAAAGTTTGGTTTCTCATGTAGACAAAGAGTTCAGATGTGTTTTGTTGTAATGCATGTTGGCTAGATAGGAAAAAAAATGTTTGTTTTTTTTTTTTTTTTTTTTGTCAGCTCCACAGACACCTACTGATTGGTCTAAGAAGAAAAAGGAACCCCTTGGAAAGCTTGCCTCTCTATTTAAACTCCTGGTGATGTTACTAAACTCTTTCCATGTGTTCAGTTCCAAAGAAATCTGTTCAGAAACATTGGTCTCTGTTGGTCCTTCAATTATCGCTATTCTTCACAACATCATCAGCCACGTTTCATTGCCTTCAGTGATTGGGACTATGTTTGCAATTTTTTCCAAACCCCTGGCAGTGTTTTATGAAAAAACAAAGTGAGTATTTTAAGAATGGTTGGAAAACTGGATTCATTGTATTGCTGCGTATCGGTGAAATTCTGTGTGGTTCGTAGCAAGCAGTACATTTAAATACAGCTCAAGGGTTTTCAAAGCGTTGGCACTAATACGCTAAGGATTTCCAACTTCTGCCAAGTCTCTCGCCTTTGAGAGCCCCGTGTATTTTGCTAGATTCAGCCTAGCTAGTCGGTACTAGTTCTGTAGCGCACCCCAACGCGGCAGGAGGAACGGGTCTGCCAGGCGGGCGCTGAGAACTTGCCGTTTTCTACGATGGGCGTGCATGAAGCGGGGCGCTGGGAGCGCGCGTGCGGGGTCCCTGGGCTGCAGTGGCTGCCGGCGGCCGCCCAACCGGCTCGGAGCCGCTGTGTTGCCTCGGAGCCTGCGGCGCAGCCCTGCCCTCCCGGGACTTTCGGTGGGATTCAGAAAACACGCCTGTGAGCAGCAGCCTCCGTTGTAATGCTTTTCTTTAGAAATAAACCCAAACCTATGCAGTCATGTGTGAAAGAAAACCTACAGGGCTTGCGAAAGCTTGGTATTGAAAATTGTCTCTTCAGTGTGAATGTATTGTCATCTCTGCAAGACTAAAGTGTTTGGTTTCCACCTGCTGTTTATTTTCACTGCAGTAAAGATATTTATTAACAGTAATTTGTTTTCTAGTGGGCGGGAACTGTGTAAATTTTTGTAGGAAAAAGAGAAATCCCAGTTAAGTTGAAGTGCACTCAAATCCTGTAAGTTTTTAAGCTTAGGGAAGTACTGAGAAATACTTGTTTGTTGCTATGCACTTTTTTTTTTTCCATATAGCTTTGCTTTTTCATTTTTTAATTGTAGGCTTCTCTTCCCAGGACGCGATGGAATTATTAGGGGCTTGGTGGGAGGGGGCTGGCAGAGGCTTGTCTCCGACACACTGACGATGCGGGAGATGTACGCTTTGCTCAGGATAAGGCAAAGAATGGAGAACAGCTTGGAGTGTTGTGGGAGGAGGGCGGATAGGATGGGATGCTGCCAGTCAGCCCGTAAATGTTTTCTTGAAGCTTTTACTGAAGCTTGAAGCAGGACTGCTACCACTAATCTAAAATTCAGCAGGAGTCCTGTCTCGGAGGCAAGAATCCACTTGTTCCTGTGTAAGGTTGAGTTGAGCACCACCTCTCTCCATCTCCCATCTCATCTGCCTTTGTTTCAGCATTGTCTTAGAATTTAAAAGGGAGAAGCAAGTGTTGGATATGTATTTTTTTGAAGGAAGGCATATGCAAGCAAATATAAGGCTGGGAACCTCTTCAGGTTGGAGGTCACAGGCTTATAAAACGAATTACTAAATGCAGTTTTCTCACACTTTTCAGGATGGTGTACGTAGGGATTTATTTAGGTGAAATCACTTGGTTTAGGTGGTACTTCAGGTTTTAATGCAGCTGTTGATGGGGCTCGGGAAGTCTTTAGGGAGAGGGGCAAGAGCCACACAAAGAAGGCAGTTAGAAGTTACTTCATAAGTAAAGCTTTAATTTTAAGTTTGTACTAATTACTACTGATCTTTCCATTCGTTTCTCCTAAAGTTAGCGTGTGAGTGTCAGTGGTGTTAAAGGATAGGCTTGCTTGAAGCTGTTTACAGCAGGAAATATTGAATCACCCAATGGGCGGCTGGTTTCACAACATTATTTCATCAAGTTCTACACTGAAACTAGTGTGCAGTGCTTGAGTGCATTATGTCTTCAATTCTTACGCTTGGGATAAATAAGACAGCAAAATCTAACTTTTGTTTGTTTGTTTTGGCAGGCTTGCTGATGTATCTAAAGTATACAGTAATCTTAACAACAAGGTAAATTCACTAGAGAAATAGCTGGGGTTTGGGAAGAGTTTTGCCATTCATCCTGTATTATAAAAAAAAAAATTTAATTAAGGTAGAGATTTAATTTTTAAACTATGTAATTTTTACTAAAAAGGTAGCTGAGGGGAGGATCACTAAGCTTAGCTATTAGACTTTTTGTGTGGTGTGGCGTTTAAACTTAATTATTCAGGCCATACTATTCCATGGAATAATAATGTTCTAAATAATGTTTTAAACTTCTAAATAGTGAAAATGTGCAATATTTGAATTCAGTTAAAAAAACCTATTGTTTCTTCTCTCCCTCAGCTTGAAAAACTCCTGGCTGAGATTATCCAGTGTTTACAGTCTCACTGCACCGGCTCTTACGACAGCGAGCTGCTGGAGCAGCTTTCGCCACTGCTCTGTGTCGTATTTCAGCATAAGAGCAAACAGATCCGCAACCAGTGTGCCCACTTCTGGAATGCAACGTTTGCAAAGACTACGTCGTTAATGTATCCTGAGGAGTTAAAGTAAGATACATATTTTTTTATATTTCTATCTTTTTAAAGGAAGAGATCTCGGGTTATATCCAAATGAATTGGTATTGTTCTGGTTACCATTGATATTCTGCTTTTTGTGCAAGCTGGGATATCTGCTGGTCTTGTTGTGTACCTTCCCCTCGCTCCATAAGTTTAACGTTCTTTTTTGTTGAGCAGATCTGTCTTAAACCAAGCCAAAAAGAAAATCCCACTCTTGCTGCCTGGTTTTGAAAACATTGAGATGGCAGAAGAATACAGCAGCCCATTCTCTGATGCGGTAAATATTCCGTTAGCCCCACCGGGTGCTTCATTGTGTATAACTCATGGTAATTGTTCAGAAGGTAGTGGCAAGGTCAAGTTTGGTTTTTACTCTGTTTGGCTTGCACTTGCTTCATGTTTAGAATGATAAACTATGCTGGGTAAGCACTGTTGAAAGACTGAGCTGGTTCTTAACAGTTTATACATTTTAAATTTTGGGTTCTACTAGCTTGTTTGAAATAATTAATTTTTAAGTTGTCCTCTACGTAATTTAGAGGAAAATGGGAGTGTGGGACAGTTTAGTTGTAGAAATTAATACACCTCAGGATGGGCTTGTGAGCTTGGAGTTTCTTCATACAATGCATTCGGTGTATTTTTACTTGAATAGATGGAAAATTCACAGCTGGATGCAAAGATAAGTGGAATGGAAGTAAAGTTGGGTCAAAAACGAGACTCAATATTGGCACAGACGAGTGAACTAAGAAATGAAGTAAAAGACAAGTCCAGTAGTGTGCAAGTAACATCTGCAAAGGTAAGGTGTTTACAGATAAGTGTGACAGAATCACATCCATTATATTCTGCAGCAGAACATCTAGTACGCTGCTGTAAACTCTCAGTAAAAATCAATGCGTTTTGTGATGCTGAAATATTTTTCTTTCAAACGTGCACTGTATAGCACACTTTCATTAAATTTTCCTATTAAAATTCTCCGAGAAGTTTACAGCTTGCTGAGTTTTAAGGAGGGATCATGGAAGGCTGCTTGATGGATGGGAGGAGCGGCAACCAGATACAAAATTCCCACCTCAGTCTGGTTGCAGGTTGTGACAGGTGCAGGTGTTGAGGTGCATCTTGGTTTTGCCACTCGCACTAGGGAGAGAAGGGTGTTGTATTCTTAAGGCATCGCTGATTTAGTAAAGGACAGTAGATAATAATCCTCATGAGTACTGAGGTACCTTCACCTGTTACGGGCTTTGAACTTCAAGACACTAAAGGAAGTGCAGAAGCTTACTCAAGGGCACGGAGGAGGGGTTGCAGAACCTCTCCTAGGTCGTAGCATTGGGGAAAAAAAATCCCTCATGAAGAACCCCAGCGCTTAGGAATTTGTGCCAATCAATATGCTGAAAGAACTGCGGTTATTTGAGAACTGTTGCATTTAGGCTGGCTGTACCTGAACTACGAAAACGCTTTCAATTCCTCTATTTTGTTTCTAATCCAGGTTTTTTTTTTTTTGCTTTCTGTAGTTGAAACTAGAATTTTCATCTTCGAAGACTAAAAGTGAGATACTTTTGGAAGAGGAGAGGTCTGTTGATTTTGTGTTTATTCCTCCAGAAACAAAAGCAAGAATTTTGACGGAACATCAGAAAGAAGTGCTTAGGTCAAAGAGGTCTGTAATTTATTCTGTTTTAAACTTAATGTGAAATGGCATTACATTCAGTATGTCAGATTGACATAACTTCAGTTCCTGTATCTCAGACTACTATGGGTAATTCAGTCTTACTCTTCCATGCAAGTTATAAAGTTTAAAGCTAACAAAAGTCCTTCCTTTACTATTTTAAAGCAACCAAATTATTCTCTGATCTGCATTTCTTATTTTGATTAAATATATTATCTGTTGTCTGTTTCGAGTTTGGTAGTTTGGAGTTTACATTTTTACTTCATGACTCTGACTTGCAATGTGAAATGGAAGATGTCATTTTTCTTAAATCATTGAAACGAAAGGGGTTTTTTTCACCTGATCTGAAGGAAGGACTTCTAAATTTGAAGAGAAGTCTTATGTCAGCAGCGTATCAGAAATTAGGATATTTGCAAGACTGATCATAATTGCAAGGGAATCTTTAGAATTACCCTCTTTAATGTGAGAAAATAATACTAGAGTATTTTCTGTACTCAGGCAGCGAAAACGCAGTGTTGGCAAAATTTGTGTACAGCGGTGCTTGCCAGGAGCTCAGCTGGATTATATAGTTAGCCTGCGTTGATGAATTCTTTGTGGAGTGGGATCCCAATCACAGCTTCTTTCCCCAAAAGCATGTTTGAAATTAAAAAAGATTTAACGCAACTGAAAATACCGGTCTTGAAATAAGGAGATAAATCACGATCTGCATCCGCTTTGCAGTTTGCTCTGCCAGCTGGAGCGTGAGGCTGTAGCAGCCGGTTGCAATATCGTCTCTTTTCTGCCCAGAACAGGGAGCGGAGCGTGCGGCGACGCAGTCCCCTGACAGTGAATATGTGCTGCCCTGCTTTTCGGGCAGCAGTCCCTCCTTGGATGCATGTTGCGCTTGGAGTAGTCTTGAGAGTTTGGAAGTTCAATCTGCTTCCTACAAGTATCCGCTTGCTTGTGATTAATGCGTTGCACTACCCTCTCCTTCTTTTATTCTTCAAAAAAAAGTCTGACTTACCATTTCTGGGTTTGTTTCAGGGTTGGTATTCCTGCTATGTACAACAATTTGGACACATCGCAAGATACTACCTTATTTTCTCAGTATACTCAAAGCCAGGAAGATTCTTTGTAAGTAAAGGTGGCCAGTATGTACATTGAAGGTGTCCCTCTCTTCTGCTACACTTCTAATTTAAGTAACTTCTATTTTAGGGAAAAATCGTCTTTCATAGAAAATGCAAAAGAAGATACTAAAAACAAGCTTCAGGTAATTTCTCATTGTCTAATGGTAATTAAGATATAAGAATTACAACCATACCAGTCATGTTTTCTTCATTTTAGTAGCTCTGGTAATGAATGGCGAAACTCTTTGATTACTGGTTATGACACTGTTTTAAGCTTGATTTGGAAACTCTTCATGCAAAAAAAAAGTGCCCCCAAAATGTATCAGCTCACAGGAATAATTTCCTTTCTCTGTGTTGATTAACCTGTAAGACTCTTGAGAATATCTTCTTTTTCTCGGGCTGCCTCTATTTTGTTTGTTTTGGTTTTTTTTTTTTTTTTTTCCCCCACGTCTGACTAATACTGACACAGGCTCCGTGACTCTAGAATGCACTGACAGCCTTTGTGGTTTGTATTTCATTCTCCTCACCAGATTTGAATTTAATGCCGTCGCAGCGTTCTTTGTGCTGTGTTCCGCTTTGTATCATTGCCACTGGAAAGGGCTGATCGTTGGGCGTTCTGACTTAATTTCAAAATGGGAGGATTTATATAATTAGTTGTAGCGTGGATGTATTTAAGTTTTGTTACCCAGGTGTTATAGGGACTTGGGGATCAGTCCTGTGTCTGTGCTACCGCTGACTAATGCTTTATTGGGGTAAAAATCGCCGAAAGCTGTAGCACAGACTTAGTGCCACTTGCTGTCGTCTGCTCTAAGAACTGTTTAATTGCCTGTCTTTATGTTCGGAATCATAACACTGTTCACTTCTCTTCCATAACACTTTTTTTTTCCCTAGCAGATGCATTTGGTATGCATCATGCTTTTCTGGAACTATTTTCACTTTTAAGAGTGAAGGTGACTTTTATTTTTTTTAATGTTGATTTCTGTATTACTCTAGTGGACCATGCTTCTAAAGAGCTTAGCTACGTTTCCACGTTCCGAACTGCTTTTGGATGAAGCTGTAAGGGCTTGAGGGGGATTAAATAGTAGATTTTTGGCGGAAAAAGCATGTTGTAAATCCTAAATTTAGACCTGTCCAGTTTTGGAGAGGAGTTGGCTGAACAGCTAGCTTGATCAGCTGTAGTGTCGAACAGACGGCAGGTAAAATACCGCAGATTCTTCATAAGAACGGTTTTAGTAGTAGGTTTGTTGATGTCTCTTACAAAACTTAAATAAAACGTTTTTGCAGTTCTTTGTGTTTTGAGATTAAATGGCTTTAAAAAAAAGAATTTTGGTCTTTTATAACTACTGAAGGACAGATAATAAAATAATTTGAAGGAAGGGTAGTTTGCAAAACCTTGTGGGTGCGTTGTTTTCTATTCCACCAGAGCTGTTTTTTTATATGATATTGATAGCAAAACCACAATACTTTGCCGTTCATATTTTTGGGACAGGAAGAAAATGCAAAGAGTGAAGGATGCACCAGCAACTCGGACGAAATCACAGAAGACTGCAAATCGGATGGACCTCTTGAGAATGCTGCCTGTGTGAAAAAGTCATCTGCTGCTGCCATGGAGGAGAGCTCAACTTCAAACAGCGAGGGAGAGTCAAAAAGGGCGACAGCTGAACTGGGTCTGGAGGAGCCGTCAGCTGGAGAGGGGTTAGAGAAAAGTCCTGGGGAAGCCGCTCCAAAGGAGGCCTTAGCAGGGAATGAAAACACTTCAAATGTCAGCAACAGTTCAACTTCAAGTGACATAATTTCTGGCACACCGCAGCCTGCGAGCCGACGGCAGTCTTTTATTACTTTGGAGAAGTTCAGCAGTTCAGAGAACAGACCCTTTAGCCTTTCAGCATTGAACGGTTTATCGGAGATGTCTGGAAGTGCGTCTGTGGCAGGTAAACAGGAAAATACAAATGTATGCAAGACTGGTGCTAAGCCAGAAAAATCTGGAGAAGAAAAAAAAAAGCCTTCAAAATCTGAGTCTGAACAAATACTTACTGCAATACGAAGGCTAACTCGCAGGCAGAGTAAAATGGAGCACCAGGGAGAGAAGCAGGCCAAGTTGTTAATGAGGTCAGAACATGAGAAAAGCGCACAGGAGTCTTTTGCTTCCAACAGTATGGAAGATAGTCCGGAACTGTCTTCTACAATGGAAGACGTGGAACATATTCTCCTTGCTCAGTCCCAGGCTCTGCATTCTACGGACGTAGAAATTAAAAAAATTGAAGATGCGATGGCAGAAATGGAAAGGGTTCAGGCATTAGATATGGATTCTAAAGAAAATACACCCCCAGAGACGACCGTGTCATCTGACCAGGTAACAGGCGATGATAGTCAGGTGCCACATGTGTCTTCTCATCAGAAAATACTAAGACGTTCTTCGAGACGACGGTCAGAAACGGCAGAAAGTACGGCAGGTAGCCAAGATAAGGAAGATGGCCACCAAAAGAGAGAGAGACGTAAAGAAGACGAAAAATCTGGGCAAAAGAAGGTGCTGCAGACTAAAGATGACGTATCCCAAAAGCAGAAAGCAGTTTCTGGGAAAGCTACAGAAAATACAAGTAAAAAAGAAAGCAGCCTACCTGAGAGAGCTGCCGCAGAGGACGTAAGCTCAAAGGAGTCTCCTGCTTCAAGGGGCCTCGATGAGGAAGTGAACAAAAGTGCTAGGAGGTCAGAAGATAACTTGAAGACTGATGCAGAAGGTCAAGACTGTAGCTCGAGTACTGTAGGTCAGAAGAAGACTGACCGCCCACGATACCACACGAGAAGAGCTTCGCAAGGGTTGCTTTCCAGCATAGAAAATTCAGAGGCTGGTGGCTCTGAGACCAAGGAAGAAAGCACAAGGAAGAAAAGATCTGCAAAAGTGAAAAATAGAAGTGATTCTCTTGAAGGTAAAAAGAAAGATCTACAGTCAGGAAGCCGTAGCCATGAGGTGTCTTTCCAAGGAAACGAAGCGAAGACTCTGTTGGAAACAAATAAAGGTGAACTAAGTGGTGAAGCCAGCACGGATACTGCATTGACATCTGAACCGTGTGACCTGAAAAACCACGTAAGCCCTACAGATGCTAGCCAGGCTGTGGGATCTGCCGGCTCGGAGAATTCAGCTGATGCACAGAACGCAAATGTGGAACAAAACAAGCGCAATGCGTTGATGGAATCATTCACCAGCCCGTGTGCGTCTGATCAAGATTTGAAAGTGACAGAGGAGAATAAACGCGTTGAGAAGCAAACAAACATGGAAGACTCTTGTTCGACTGCTCTGCCTGAATATGTACCAGGAGCAAATGCTTCAGGTGGTGATCTATCCTCTTTGCAAATACCCGAGTGTCAGCACAAAAGAAGCAAAAGGCTGAAAAGACTAAAGAACTGTGATTGCTGTGGTAAAAGGTCAAAGCAGCAAGTAATGTCATTCACTGAAGCGAAAAATGAGAGCGCTCATGAACTGAACGAGCCGCGGACCACCCCAGTTCAGATGTCTGTAAAGACACCGGAGATGTCTGGTAATTCACACTTTGACGAGAGCTTGTCCATGGCGCCTTGCGCAATGAGCACTCCCGTGCATCCTCCGAAGGAATCCAGTGCAGTCAACTTGGAAAGAGAGAGAACAGCTGAAGATCATCTGCAAGGAAGCAGCGTGGTGGTGGAGGATGATCTGGATAATCCAGAGTGTATAGTGGTTGAAATTAATGACTCGGTAGCAGAAACAGAAGAACCTGCTGATCAGAGTGACCGAACTGAAGAGTGTCCGCCTGAGCGCGCTTCAGCTGAGCCTTATGACGGCTGCCTGGCTGCAGGGGACCGCAGCGAAGAGCCAGCAGCTGCAGAAGAGGAAGAAATCGGTCCGAATGGACAGCTGGAGGGGGTGCCCGAGGCACTGATTGTTGCTAGTGAACCTGAGACAAAAGAGATGAACGAGCTAGAAAGCAATCGGGATGATAAAGAAGCTGAGCATGCTGTAGCAGAAGCTTGCGTTACTCAAGATAAAGAGATGAAGGAGGAATTGGTGGAAACTGAAATTACAGTGCCTGAAAACATGGCCTTAGACAAAGAAGATGCAGTGGAAACTAACAGCGTGGATTCGCCTCAAAAGCCAGAAGATGACAATTCTTTAGTGTTGGTTAACGAAAGCCCTAACGGTATGCAGGCGCGCTGCATGTGGTCTCCTTCAGCTTCTCCATCCACCAGTATTTTAAAGAGAGGCATAAAAAGAAGTCAAGATGACGATTCCCTGTCACCTGCTAATAAGGTATTGCGATGCAATTCATTCGGTGATACTCACAAGTCTTTCAGTTTGTAACTGGGACGTGCCATAGTGTCTGCAGTGTAGTGAGTTCCAAATACGTTGAATTATTGACTATTTTTTATTCCTTGTAAGTGATCTTAGGCTGAAGACTTACAGATTTCTTTTTGTAACGTACAAGCACTGGCGGGGTTGCGTGACGGGGCCTCGGGGTGGGGAGTTTGCTTTGCGAAGCAGAGGGCCCAAGTCGAATCTGCTGCCTGGGTCGCAGCGCAGCAAATGTTTACTGCAGAACCACTGTGCACGTAGTCGGGGTCTTACCCCTGGATTTCGAGTGGCTTTTTACAAAACGCATGTCATGTTTCCTTTAGCAATAAGGAAGCCACAGTTTCTGGCCTTGGGTGAAACATCGTCCGTGTCATTCAAGGACTTTAATGACTTTATTTCGAACTGAGCTATTTTGTCTCCTCAGACTTGCTTCACCAGCGTGTGGTGGTTTAAGTTCATACTGTAAAAACTACTTCTCTCTAAAAACAGATTCGTCGAGTCTCTTTTGCAAATCCAATCTATCAAGAAGGACTGGCAGATGACATAGACAGGAGAAGTCCTGTTATTAGATCCCATTCTTCACCATCTTCCCGAAGTCTTAAAATTTTATCTAATATTCAGGCTAAGGTAAATTGTTACGTATATTCTGTATGTCATAAGTAGTCACGTTTCTCATTTATCGTAGGTAACGTTGCTTTAGTGTATGTTCGTAGTCGCTTGCAAACAGTTGTAAGAGCAGAGACTCTGCAAGTGTAAGAAATAGCTGTAACGGGTTGAGCCTGACTCGTTCTGTTACTCTCTGAAGACAAATGCACTCTGAGATCTAGGTAGCTAGAATCTTAGCCTTAACTGAATTCCTACAATCCTGAGAGATATTTTTTCCTCTCTTTCTATCCAGCATATTACCACTCCAACCAAAGGATTTCTGTCCCCAGGATCTCGTAACCATAAATTTAAGAGCTCAAAGAAGTGTTTAGTAAGAAGTGCTTTGGTTCATGTTTCTCTTCTATTTTTTTTCCTGTATTCAGTTGTGTAATAGTTAATTTAATAATTTTTCTGTGTTATTCAAGATCACAGAAATGGCTAAGGAGTCGCTGCCTTGCCCTACAGAGTGTGTGTATCCTGCCCTGGCTGGCTGCAAAGCGCCGGTTGATGTTATTTTACCTCAGATTACATCAAACATATGGTAAGTGGATTGTTGCTTTTGAAGATTACGCTTTAATAGAAATGGAATTCTTACTGAACCTACAAAACCAAATTTTCTGATGCAAAATGTGATGACTTAAGAGACATCTTTTGCCAAATATTTTTAAAAGGAAGGAGGTTGGTTTGGTGGGCGAGACTTAACTATTTTGGAATTATTCAAGTCGTCTTTTCTGTAAGACTATGAAAAGCTCGCACCCAGGAACACAGGGAGCTTTCTCCATTTTACATGGCAGAGCAGATTGATCTTAATGATCTGTGCCAAAGCAGTTGGCACTTTCTGTGTATTGAAGGCAAAGTGGAATTGTCAAATGTAGAAAGGCCGGGCGCGCAGCTAGCTTGGTTCCCGATCTGAATTTTGATAACTTGTCATGCCGGACCGCCGACGTGCGGTGGGACCTGCTCAGATTGGCCTCTTCTAGGGTACTCGGCTGCTTTTCCTTCCACTTGTATTATGCAGCAGTGGGCTTTAGAACGCCGTTCTCTGGTGGATGTCGGATAAACCGCAAAAAGGTGTGCTTCTGCAGACGGAAGACTGTCACTTGCATTTGTTTTTCCTTCACTTACATGCATGTGACTGGCGTTCATGTAAGATTCCTTTCTGCTCCACCGTGCCAGGCAGAAAGGACGTGAATTCTAGTACAATAAACCGTTTTTCTTTCTCCCCTGCTTCAGCGCCAGAGGCTTGGGGCAGCTCATTCGAGCCAAGAACATTAAGACAGTTGGTGATCTGAGTACTTTGACAGCATCAGAAATCAAAACTCTTCCCATCCGCTCTCCGAAAGTTTCCAATGTTAAAAAAGCTCTTAAAGGATATCACGAACAACAGGTAAAGCTTAATTTTAGTACACTAAAATCCAATATTAGCCTAATGAACTGCTAATATCCGTCATAAGGAATAATGGGGGGTTTTCCCCATTAGAAATAGCACTTTAAAATGTAATCCTTACCTGTCAAAGTAACGTGGGAATTCAAGGTACAGCTGACTTGGTTACAATAGGATTAACAGGAATTGTGATTGTATTTATTATGAGGTTAAAACATGACCCACCATGTAATCTTTATTATTTTTTTTTTCCTCTGAAAATGCATCTCTTGTTCTCTCCTAAAAAATCTTCAGGTAAAATCTCGAGGATTTGAGGAAATAGCGGTGCTTGAAGATGCAGAGAAGCCCGGAAATAATGTGGAGGAGAAATCACTTTCTGTAGATGAAGAAAAACTTGCAACAGGTACCGAGTGCTGGCTTCTTGCTTAGGATCTGGAGGTTTCTGCGGTTTTGCTGCTTTCATTCTCTCCTAAGGGGAACGCTTGAGGTTTTTTGGGTTGGTGGTTTGTGTTGGGTGTTTTGGGTTGGGTTTGTGTTGGGTGTTTTGGGTTGGGTTTGTGTTGGGTGTTTTGGGTTGGGTTTGTGTTGGGTGTTTTGGGTTGGGTTTGTGTTGGGTGTTTTGGGTTGGGTTTGTGTTGGGTGTTTTGGGTTGGGTTTGTGTTGGGTGTTTTGGGTTGGGTTTGTGTTGGGTGTTTTGGGTTGGGTTTGTGTTGGGTGTTTTGGGTTTGTTTTGATTTTTTTGCGAGAGCGCGGGTTGCTAGCTAACGCTGGCACCTGAGGTGGGTGTTTGAGGTAGCCGCTTTATGAAGCCCTGTTGCAGTGGCTTTTGAAAACTTGTTGCCTGTTTTGAGGGAAAGCTGCTGGTTTTCCCTGAAGGAGCTTGCGTAAACATGCGAAGGACAAATTAGGCGGGGCTCTAAGCACTTCATGTTCTGAATCCCAGCCCAGACCGTCTCGGCTGTTCAGCACCGCAGTAACCGCCGTGGTTCTGGGGCGCACCGGAAGAAGATGAAGCAGAGATAGTTAAGCAGTGCCTCGTCCGGAGGGGGCTGGGACAGGAGGGGGACGATTCCCTGGGTACCCATTTTGGATTTGGGTGCCTAGATTTTTATTTGAACTCTCCTGTGCGTTTGGGGAGTTTGGCCTGATAGCTCAGACAGGGGAATCCATGTCTTCTTCCCACAAGGCACTTGAAGCGATCGGTTAACTGGAGGAGGAGGAACTCGGGAGTAACTTCTCCTCAGCTGTCCAGTGTAAAAGTTGGACTTTGGGATAACACGTCTCGAAGGACACTGGCAGTATCCGAATGTGATCGAATACTTCCATTTGTCCTTAGTTGTACAATCATGATCAAATATAATGAAAGTCATCAGAAAGAGGGGTGGCATGGGGTTCTGAGGGTGCCTTCATCAGAAGCTCTCGTACTGTGTGGAACAAGTACCTTGTAGGCTGCTTGAATACGTTATTTGGTACAGAAGAAGCCGTAACATTCCCTACAACGCAATTCTGCTTAGCTTTAAACCCAAGCACACAGCCTGCGCTGCCCTCCCTTTCCTTCCTTTTCAGATTTGATTGAACCAGTTGTCTTGAATACAAACGACCAGCCCGCAGCAGATCTTCTGAGCCAGATTGACGCACTTGCTGCCCAGCTGACCTCCGAAGATCTTCACGGCTATTCGGGGAGCCAGCTTTTCGAGATGCAAGAAAAACTTGTTGGCATGACAAACTGTATCATGAAAAACCTGCAGTCCCGCTGGAAATCGCCACCCCATGAAAGCTCTGATTAGTTGCTTGTAGTTTCTAAGTAAGGAAGATTTTGTTACAACAGTTTTCCCAAAACCCAGCTTTTCTTACTGGTGAATTATTCCTTAAACTGTGCATTTTGTACCATAGAAGATTTTTAACACCTGTATGAGCAAAGTGTATCATGGTTGGCTTTTTTCTTGGGAGTTTTTTGTTTTTAATTTGTGGGATTGCTTATTCCCTACTAGAGGTATTTGTATTGTATTGCTATGCATACTTCTTTCAGGCAGTGAAAGAAAACTTGGTAAAGTTGTGCAATAGCAAAGACTGTGAAACCAAACCAACAGAGTAGTTAAATTATTTTTGCAAATCCAAAGTGTTCTTACTGCTGCAAACTCTTATTATTTGGTAAGAGAGCGGTCTCGCAGCTCTGCTCATCCACTGCCCGTTTGCTAGGATCTCTGACAGGCAGCGGCTCTCTTCTCAGCACTGTCTTACACCGAGCTAAGCTGTGCTTAATTCCTTACAGCAGCAGCAGTGCAGGAGCCTGGTGCTTGACAACTGGATGACATCTATTTTTGCATGTATTTTTGTAAGAATCACACTAAGAAGCTGATGACGCAACGTACCCTTCCGGGCGAAAGACTTTGCAAAACTTCTCAGGCCTGTTCCCCTGTGCTTTGTTTGCAGCAGTTCTCCTCCTTCTGTGGAGAAGACTTTTTTTCTGTGGGGAAATGAATGGATTTGGCAAGAGCTCTTTGTATATTATGTACAGACTTATGACGGCAAATGGTGGTTAATAATTTATGATTTTGAGTTTTAATTGCATGGAATGCATTGCTGCTTCTCGGAGACCTTCAGAGAGAATTCTCAGGTTTTACTCTGGAAATGGAATGTGTATATATTGTACTGTAGCTCTCAAAACGGACACTTACAGAAAGGAATTGCTGCAGGTGGTTTTAGAACTTACACATGGGCAAATAAACCAGGACATAGTTCCCAAACTTGTTAACATCGCTGTGGTTTGGGCCTTCGTTTTGTTTTGTTTTCCCCTTCACACCTGTGCAGCCCTCCCTCAGCGGTGCTTTCGATTCGCAGGGTTGGGAGGGACACGAAGGTAGGGGCCGGCCCTCGGGGATGCGGTGGAGTCTTGTCAGCAGGACTCTAAATGCCCTTTGCCCTGTTCCTGCATCTTGTGAAGAAAGTGAACAGGACAAAGAGGGCTTGTGGAGCCTCACTGGGAATAGCGCCAGCGATGGCGAGTTGTCTGGAGGTTTTCTTGCTTTCTTGAAAATGTTTGGTGCCAAATCTGCCTCCTTAGGTTTATTCGCCTCTTGTATCCAGTGACCTGTACAGCTGAGGGTGTTCCTCACGCAGCTTGAAAGGCTGTTGATATCTTTCACAGCCCTCAGCGCTGGCACTCCTGAACCCCGCTTTGAGGGAGGATGCCTCCCTTTCAAGCTGGCTGAGTGCCTGCTCAACAAAGGCCCTCAGAGTTAATGCTGCACCTCCTCCTACTCTTAGCTTGTTTTTAATCTTTAGTCTCTCGGACACAGTACACAGCGATTTCTTCCTTCCTTCCTTCCTTCCTTCTTGGAGACTGGCTGGTACCAGATGCTTCAGTAGAGGAAGCAAATCCCCACCATGGTCAGGTATGAGATGATCTGTCCCCTTCATTCTCAGTGTGACGTCTCTTGTGGCTGCTGCCTCCTCATCACCACCCGGGGCCTTCCCCTTTCCCAATACAGCTTCTGACAGAGCCACTTCGGCGTGAGACTGATTCCTGCTCTTCAGCAGGAGTGAATACATCAAGCATACTGCAGAAACATTAGCTTTATTTCGTCACTAATTTACAAGTAATAACAGCTTTTGACCCCAGAACAGTTGCATGAAAAACACGTGTATCAGAGCTCAGCAAGCAGGAGAGCCTTCTGGTTGTGGGTTCGTTTCCCTGCACCCCTAGCTAAACAGTGGTTTGAGATACTAAGCTTAAATGTTGCTTATATGGAAAAGAAGTGAATACAGTCAGACATTTTAGAACAGCCCACAAAAATACTCTCTGTATGGAAGAATGAATAAAGTAATATGTGGTAGTCGGAAGTACCAAGTGCGGGTACAGAATTTCGGAGGCGCTGAACTGGCTTGCAGTTCTAGCACGGCTACGCTGTGAAGGTACGCGAGGTTGAAATGTCTGAAAGGCCAGGCAATGTTTAAAAAAATTTTTTTTTAAATAGGAAGAAATACAGTTCTCATGAGCGCGTTTCATGTTTTGCAAGGATGTTTCACGAGTATTTTGCTCTGCAGTTACTTTTTTCTTTTTTTCTTTTTTTTTTTTTTTTTTTTAATGACCCTGGTTCATAAGGCACTATCGACATGGAAGACAAGGCACATACCGAAGGCTTACGTTCTGAGAAGTGCCGGCATGTCCCTGCCATGCAGATACGCTTTATGGCAAGACGTGGTTTGGTTTAGACAGCTTCTACGTAGTTGGCTGGCAGCATGCCAGTCTTGCCGGTCCTCTGGACAGTCCCGTACATCCAGCCTTCATCAATTGCTTGTACGTTCACAATTGTGTCGCCGTCTTTGAAGGAAACCTCATCAGCATCAGCTGCCACGTAGTCATACATGGCCCGGTAGGTCTTCTGTCAGTTTTAAGAAGGTGGGGGGGGACAAGAAAATGAGAGAGATTTATACCCCTGCTGTCAGCACCGCCAGCTGTGGCTGTTGGTGAGAATCACGGTGTAAGAGCAGGCTCAGGGCAAGCAATGTTTTGACTCGTTTCAGTACGCTCAAAGTACAACTGATGGCAGCGTCTGCCTGGTCTCCTAACTCTCCTGGCTTCAGGTCACAAAACATTTCCTCTCAATAACTAAGTACCTGAGCTACCTAAGTACCACAGCACCTTGGGTTAGAGCCTGGGCGTTTTAATGACGCTGAAGCTGAGCCAAACCTTTTCAGAGTGTATTTGAGCAGTACCAGCTCTAGGCAGCTCCAGCTGTAACTTCAGGGGGTTGCCTCCCAGCGGGGAGGTGGTGCTGTACCCATTGTCATCGATCTACCCTCAGCCTCAATCTCAAAAGAAGTGTTTTCAAGAGCAGGTGAGGGTCTGTCCCCCTTCAGTCCATCTGTCACGCCTTCCCCGGGCTCTGAGCTTCAGCCCGGGGGTAGGCAGGTTACCCACTTGGTCCTGGACTAACATCACCTGGGAGCGGGATGGAGGACGCCCCATCAGCTCCGGGGGACCTGCAGGGCTCTGCACCTTTGCTAGGCAGTGACGGGAACCCCCGCAGCAAGCTTGGGGCTGTGCGTCTTAAGGCAACCGATCGACGGTACTTACACCAGCAGTAGAGGGGTGAGAAGGAACTGATGATACTGTTGTTTGCTGGGTGGCAACTGAGGATGACCGTTGTTGTGGTAACTCTACGGTTTTAGCGTGTTTGTAGCCCACTGCAAAAGGAAAATATATTTTGTGTTGTTTATTACAGAATTGGCCATAGGGTTAGAGCTGCTCTGAATAAAGATCGTGGCTTCGGTCATTTGGTGGGTCACATCTGCCTTTTACCTACTGAACTACAACTTTACATCTGTTGGTTATGTCCATAACTCAACATTTTGCAGGTGTACTTCTGTGTTTTTCCTGGAAATAGGAATTGCTGAACATGAGCCCATGGTCGGTACTACCCTGCCCAGTGCTCTCGACACCGTTTGTCCTCACACGTGAATAAAAGGTGTGTTTGTTCTCCTACCTGTTGTGGTTGTGGTGAAGAAGCCCCCGTTGCTGTAGTAGGACAAATGCTGATCCACACCCTCCGAGGGTTCGGATTTTTCATCGCCACCGCTGAGGCTCAAAGCACTGGCAGAGCGGGAGTGCTCCCGGCTGCGGCGCTGGGCTTGGACTGCAGGAGAAAGCAGTGGGAACCAATTCATGTCTTTGTTTTGCAAGGAGATGCACACATAAAAATACACGTGTAGATATGTATAATGTATATACACACGTATATAGGTCACTTTACATGTATACACACACATATATTTACAGATTCTGTACAAACACCCAAAGCGCTCTACCATTGTTACCAAACCTGCAGCAGTTGTGCTTATACTGAGTAGAAAACTGACACAGGCCACAGGCATGCTAAGCAGAACTGGTTACTGCGTTTTACAAAATTAATGGAAAAAAGCGTGTGAATTAATCACAGTCTGTGATAAAAACGTTCTGTGGACACCGCGCTGAAGTTCTGCTCAAAAAGGCAGAGCTGTTACACCCCTGTTATTTTTAACGCAGTGTCTGAAGTCAGCACGTAAGGCCACGCTGGCGTTGTTGCACAGGTAGAGCGCCGAGCTGCGCTTTAGCATCCCCAAGCCGTCAGTTTTACCGACTGGATTTGCACAAGTATAGAACTATTTTGCACAAAGAGCCTGTGGAACAAACCGGAGATCATATGTAAGCTTCTGGACTGAATGTTGTCTTCTGCTGGGTCGTAGTCGAAGACTGACCCGGGATTAGTGCGCCACACGCGAAGGCCTGTAAGAGAAACAGCATTTTCTGAGGAGAAGCTGTAGCTCAAGCAACTTTTAGAGAGCTTGGGCAGCACCTGCCTGTCCTGAATAGGAGTAAAAGCGTATTGGAAAAGGGCAAGCGGTATTTCATGAATTTGTGTTTCTCAAATCTGTAGCACAGATTAGGCTTTTTTATTACTATAAATATATCTACATCAAGTGAGCTAAAGTATTTCTCTAATATGCACAGAAGTGACGTTAAAAATATCAGTAAGGGTCTTTTCCAACCTAAGTGATTCTACGGAAGTCTAGCATTACATTAAAATTCGGGCAGAATGGGAGAAGCAGGCCACACGTGATTTACAGCTGCTGTAAGAGAGTATTTTCAAGACGGACTTTGATAAAAACATCCTCTTCAAGTAATGCTAAATTTGAATTGATGTGGCTGAGCTTAAATAAAACAATTCATCCAGGTAAGTCGTTACAAAACCTAGGTTCTGCTTACCTGTGAGATTCTCTTGATCCTGGTCCACGCGCTTCCGCTCCATTTCTACTACTCGCCGCTGAATGCCCCTGTAGCTAATGTCACTGAAGTCCTGCATGTTCTTCTTCACGCGTTCTGTAATGGGGTCGGTAACTACAGGTGTGAAAGTACCTTTGCTTTTCTCAAAATCTTCATGGTATTTCACCTGCAATTTAAAATAAAATGTCCGTTCTCTGCAGCTCAGATGGATAATTTTTATTCCTGCTTACCTCAGGTGAATTTCTGGTAGAGAGGTGCACTGCTGTGCTGGACGTTTGCTTTCTCCAATCCAAGGAACAAGGAGAGCCTAATCCCAAACCCGCCTTCCCTGCAGTCACTCTTGCCTTTAGCATTTAAGAATTTGGGTAACCAAACTCGGTCTACGTACACTGTCCTTGAGCTGCCAATCCTGGAGCGTCGCAGGAAAAAGGTTTTTATTGCAATCACTTGCCAAGTTAAAAATAGATCTATAAATGCTCTTACTGTAGAGATATGTTTCTGGGTCTCTCGTACACGCCGCATTTCAGGTGTATCCAGTACATACGCAGCTTTGCCTTGTACTTGTTTTCGGAAACTATCTGAATACAGAACCTGCCAGATGAGAAAAGGGAAGTGAGCACGGGCACAAACTACTTCTGCATCACGAGGAACGAGCTGTACTGAGGCAACCTGGCAAAGAGGGGGGGGGGAAAAAGCAGCTGTGTTGGTGAATAACATTAGAATGCAAAGCAAAATCCTTTTTCATAAGTCTAGGAGACATGGACAGCTCTGGACTTGATCCAAACATCCTTTTTCTTAACTAAAAGATCCTGACCTTTTTTAACCTTGTAACACCAGGCAGAGGTCATGCAGCCATAATGCCCTAGGTAATATTTTCCTATATTCGAGGTGCACCTGACTGACTTCGGCAAAGTTACCAGCATCATCAGACCTGTATTTGTCATTGAAATACTACAGGTTTTGCTGGGTTTGTAGGGTTTCTTTGTTGAGGGATAACAGTTGGTTACTTCATACTTGCAAACCAGGTAGCTAGGTCGTTATGTTAACACCTGCACTGTTAATTTCAGTGAGGATTTCAGGGATCAAAATGTTACTTTTTAATGTATTTGCATTTATTGGCTGACTAGAACCTACCGAGCTGATGTTTTCTTGATTGCGTTTAGCTCTCTCCATCTCTGGAGTCATTGGTGTGGGAGTTCCTTTTGCCAGATGTTCCTTGTACAAAACCTGCAGTGTACAAAAAGGTGTCCACAACTGAGACGGGAGTAAGTCATCGCTCATTCTGTAAATGGTGTTATTGTTTAAGCGTACTCATCACTGCAGGGGTAGAAAAGATCTTGCGAAATAAAGCGTCTAAAAAGTTATTTGCTAGAGCAAAAGGTAAAGATCGAAGGGAAAAATAGGCAAAAATAAGGAAAACTGAGAAAATAAGGCTAAATTAGAAGTGGAGTTTTTGCTGAGAGTGGTTATTTTTAATATAAGGTGGTTGTCTGTCTTCTTTCAGTACCGAGCTAATGTGTTCTTGATTGCGTTTGACTCTCTCCATCTCCGGAGTGACCGGCGTGGGGGTCGCCTTCCCTAAGCCTTCTTTGTATACAACCTACAGATCACAAAGTAACTCAAAGTCACACGTGTACAAATTAAAAACTGTAAGGTTACTGGGTTTAGAGTAAACACCATCCGTTATGAAAGAGAAAAAAAAAAAAAAGGTCAGGGGAAAAATAGTATTAAAAAGTTAATTGACAAAAAGTCTTTTAAAATTATAATACTTAATAGATGACACTCGAAGTTTGAAGGAAAAAAATTAGAGGGTTAAATAAAACCAGGCAGACTTAAGTTATTAAAAAAAAAAAAAATCTATCATATCCCCTTTACTTCTTCCAGACAATACCGAGCTAATCTGTTCTTGATTGCGTTTGACTCTCTCCATCTCTGGAGTGATAGGTGTGGGGGTCGCTCGCCCCAAGTTTTCTTTGTACAACACCTGTGGGATACAGAAGATGTATCCGGTATCTTAAAACCCCCCCGAAATCGAAAGGATTTGAACACAAATTATTACTTGGTTATCCAATTTCAAAAAAAGTCACGACTGATTATGATATGCAGCACTGCACAAAAGCCAAACATCTACTGCTGTAAGGAAGGGTAAGAAAAACAAACTGTAAAAGAAAAGCTTGTTATTTTTTTGATTAGCAAAGAAGGGCTCTATCCAGCTACAGCTATGTCGATGGCTCCAGAGGCTCAGGGAAGCTGCCTCTGGCCCTAGAGATCTACTTAAGAAGTGTTTTATCTGCCGTTTCATCTGCATTTGAAGCCATTCGTGACCTTTTTGGGAGGGAGGAGGGAGTTTTGTCGCCACATGGACACCGGGCAGCCAAACAAAGGCGGGTGTGTGGTATCGCCGCACCATTACACCTCCGCCTCTCCCCCGTCCGGGAGGCCACCTGCAAGCCATCGCTGACCCACCACCCAGAGCAGGAATGGCCTCGGCCCTTTTGTGCCGGTCTAAGGCATCCTAAGTCACCCGTCACAGCAATACGCTCTCACATGGGTCAGAGAGGTGGGAGGTGTGGGGTGGGGTGGTTGGGTTTCTTCTGTGTTTTTCACTAAAGTCAAATACCCCTGAAAAGCCACTGAAAGCTTAAACGCTAAGCCTAGAGAGACAAACCTGAATATCTTCACCAAAGGACATTAAATTCTTAATATTGTCTGGATAGAGCCCACAGGTACGCACACTGAGTTGTAGAAAAGGCCTAAATTTCTGGATCAGACCGTTAACACTAAAGTAATTTTATTTTAGGAGTGATTAATTTGCAGAAACAAATATAATCTTATTTTTTTAACTTAACTTTCAGTAGGTAGTTAGAATGTTACTTTATTAAGATACAAGCACAAAGGAAAAAAGAAATACAGCTATTTTTAGGTACCGAGCTAATGATTTCTTGATTGCGTTTGACTCTCTCCATCTCTGGAGTGATTGGTGTTGGGGTCACTTTCCCCACATTTTCTTTGTACAAAACCTACAGGATACAAGGGAGTATCCAAATGTCATTAAAAAGGTACCACCACCACCAAAAAAAAAACCCAAAACCAACCCAAAACCAAACCAGCATACAGTATAGCTTTCAAATCATTACACTTAGAAAGGGTTAGACTGGGGGCACAACGCTGTTCCCAAAAGAAGCCAGGGGAGCTTTGCCATTAATCTACCAGGATGCAGCAACAGACCCTGTACGGAATCAACTCGGGATGAAAGCACACTTGTAGTAAGAAAGGGTTAAAAAAATGGCAGAGAAACAATATCCATCCCGAAAAGGTCAAACCTAGTTCTAGTCAAATCCCGCGTCAGACGGTGTTAAGTAGAAGATATTACGATTTGTTTGTAAGCCCCGAAGGTAGGAGGTTTATGCTACAAGGCAGATTCATTTCATAAAGTTAGAAAGCACAGATTACTAAACTGCTACGGTTACGTCAAACATTTCATTCAGTTCTTTAGAAACTGGTTTCCTGTTGAAAATACCGAGCTAATGATTTCTTGATTGCGTTTGACTCTTTCCATCTCAGGAGTGACCGGTGTTGGGGTTGCTTTCCCTATGTTTTCTTTATACAACACCTATGAGACATAAGAAAGGAGCCAAAGAAAGCAACAATAAATAAAAAGCTATCCATAGACAAGCTTGAAGCCTAAGGCATTTTTTTCTTGTATTTATTTTCTCAGGGCCTAGGTATTATAGATATTTTTAAAGAAGGTACTTAGCAATATTTTACTAGAGAAGTATGGTTTGGCATACTGGCTTTTTAACTACAGGATCACTCGCAATAAATAGTGTAAGTACTACATAAATGAGACCAAAAAATACCATATTAAGGGGCGGCGGATGTTATGAATATGTAAATTATAATTAAAAAAAAAAGTCAGCATTGCAGAGAAAATGAGTGGAGTTTGTTAAGTGTTTTTAGGATCAGAATAGGGCATTAAAGTCACTCTTAAAAACCAATAAAAACTGTAACAAGTTAAAGTCACCACTGTAAAGCGCAGTAAGACACGAGTAAGAAGTAATCACTTATATAAGCTGCTTTAGAACTAGGGTCGGCATGATCTTGGAAACATCCATTATTAAAACTGTTAAAACGTTCTTTTAAATAGAGTTAAAGGGAACTTTTTTTCTTAGCGAAGTACCGAGCTACAGATTTCTTGATTGCGTTTGACCCTCTCCATCTCTGGAGTGACCGGCGTGGGGGTTCCAGTCCCCACACTCTCTTTGTACAACACCTGTGTAGTAACAAGAAGCATCCAAAAACATAATCACAACTCAGTTATAGTTACATCCAACATGAAGGCAAATATTTGAGTCTGACGGAGCTCAGTCTGCTCTAATGTGCCCTAAAAGCTGCCCCTGGAAGCAATGAAGACTGGATTGCACCATGGGGGTCCGAAGGCAGAGGTCTACGGTTTTATCTCAGCGGGTGCGACAAACCCAACACAGAAGCCTCTTATGTCAAATACATTTTCACGGTGGAGGAGAGCTTTTAGGCTACCACTGAAGCCTGCTAGAAAGTCAGACCCTCCCTCCTGTGTCAACAGCGTTAAAGCAGGAAACCGATAGGATTTAAAAAAACACATAGAAAAAGGAAGTTGGAACAGGGAGCAAAATCATTAAAAATATTTAGGATCACGTAAATAATTACATATATGAAGAAGTGGTAAGTCAGTAACACTGGAAAATATAGTACAGTGAAGAAAAAAGGATGTTTTTGTAAGTTGATTAACATGGAAGTAAGGAGTGGAATTGTTCAAAGGTTAAAAAGTTCCAATTAAGTGGAGTTAAAGGGAACACTTCTTTTCCTCCACAAAATACCGAGCTAATGTGTTCTTGATTGCGTTTGACTCTCTCAACCTCAGGAGTGACAGGTATTGGGGTTCCTGTCCCCAGATCCTCTCTGTACAACACCTGTGGGGTAACATGGCTATATTAAAAAAAGAAAAAAGGAACAAGCAAACAACAGTAACACGCAGCTTGCTGAGAAAACAGACTGAATGTTTTTCAAAGTCGCTCTGAGCCAAAGCTTGGAATAAAAGAGAAAAATTTAAATAATACTCCTCAAAACTATACAGCTACAGACTAACACTCTGCAATGCCTCTTGGCAGAAGGCTGGAATACCTTCTCTACTTGCTTCTCAGGAGCTATATAGAAAAACTGTCTGCAACAGTAGAGCGTTAAAGACTTCCTAAAGGCAGAAAGTATCAAATACAGCACAAAAGGAGCAAAGAAATCAACTCTGTTTCATTTACCCAGTCCATAAACACCACAGCAGGTTACACTGGCGTGTATTAGAGCGCTGTTATACTGAGGTCGTAGCCACAGAGCTGTATCAGGCACTGAATAGTTTAGTTCTCATATATAAAGTAAGTAAAATCAGGAAAAAAAACCACCACACAAAACAAAACAAAACAAAACTAAGGATTGTTGTGACTAAAAAGGAAAACAGGGTGTTTTTTAAGAGGAAAAAAATAATCAGACTCAAAAGAAAGGTGGAATTAAAAGTTATTATTAAGATGGTGTAAGAAAAAAAGAGGAACAAGAATGATGTAAGTAACAATTATAGAGGAAAAAAATCTCAAAGGGACCAGGATATTATTTTTTGTGTAAGTTGATTATAGGGGAACAACAATATTTTTTCATGTGTTAAAAGTATTTTTAAATAGATTAAAAGGGAATTGTCTGCTTTTCAAATTAAAAAATACCGAGCTAAAGTTTTCTTGATTGCGTTTGACTCTTTCAATCTCAGGAGTGACAGGCGTTGGGGTTCCTGTCCCCAGATCCTCTTTGTACAACACCTGCAGGGTAACACGGCTACGTTAAAAAAAGAAAAAGGAACAAGCAAACAACAGTAACACTCTGTTTGCTGAGAGAAGACGCAGAACATGAGAGAGGTTTTTCTTAGATGCCCTGAATAAACATAGGGATTAAAAAAATCCATAAAAATGCAGAACTAGTTTAAAACTCTGAAGACAGACAGAGTTAAACACTAATACACCGGTATGACTTCTACCAGAAGGCCAGAATACTTCCCTGACTTGCTTAAGTGCTTCTCAAGGTGGACATTTAAAACTGGTGAGTATTTAGAAGATTAAAGTCTTATATAAATTATAATGAAGTATATTATTGTCTTTTCACCAGCAGTGAGGTCAACTGTTTCCTGGCCGTACTTGAGTGACTGGAGAACCAGGTCCTAACGTGCCTTCCTAAGAGTCCTACGGTATACCCCCGCCTCGGCGAGGAATCGTCCGTTCCCCGAGCGAAGCACGACTTACTGCCCAGAGTTTATCACCAAAGAATCTCGCTTGCTTATTACGGGAAGGACACAGAGACATGATCACAATAAAGGCGTATGTGTGGAAACGGTGCCCGAGAAATTCTAATTACTAGTGCTCTCCTATCTTACGTGACACTTTCCTCACCCTCAGAAACATCCTAATACTGCTGATTTTTTTACCGTGCAAACCTGTGCTACCAACATTATCTCGAGCAGTTTACACCAGCTGGAGATTTGGGCCACTGTCTCTGTGCAACAATATTAAAGACTTCCCAAAGGAAGGCGGCATCAAATACAGTGCAGAAGGAATAAAGAAATCAGTCCTGCTTCATCTGCCCATTCCACAAACATCCCAGCAGGTTACACTGGCGTGTACCACAGCACTGCTACACTGAGCTCATTTACACAGAGTTGTATCAGGCAATCAATAGTTTAGTGTTTATATGTGGTAAAGCCAGGGGAAAAAACCAACCACCAAGGATTGAAGTGATTAACAAAAGGAAAAGCAGATATTAAAGAAGAAAAAAAATATGTTGAGAGTCAAAAGAAAGATGGAAACACAGAGTCTAAAAGTTATCATTAGTAAGATGATCTAATCAAAACAAAGTAAGTAACAATTATGGAGGAAAAAATGTCAAAACATGAGGAATAGGATATTCTTTTTTGTGTAAATTGATTATAGGGAAATACAAGAGTATTTTTTTTGGTGTTAAAATTATTTTAAAATAGATTAAAAGGGAAATTGCTGCTTTTCGAATAAAAAAAAATACCGAGCTAAAGTTTTCTTGATTGCGTTTGACTCTTTCAATCTCAGGAGTGACAGGCGTTGGGGTTCCTGTCCCCAGATCCTCTTTGTACAACACCTATATGGTAACATGGGAGTTTAAAAAATGTTAAGAACAAAAAAAATATACTGCATTTGATGGAGGTAACGAATGTAATTTTTATGCCCACTAAATCTACTAGAAAGCAGGAAAAATTAGGAAGGATAAAACAGTTAACAATTGTGATAAATTCAGAGGAAGTCTTCTGATAGCTGGAAGCACTGCATCCTAATCCTTAGATATGCTTCAACAGAATAATAAAGCATTAGAGGAATGGAATTAAGCAAATTAAAAAAACCAGTATTTTTTAAAAATGCAAAATACCTTAAGCTTCACAAAAAAAAGCTTTAAAAATTAAAGGCTATGAAGCGTCAAGTGTTATGATTATAAAAAAAAAAACTTTTAAAAAATAAGTACGTAAAATATAACTAACGATGACTAAAAATTTTAATAGCAGAAAGGGGATGTTTCTACGTTTATAAGTTAATTAGGAGAGAGTAGAAAATTTACAAGTGTTAAGTAGTTATAGGGAACTTTTTTCCTTAAATTACAAAAAAAATACCGCGCTAAAGTTTTCTTGATTGCGTTTGACCCTCTCCATCTCAGGAGTGACAGGTACTGGGGTTCCAATCCCCAGCCCCTCTTTGTACAACACCTGCGTGGCAACAGGGAAGTGTTAAAAAAAAAAAAAAAAAAAAAAAAAGAAGGGAAAGGAGAGAGGAGGACAGGGAGGGGAGAGAGAGAAGACAAGTGATTTAATATAGTGAAACTTCAAAATATGAAAAATAGAGTTTTGACAGCCTTGTTCAAAGGCTAGCAAAAAAAAAAATAATGAAAATAATCAGCTAATATTACTCCAAGCTTTGTTGTCATCTCACCTGGGTGCCTATAAATAATGCCAGCAAGAACTGCAGCAGTGTTTTCTGCAAAGCATAGCTTGAGCTGTGTTACCTGAAAACTCTTTGAATTTATGTCTTTTTGCCCAAAAGTTTCCTTACTCAAACATGAGATCTTGAATGAGCAGCTTTGCCTCTAAGATTTCTAAATAGGCTCACCAGCATAAAAGAGAGCCGTGATGACCTCAGAGGCAATTAAATGTAGCAAAAAGTTTAACAGCAGCGGTTCTCTGAACTGTCCTCTTAATCTCAAGTCAGGACTGAATTTCATATTGGTCATGTCTGAATTGGGTCAGAGTGAGTCAAAATTAGTCCTAAACCACTCTAATTAAAACAGAAATATAGAACAAAATTATGACATAATGGTGATTTGACTGGAATGTGTTAGGAGTAGAAACAATCTGGACAGAAACGCATTACTACAGTACTTTTTCCTTATATATGCAATTTTCATCATTTTTTCACATTGCAGTGATTCGGGGATGCCACCCAAGTTTTCTTACAAAGACCTGTAGGATATAAGAAAGCATCCAACACAGCAAAAACGGGAAAAGAGACAACGCAGGCCAGTTGCATTAGATTGCTCTGCTTCAGGAGGTGTTAAGAGTTCATTTTTCATTGGCAGTGCAACCAGTGCGGTGAGTCTGAAGACTGTTAGAAGGATCGACTTTGTTATTGAGGAGGAGAGTGACATCACTCAGACTACTACTATTTCATTGGGAAGAAAAATAAGGTACTGCTTAACTGCTTTAAGTAAATGAGGTTAAAATCTCACAGCTGGAACAATTTAATAACAATTAAGTTAGACTGAGTGAAAAATTGAAATATAAGGATACTGACAGGGTTTTAGTGATTTGATTAAGAGAGGGTTGTTCAAAGTTCAACAAAGAACTGAGAGAAAAATTTAATATGGAGGAGTTAAAGGGATTTGGTTTGCATTTGAAATGGTAGGTTTTGTTTTATTCAGCAATACCGAGCTAATGTTCTCTTGATTGCGTTTGACTCTCTCCATCTCTGGAGTAACGGGTGTTGGGATGCCAGTCCCTAAGCCCTCTTTGTATAACACCTGTGAGGTACAAGAAAGTTTCCACAAAAAAAGCACTCAACACAGGCAAAATCATTAAATCTGACTATTTTGTGAGTTACGTTTAGCATTAGGATCACTTTTTAATTAATTTCACACTTGTTCTAGAGGCAAATATTAAGAAAGGGGCTGATGGTTGATTATTCTGTAAATACGTAACTACAGATACTAGAAGATAAAGGGTTAAGATAAAACAAACATGGAGAAAAACACTACGTTAATGTCACAGCTTATTTCCAGTTTTGGTTCTTAAAAGAAACGCATGTAAAGTTGTAAATCACCAAAAAAAGTTAAAGCACAAACAGGTGGAATATAAATAGTTAAAAAAAGTTAAAAATATTGCCAGGGGAAAGACAGGAGCAAGGTGAGATTCTAAACCACTGAAGAAAAACGGATTATATGTTAGGATGTTATGCAAAAAGAAACTGTTAATTATTTTTTTTTTAAATACCGAGCTAATGTGTTCTTGATTGCGTTTGACTCTCTCTATTTCTGGAGTGACAGGTGTTGGGATACCTGTCCCTAGGTCCTCTTTGTACAACACCTGCAGAACACAAGCACCCAGCAAGGTGAGATGATCATATTCCTTCCACAACTACAGGACATTTGGATAGATAATTTACCTGGTTTATAGGGAAATATAATCTGGGATTACATGTAATGTACACAATTTATTTTACTCAGTGTGCATCTTTTTAAGTACAGGCACCAGCTCAGCAAAGTACTTAATGTCTGTGTTGAGGTGCTGGAACACACTGAAGTCAATGGAATACTTCATTATAGCAGGACACAAGTTTAAATATTCTGCTGGCCTGGCATGAAAGGTTCTGGCATGTTCTGCTTTCCTAGGAAATGTAGTAGTATTACTTTTCAGGCAGTCGACACTTCTGAAGGTTTTTAAAATGGTGTTAACAAACAGCTGAACCTTTTATAGACATATTTAATATGAAAATACTTAGTTGTGGGCTCCATTTAATTTTGATCTCTGTGAC
Organism: Nipponia nippon; assembly: GCF_047370975.1. Classification (NCBI taxonomy): domain Eukaryota; kingdom Metazoa; phylum Chordata; class Aves; order Pelecaniformes; family Threskiornithidae; genus Nipponia; species Nipponia nippon. Next base: position 98,752,658 of record NW_028262369.1, read on the forward strand.
TATTTGTTCAGAACACCACTATTTTACTTTGTTTTCAGTCTCTAGTAAGAAAAAAACAATTGAGTTTTAGCTCTTGTATTATTATATTTAACTTAACCTGTAATTGTTTGATTTAAAAAATTGCATTTTTCATGAAGGGAGTTGTATAGGAGATGCTTGGGTTGGTTTAAAACCTAATCACGTAGAAATACATTACAAATGCACTAATGGTTCTTCTTGCAACAGAAAGAGCTAACAAAAAATTCACTGCTTGATGTTATGGAAACAATGAAAAAAATACAAAAATAAAGCCCTCACAGCAAGGGAAAACAAATTATGTAAAAGAAAAAATGAAGAATCATTTGAAAAAAACAACTCAATTGTGCAAATGGGAGCTGTAAAAACGGTCGGTATCATAAACAGCTCCAAAGGGAAACAGTACTTGTAAAATCAGGACTGGAAAAATCGTAAGATAGTCATCACAGGGGTGTCACTGCTCCTCAGCACTGTAGAGCAAACCTCTGCGGTACCAACCATCACACGACCACAGCCTGCCTCATTGCTGTATGCAGAGCGGAAAGGACAGCAGTAGTGGCTCAAAATCAGGAGAGCACGTTGTGGTTATTAAAATCTATACTTAACCAGATACGGGAAGAGCCAGGTACTGTTTCCACTTATAATTGTCACTAGGTTTTCTGACTACAAAAAAGACTCCAATTATTTTTTTTCTGCAAAGTTCTCTCTAGCTGAGCCATTATTTTCAGACGAATTGTAAGACTTCATGTGGGTATTTTTTATTTCTAGGTCTGTGTTCAGAAAAGATCACAGAAGTAATACAGGGAAGTGGCTGATTGCAATGATCACTGCAGAATTCAGGTATTTGAACTGCCTGCTGCTGAATATAGGGATTTAAGAGATCTGTTCTCTTTTCAACAAAAAGTACCCACAAACACTACCGAAGTTTGGAGCTTGAGCTCTGCATGAGTACGTAGGTAAGTAGAAAATATCGGCCATTACCGAACTGATGTGCTTCTGTGTCTCCTTGACACGCTTCACTTCTGGGAGATCAGGAATTGGAGTTCCTTTTCCAATACTCTCCTTGTATTTAATCTACAAAGATGCAGACATCAGAAAAAAGTAAAAGGACTTACATTAAAGCACAGCTGACGCAGGTATGCGTAAGAAGTTACCTGAATAAAGAAACATAGGTCCTTTACTCCTTAAAAACTCATTCAAACCTCAGGTACTAAATGTATTCTGATAGAAGGAACTCATCAAGAAACCTTCTGTTAGAGTGACCTGGTAGCTGACTCTGCCACACTTCTACAAAGCAGTTTAACAATAACTCAGCTCAGGGTAAAAAAGCAGAGTCTTGTTTCAGCCAGAATTTTTCAATTGAAGCTTAAAATTTGGGTATCTATCTAACATCTCCCAAGAGCTTAATTTTAGCAAGAACAAACCCCCTGATTTATAACAACAGAACCATTTCAAGGTTTCTTACACTGAGCTCCAAAAACTAATGATATTAAAAATTTAAAATAATTTCTAAAAGTCTTAGCCTAATGTGAAATAGGCACCTCGGTTCATACGTGGATATATAAAGAGCACTATCCTGATCTCGAGGAGACTGAGAATTTAAAAGATCTCATTGGCTTTAAGATGAGAAGAGGGCTGCTCTTAAAGTATTCCCATCATCTTCACAAGCAATCTGTTAGAAGGTAACTTTAGCTGTTGATGAAATGCCACTGTGAATGGCACTTCACTAAAAGGGTTTTCTAAAAACAAGTGTAAATACCTTTGAACCTGGTACCATTGGGTCTTTCTACCAATGAAAGAAGAATTTTTGATTTGTAGAAATCTATCACATTCAACAAAGGTGAGAGTCATCATAAAACATTTCAGCAATTACAGTGCTATTTGCATTTCTACTTTAGCGTAACAAAAAAAAATAGCATTTCACAAGAACATATTTAACATACTATGCATGAAACAAATTGCCTGAAATGTTAGTCTCTTTTAAACTAAAATGATGTCAGCATTCAAAAAAGCATGAAAAAGATTTACAAGTTTCAAAAGTAATACATACAATTATTCCAATTTTAGAGTGTTACAATTTTTTTATACAATATAAAAGCTTTATGAGACATGCTTTAGTAAGGCTTTTGACACTGTTTGCCCTGGCATCCTCACAGACAAGCTAACGAGCTAGGGGTTAGATAAGTGCACAGTGACACGGACTGAAAACTGGCTAAACGGCTGGGCCCAGAGCATTTTGATCAGTGGCCCGAGGGCCAGTTGGAGGCAAGTCAGCAGTGGTGTACCCCAGGGGTCAATACTGTTTAACATCCTCACTAGGGACCTGGATGCCGGGACAGAGCGCACCCTCAGCAAGTTTGCAGATGACACAAAACTGGGAGGGTTGGCTGATACACCCAAGGGTTGTGCTACCGCCCAGAGGGACCTCCACAGGCTGGAGAAATGGGCTGAGAGGTATTTGCTGAAGTTCAGCGGGGGGAATGCAAAGTCCTGGGGGAGAATAACCCCGAGCAACAGTACATTTAGGTTGGATATTAGGAAAAAAATCTTCACCGAAAGGGCTGTCAGGCCCTGGCCCAGGCTGCCCAGGGAAGGGGTTGAGTCCCCATCCTGGGGGTATTTAAACGACGGGTAGACGTGGTGCTTAGGGACATGGTTTAGTGGTGCGTTTGGCAGTGCTGGGTTAATGGTTGGACTCGATGATCTTAAGGGTCTTTTCCAACCTTAACAATTCTATGATTGCATACATGCTGGGGGCTGACTGTCTGGGAAGCAGCTTTGCAGAGAAGGACCTTGGGGACCTGGTGGACAAGAAGCTGACCATGAGGCAGCAACGCACCATCATGACAAAGAAGTACAACAACATCCTTGGCTGCATTAAGAAGGGCATTGCCAGCAGGGCAAGGGAGGTGATCCTTCCCCTCTACTCAGCACTGGTGAGGCCGCATCTGGAGTTCCGTGTCCAGTTCTGGGCTCACCAGTACAAGAAAGATATGGACTTACTGGAGCATGTCCAGTGGAGGGCCACAAAGATGAGTAAGAGACAGGAGCATCTCTGATATGATAAGAGGCTTAGAGAGCTAGGACTCTTCAGCCTGGAGAAGAGTAGACTTGGGGGGAACTTATCAATGTGTATAATACCCAGTGAGAAGGAATGAAGAGGAGGGAGCTACTCTTAGTACTGCTCAGTGATGGGACAAGAGGTAATGGCCACAAATTAAAAACAAAACAAAACAGAAAATTCAGTCTGAACACAGGAAAACACTTTTTTACTGTGAGAGTGGTCAGACACTGGACAAGGTTGCCCAGAGATGTTGTGGAGTCTCCATCCTTCAAGATATTCAAAACTCAACTGGACATGGTCCCAGGCAACCTGCTCTAGCTGATCCTGCTTGGGCAATGGGGTTGGAGTAGATGATCTCAAGAGGACCTTTCCAACCTAAATAATTCTTTAATCCTGTGCTAAACAAACTGTGTTTGGGATGAGATTAAAAATGATGGCAAGAGCTTTCATGTTTTAGAAATGGATTGTAAGTAACAAATTGAACGTTAATCATTAGAAAGATTACTGTTTAAGTAACAAGAATAGGCAAAAACTTTTAGAAAGTAACCCTTAGCTGGACGGATTATTGCCGAGCCACTGTTAGCAACATTTAAAGAAATAAGAGGGGGAAAAATAGATTATTTCAAGTTGAATTAGCATTGGTAGAGTATTAAAAATGAGTTCTTTTGTACCGAGCTAATTGCATCCTGGGTTTGTTTAACTCTCTGCATCTCTGGTGTCTTTTCAATAGTAGTTCCAGTTCCAATATCTTCTTTATATAAAATCTTAACATTTAGAATGAAGACAACAAGGTTAAGCATACAAAACACAACATTATTTCTCCTAGAGAGTGAATACAGGCTCCTGATAGTGATTTGCACACCACAGTGCAGGCTGAAAGCCAACTCGGAGGATTATTTCCAGTCACTGCCTTATTGCCTGTCTGCAGTCAGTCCTACTACATGAGTGCCATTTGTACAAAAAGGGCTCATCATTATATTTGTAGTAATGCATTTTAAGCAGAATGTCAAAACATTTGTAGGCTAATTTTAGGATTGAAGACAAATGTGTGTTCTAATTTGTTCCTTTTGTTCTAATTCGTTTTATTATGTTTTCACAAATGTCTTCCACTTAGTTACTTACTATGTTGATGGTGCTAGTGGCAAAATGATACAGCAGACTTTAGGCACTTTTAGGCACTTCATGGTACCACATGAAATGTGAAACAACTCAGGCAGACATTTCACTTTTCACTAAAAGAAGGCAGTTGCAACACAACAAGAATACCCTACTTACATGGTAACAGGACAAAAGGAGGGTGGATACTAGTAATACCAATTTAAGTACAGGATCGATTGTTTTAACTATATCACAGCTATGTATATGTGAAAGAGTGCAATCAAGGCACTCCACAAAAAACAGTAGATAAAAAGGGGTAGCAAAACCCAGCTAAATCTACTTAGAATAAAATTAGTTTTGTTTTAAAAAGTTCTCATACACATTTAAGCAGATCAAGAACATAAGTACCTGTAAGATAAGAGCCAAAAATAGTTATTTTATGAAACATATTAAACTGTATTGTTTGCAATGAGAACTGAAAACAGAAAATAACTATACCGAGCTGAAATTCTTCTGGTTTTCTTTCACACGCAGCATTTCTGGTGTGTCTTGTACAACTGTAACTTTTCCTTTACTGTTCTGTAAGTCCCACTGATACTGAAGCTGTTGAAAAAGTTGAAGTAAAATCTCAAATGTTGACTCTATGCCATAAAAATTTACTCAGAATTTTACACAGAGTTTTCTCTGAGGATGAGAAAAGAAATATTTTCAAGTACGCCTTATGAGGAGGTCATTTTAACACCACCATTAGTGACATAAAGATGTACCACAGTTACAAGTATTCTCATTTAAAGTAGCAATAGGAGATCCTTAACTAGGTTCACTGAAAAATCTTGAAAGGTGCCAGATTGTATCTAAAACAATTAAGTCTTAACGATGAAAGTTAAAGATTTCAAGTCAGATTGTGGGGTTCTGTCACTGAGCATAGTCTTCCAAGTAGTCCCACTGACAACAGAGAATTTCTGTAAGTATAATTCTCTATTACTTGCAAAGGAATTGTCAAAGCACTGCAGCAGAAAGTTTTTTTCCAAGAAAATTACAGAATCATTTTGGTTCCCTGGGTGATGCGTAAGTGGGCTGCTGAATACATAGTGGACCCTCTAACTGAAGATCCCTGAGAATATAAAGGCAGCCTAGTTGGGATTAGAGTGTGATATTGGGACCTTATTAAATGAAAAAAAGCTGAACCTTTTTTATTAGTTGACAGTAACAGTACTTATTATTTATATACATACTGTGCTAAAGTTCTTCTGATTCTCACGGACTCTCTGCATTTCTGGTGTGTCTGCTACAGGCACGTAGTATGGCATGGTCCTTTCTGCATCTTCCTTGTACTTTTTCTGATAGAAAATACAAAATTTATTCCATTACTAAAAAAGCAGTAATAAACAATCTGGCATTACTTATTGTTCCATAATGCCCATCTTTATGGAAATGTGAGTACTCCTGTGTCTGGTATATGTTCAGGTGATGCCTCTGTGTAAGATTTATTTTAAACATTAGGTTATTAAGGAGCATGAAAATTAAGCTAAATCTACTTAGAAAAAAAATCAGCTTTGGTAATACAAAAGCAATAGAAATTATTGTTTCATTTTATACAGTCTTGAAATAAATTAATTTCAATATTAAAATGGAATTTCAGAGTAAGAGATGACACAACACAGCTCTAGAGAAATTTGTTTTCCTGGTGTACCTCCTGAATGTTGTGACAGGTAGTTATTTAGGTGGTCCAAATTAGTATCCACTCGAGGTTCCCACATGAGCAATGACTAAATTGCTTCACTCAAGTTACCTGGCTCGAAAGGTTCTTGACCTGCTGGGCATGAATAATCTCCGGCGTATCGACAACGCTGGTGTAGTTGGCTTTCTCCATTTCTGCCAATTGTTTGTATTTGATCTGTTGGGAAAAGCTCACATTTAGGTGCCTTAATCGTATCTTGACAACAATTTGCATTTGGTTTAATCAGAAAAAACTGTTAATAAATTTTCCTTTAAAAAAGACATCAGATGTGATATAGGAGATATTCGCACAGACCTGGCTGGCAATGTCAGTGGCATTCTTTGCTCTCACAAAATCAGGTGTCTCCAAAGCCAGTTCTGTCAGACCTTTTCCTCTGATTTCTAATTCCAAGGCTTTTTTGTACTCTTTCTGCAGATGAAAACAGTACATACGATACTTTGTCAATGTGAATGCAACACCTTTAGGAACTTCAGATAGTTTCATGACCACACCACAAAATAAGAATACTACTAGTATAAACTCACAATTAAACACACAAATGATGTCATTAAAGTGTGTGCTTTATGACTTAAATCTTGAGAACAAACAGCCCTATTCCAGCAGTAAATGGAGCACAGTACAGGCCAGCTGTATTAAGGTCACTCTTCCTTCTCACACCAATAATCTCAAAGTGTGAGTTCCTTCAGGTGATCAGTGCAAAACAATAACTTGTACAGATGAGAAGCAACAGAGAGCGAGCAGTGTATGAAACGCACGTGGTAGTGAAGAGTGGCCACAGAGCATGTCCAAAAAATGCAAGGTGTCAGGATTCTCTGTGACATTTGGGGCCCTTTGGAATGAATACCCTCCCTAAAAACTCAGTGCTGCAGCAACCGCTCTACCCAAAGAGATCTTCCACTGAGGTCTAAAAGATTTATTTTGTATAGATTGGTATAATTCATATCTCTCTACACCAACTCTGCTGAATTTAGCTAAATATGTCTAATACTTTGGTAATAAAAAATAGGCTCTTTGAATAACTCAAAACCTCTGCACTGCTAAGTACAGAATGCTGTTGTCAGTAAGGATACTTATCTTAAGAGTATTTTGTTAAGAAGCAAAATCATAAGTAACGTTAAAAAGTCACTTTTTTCAGCTTTCAGACTGATGATGTTAAAGCTCTTAAAATATGAGCTAATCTTAACCTATGAGAGCAATCACCATGAAATATTTATTGTACCAGCCCACCACGTAAATAAAGAGGCTGTTAGGTTTGCATCCTGACTGTCTGCTGGCCACCTCTCTCCGTCAAAGTGGGGAAGACTGCCTCTGCCATCAGTCCTGCAGCTGCCAACTGGGCATCAGTCCTGGGCAGGGGGAACTGCTCATGAGCAGGGCTGGTGTTCCTGACTCACCCATCAAGCCTAAAGCACTCAAAAAGAGCTCTTTGCTGCACAGCACACCTCCCAGAGCAGAAGTATGCCACTCTCGTTCCCTCATTGTAGTCCCTTTCTGATCTCTCACCTTGCTTCTTGTTTCCCCAGCTTTGGTCCTTAGCTCCTAATCCTTGGTAACTGCTCCTGACCCAAGACGCCTAGCTTACACAACTGACACCTCCGGTTCCTACGCTTAGCCTTGCTGCATCACGGTGCTGGTTTAGTCTGCCCCTTGACTGATCTGCCTATTGATCACAGCACCCGCTTCCCACCTATATTCCTGACAGAAAAGAGCTCACTTTCAAAAAAAAGAGTTCACTTTCCTGAACTCACAAAGTTCAGGCTCCTAGATTTATCCTTAGTCACCCATACACATTCCTTTTTTTCTCTCTACTCAAGAGTTTCTAGGGAATGACAAAGTTCATACTAGCGTTATACAGCCATAAGCATTTATCCGTTGCAGGCTGTTACATCCATTCAGGTATTTTCCAAATAGCTTTTGACATACCTCGTTCAGGATTTGAGTTGCATTCTTCGCTCTTAACATGTCTGGAGTCTCCTCTAAAGCTGTTAGTCCTTTGCCTTTGACACCTTCCTCCAGATCCTTCCTGTACTCTTTCTGCAGAAGAAAATGAAAGCTGCAAAGCCAGACTAAAGAGAGCTCTATGCTCTACAACTGTGTTGCAAAAATTACAAAAAAAAAAAAAAAAGAAGAAGAAAAAAATTCCAAAAGCTCCAAAAGCAAAAAGAATTTTTTAAAACAACAAAGAATATTGTATAGGGTTATACAGGAACTACTGCAACAGAATAGATTATAGTAATTATTATTCAAGATAAATTGCAAAGGCACACACATATACACCCTGCTATGGAGCAGTTAGGCTGATGAATGGCAGAAAGGGACACAGTAAATATGAATACAGTTAATGAACAATGAAATAAATGTCCACGACAAATTAGATCACAACACAAAAGATATGTAAACATGCTTAATGTGAATGGTTAGGAAAAAGAAAGTTGTGAAGAAGAAATGCTGCTGAGAATACTTAGTGGAATTATTTAACTTGACAGAGGAAATAAGCACAGAATAATTGCTACCTCGCTTGCTATTTTGGTTGCATATTTGACATGTAATAAGGATGGCGTAATTTCCAAGCCAGTAAGGTTTCTGCCCTTAATGGACTCTTCAAAGTCCTTCTTATATTCTTTCTAATGAGAGTAAGAAGAAAAAAAGCAAAATAGCAAATATTTATTACATTATTTTTAATTACGTGAAAAACTACTGGGAGGACGGAGCAATGGTTTGGTATTAATGTCACAATGGCAATCTGCTACAGTCAATGCCGTGGGCACCGAAAGCAATAAATCCTGTATCTACTAAAGCCCATGAAACAGCTCATTACTTTCAATGGAGATATGACCTGACCCTGCCTTTTTTTTCTCTTTTTCTACTTATTTGTATATGCAGAGAAAACATTCAATGGAATCACTCAAACATAATAACTAATGGCCTTAGACAACTGTTTTTCAGCATGTATAAGCCTTCATCTGTGACACAACAAGATTGTACTTCAAACAAACAGAAAAGAACTGCTTGAGGAAATAGAATGAGGGTCAGTGAAGACATTATGACAGTAGAGACAAGCAGGAAATAAATGGGTTTCTCAAAAACAGAGTTCTGAGGTGAAAAGAATAACCAGGGCACTTTCTGTGGACTGTGATAACCAACACACGTGCTATACTCAGGCTGCCAAAGTTTAAGTGAAATGTATTTCATATTACATTTCTTCTAAAGACTCGAAGACTCGCTTAAGCTTCATTTACTGATAGCTTCTTGATGAAAAATTACAGATAGTATACACTTCATCGTGACATGGGAAAGCTTCATGAATTTTAAATGTAGTATTTAATAATCAATATAAAGAAATGTGATATAGCTATAATTTTTCAGTCTATCAGCATGCACAAGATGCAAGTATAATTGCCTGTCTAAATCACTGTGAAAGTTTAACTATAAAAATAAATGTTAAAGTTTTTAGTCTATCAGTATTGATTTTAACCATACCTCACTCTGCATGAGCTGAGATTCCTTTGCAGTAAGGTATGTCGGAGTTTCAAAGTCCAACATAGGTTTTCCTTTTTCCTTCTCATACTTTTCTCTGTATTTCACCTGAGAAAAGAAAAAAAGTTACCCTCCTAAATAATCAAAGAACCAATTCATCAACTAGGTATGTGCCTACTTTGGTCAACAGATCTGTGGTAAAAAATCAATGTCTAATACTGTTTGCCTTCCATATTATTGACCATAAAATATAAAATCAAAGGTCAGGCTTGCAGCAAAATGTGTGTGGCCCTAAAATTCTACTGATTTATCTCCTGTTGCAGAGAATAAGCAGTGCCAGCTCAGATTTCAATAATTGACTGATCACAAGAAGGAAGACAGGTAGCTGTAAAAATCTAACTTGAAGGCACTCAGACTGCTCGTGACCCTGGCTGAGTTCAGCCAGTTACATGTTAATGGATTGCAGGAATGTTAGTGGCAGGGCTTGAAAAGATGCAGTTTCGCGAGTTGCTAACTAGTTCTGTGCGTGAGTGTCCAGGAAGTACAACGTCCGCAAGGATGAAGATATTCTTGCTTCAAGTTACAGTATCCAGCCCTTAGGGCATCAATTTTCAGACTGCTGCATGAGGTAATGCTATGTCTTTGGCTGAGACAGATCCTGATCTCAAACGGGAGCAACAAGTAGTGACTTAAACTACAAACTGATTAACAACCATTTTCTTATAGTCCTTTGCTATGTAACCTTTTTGCTCTTCCATGCCATGCAGCAGAACAATAACTATGGCCCTTTGTGTTCTAGCAGTAATTCCTCTCTTGCTTTACAGTCAATAAATACCTGGAATAGAACCTGGAATAGAGAGGATTAGAGACCAAATCAGGGTGTGAATTTCTCTGGAATGATTCACCGTTTGCTGTATTCCAGAGCAAAAAAATATCAGACACGTTTAATAGCAGCAGTAGGTATTTTTTTGGTTAAAGCAATTTTGGATGCAGAAAAAGAATGGCAGAGCTCTCCTTTGTACCGCTTGAGGATAGAATGGATAAAGCACTTGAAAATATACTGTCAGCAACAACCCTACTTCTTTCAGTTTCCAGTTTCTGTGATTACCATGTCCTTTTTTCCATAGACGAAATGACCCTGATAAATGTGTTATAGTCTGTAAAAAGATCCATATACAACAGACATAAGTAACTTTGAGATCTACTCTAGAATGAAGAAATCATACAGATATTTTATATGTGTTCTAAACTTGCAAACGTGCAAATATTTCTCAGTGACTTGTTTACTCAGGTGTGCAGTGTTTATGAAGCAGATAGGCACAGAGATTGTTATATACTGGGGAATTCACTAGGATGACTTCAGTGATGGAGACTGGTACTCAGTGAGTGGGGTTAATGAGAAACACATGACCAACTTACGTGGCTCTGTAGTTCTGATGCCTCCCTTAGATGAACCTGCTCAAGATTATCTGGCACCACATGGTAGTGACCCTTACTCTTCTCATATTGCTTCTTGTACTGGTACTGAAGGGAAGGTGTCAAAAATCATCTCAATAAAAAAAAAAATCCCTCAGCAAATTTACTTCTTAGGTCCAATCAAAGCAACACTTCAATGGAACATCAAAGAGAAATTAGAAATTCAAAAAGCAAAACAAAACCAAGAAGTTTAACTCCAAGTATCAGATATCACTTCTAAAGATGTGGGTGAACAGTTATCTTTTTTTGATTGCAACAAAGATTTTTTCAAAACCAGGATTAAAAAGAAGAAAAAGAAAAAGAAAAAAGGAAACACAACGGATACATGAAAAGGCTGCACCAGACAATAATGATTTTTGTCTTTTCTCAGTAAAATTATCAAGTATTTTGTTAGGCATAATTCTGTACATCTACAACAGGGGGATGTTAAACATAAACATGAAATGAAAAAAACCAGACAAAAATAAAAATTTTAAATATAGTAAGCAGTAAAGAAAAAAGTAAAAAAAGAGGAAAATAGTATTTGTTAGTGTGATGCAATCAGTTAAAATGTAATAAAGAACCAATCCACGAAAAATTATTAGAGGATTTAAAATATTAGCAGTTCTACAGCTAATAAAGATTTCACTTCCTAGAGGACAAATGTGGCAAAGTTGCTAGTTAACTAGGAAATAATCATTACAAAGTAGAGGAAGAGATCACTACCAGGTGATGTCCCATGAAGAATAACCGAGGGAGTAATTGTTACAGAAATAGTTAGCAGAGATCAATTCAGAATGGAATCAATAGTAATGGAAAAATGAAATGGATCTGGGATTAGTTAATGAGCTTACAGCACTGGCGAGTTGGCTTGTACTCAGGACATGGTTCATGATCAGCGATTCAGACATGTCCGTGACAGGCTTATGAAGTTTCTTTAAATCTGCCTTGTATTTCACCTGCAGGTAAGAAGGACAAACGACATCAGAAAAGGAGACTGCTAATAAAACCTGTGATGTTGAGTGTGTTAACAACATAAAGGAGGTCTTTGTTAAAGAAATTTGAAACTTCTAATTTCCCTAGAGGAAAAGCATAAGTAAACATACCTCACTAGCCATGTTGTGGGCATCTTTCATGGTCTTGTAGATTTTAGCCTCCTTTAAATCATACTTTGGCTTTTTACCCATCTCTTTGGAAAAATTCTCCTTGTATTTCACCTAAATTAAAAAACAAGCAGGTATTATAACTGTTCTTGAGTACTCACTTGTTTGGCTGCAGAAGGCAAAGGGTCCCTACTTCAATGCTGAAGGTAAGCAGCTGAATGAAAGTGTAGTAACTTGAAGGCATCCACTGGAATAAAGGCTATTTGAAAGATGACCTGACATGGAAAGAAAATTTCTATCTGTATTTACAAAATACCACTTGCAATTTTTCTTTCGGTGCACATGTTATGTCTCCTCATTGTAAAAATAACAGACATAGGTCAAGAGAAGTATGTTGACAAAATACAGCTAAATTGTGACCCTCTGAGATGCAGAATTGTTCACTTGATGGGAACTCTGCGTAGATAAAAGATACCCCATTTCATAAAGAGACAAAACCACAAATATAAAGAGTATTTAAAAGAACTTTTTACGTACTTCTTGGAGAAATATGAGCTGTAAAAACTACCTTAAGACATATGAGCACTGAAGATGGCAATATATCAAATACTTTTATATATACACTGTTATACTGTGTTCTGTATAAATCAGAGATGAAGAAGGATGTTAACGATCACAATAAGAAGAGTGATACAATTAATTACTAGGAACTGGATTACGCAAGAGGCTTAGTAACACTTCCAAATCACATTAGCATCAGCAAGGTAAACCATAGTGAGGTAAGCCATAATATTCCAGCAGACCCAGGCTGAAGGCACAGAATGTTGATAGGAATGAGAGTGTTGCTAATGATTTAAAGGAGGGCAAGTCCTTTATCCATCATAACTTGTCCCACCCCACTGCTGCAGGTGCAGCTAAAAGCTAGTTCCTTGCTATTTCTTGTAAACCTACAAAAGGGGCATCATTTCATTAGGAATATTTTGGGGTTTTTTTTTGGTTTGGTTTGGTTTGGGTTTTTTTGCTATCATCAGAGATGCATAAAATTGTTTCAGAAGAGTGACTGAAGAGTGCAAGAAAAACTCAAAGTATTAAAGATTAAGTTCTGGCTTATCTAAACAGATCCCATAATTAGTATGTATGCTCATCCCATTAGAGTAAACATCAGTAGAAAAATTCTGAGGATTTGTCATGTCTTCCCTGCAGTAGTATTCTGCCTGGTCTGGAAACAAGTGAGGCAACGCTTCTTTCTGTTTACCAGTCCACATTTCCTTGGAGATCCTTTCTACTAAATAAGCTAGCAACCCCCATCCCTGCTCTAAAGAACAAGAACTGAACCACCGTCATCAGTCTTTCTGAAAGAAGCTGCTCTTGTTCAGGACCAAGATAATACTTATAAAAAGCATGCAGAAAATATAAGACTGTGTCTGATGAGGAAAAAGGAGTAATGGTTCTTCAGAAAAAAACCCTGGTCTCCCAAGCAATATTTATGTGAAAATTGAAGTGAATGAACTAAAATACTGAAGAACTGATAACTAAGTTGAACAGCTGACTCGTGCTAGAGGGTTTTTTATGACAATTACAGAAATTCAACCAGATAATTTTATATTAATAAAAAAAGAAAGATTATTGAATGCAGAATTAAGTCACATGCCACAATCACATTTTACACTTTGAATTCATGGTCACATTCTTGTGCCATATGGTTCATGCTGGATACCACTGTTGCTTTTTTGCTTTGCAAAATATGCCAACATTCAGATAAAACACACAGTGAAACGGGCAAATCCACAAATTATATAGCTGCTGTAACAAAACAAAGAATTTGACATTTTGACATTTTTGACATAAAGAAATTAAAATCAAGCAGAAGTATACTAGAATCTGTTAAGTTTTGCAAGCTATGCAACACATGATCAAGACCAGACCGTCATGCCAAAGAGTTCACTTTTTTTAAGCCCAGAAGAGGTGTCACTGGAAGATCTATGCAAAATTAAAAGCAAGCATGCCAGGCAGGAAGATGAAATCCAACTAAAAAAACGCAAATGGATAAACAAACTGGACATAATGCTTTATAAAGAAGAAGTTTATGAGAAGAAATATCCAAGAGAAAGAAAAGTTAAAGATTATGCCAATTATTCTTTGCTCTCTTACTGCCTCTGCAATAGTTAATTTTCTCCCAGGACCAAAATAATCTCATCAAAGCATGTTTATAAGACTGAGAGAACTGGCTAGCGTTGGAGCAAAAGCATGGAAAAGGAGGATCGCATCACTGAACAGCAATACACATAATTTCTTCTTTGTCTTGTAGTTCAATTGTTCAGTTTAAGAATCCTTAGTTCTGCTGAAAAGACTCTTGTTTTTCCTGACAAACACAGTGGCTGACATTTAAACATGCGACAGTTACATGCAACAGTCACGGCTAGACATGGAAAAAACATAACCCCCCTTTTTTCATTTGGAAATACATGTGCAATACTGAAATGGCACAGAGCTGTCTGCTGCCACTTCAAAAACTGCTATGCAGCCATCGTTTTTCTATTTTCCAAAGGTTTTGAGATGGCAAGAAATATAAGAAACTATGCGCCCTCAAATCACTACAGGGTACGCTTCTCAGAGGCTCTGGGGCTGATTCAGGCATATGCTATGCTTCCATTATGCCATTCCAGCACAATGTGAACAGAATAGTTTAAATGAAGTTTAAATAGAAGTTTGAAGTTTGAATAGTGAAAATGAAGTTCTGGGGTGAATGTTAGGCATATGGTATGACTGTTCATGGAAAATTACCAGCACCATTGTTTGGGTTTGTCATACACACATATTTCCATTTTTTCCACAGTTTCAGGAAAACCAGCTCAAGCTTATTTGTCTGGTTTTAGTTTTTTTGGGGGGAAAAAGGTGAGTTTTCACATTGCATGAGTGCATCAGAAACTTCCATTAAAAACACTGGAAGTTCCAAAATCATTATGAAGGGCAGTCTCACAAGTTTTGCTACATTCAACACAAAAAGATCCAGTGCAACTGGTGCATCATAGACCCTTTAACAGCTTGGAATTGTAAGATACTATGCAAGCAAGAGACAGATGCATAAAAATGGCATTCCCAGATGTGTCACTTCAAATTATCTTACATGGCTACTTAGCATATTAGCTTTCTTAAAGGTTCTCATCCATGGGGTATCATAAGATGCGGCTCCATGCCCTCTCATATGTCGTTTGAGGTATTCTGCCTATAATGCGTAGCAAGAAAGCAAGATCAGAAATGCAAATAATTACAGGATTAAAGCATGAAGTGGTGAGAAAGAACCAACTTGAACTGAGGTCCTGGCGGAAAAAAATGTCACAGAAAATAGCAAACGTGCTTCAGACTGATTGGAGAACTTGACCATTGTATAAAAGTAAGCAAGCTTCTGTTAATATAACATATTAACTTCAAAACAGAAGATTCTTTTAAAGGCACAAAGTAGAAAGAAAGTGGCTGAAAGAAACTGAATTTCCGTCTCATAAAGGATGGATAATAAGAGTTAGGTAAAAGGCTGCTTCTTTTAAAGCCAATACCAAGAAAAGCTAAAAAAAGAGAACACGGCTAACACTTCAGCCTTAGCATTTAAAAGATCTTGTCGTGGCATCATTTCAAGGAGATTCTGTACCTCCATTACTGACATTTAGTAAGTCAGTAGAAAAGTTTATTTAACAAAGAAATACCTTGCACTGGGATTTAATTTTTACTTTAACACATTCCCTTTAAAACATTCCCTTACCCCCTAATCTAGAAATAATTTCAGTTACAATATTAGTATTACTCCAGAAGTTAATATCATGTCTCATTTCTCTCACTGCTTCAAAGTTGCACCACCTTTTTATTATTACCTGGCTAGTTAGCTTGGACACCTCCTTTGCCAGTTCAATATCTGGACGTCCCAGCATGGTTACGCCAATGCCAGCTTCTCCACGCTTTTTATATTCAATCTAACAAAGAAAAAAAGTATAGTTTAGTTGTAACGATGCTCCCTTTTAATTATTTTACTGACTCTGTTTTTAATAGCAAAATTACTGCTAAAGAATTATACAGAAGACTTAAAAAACACTTACATCACTAATTAACTTGGCAGCCTGAGTTGCTTTCTTAATATCTGGTCGATCTGCTATAGGTGTGTAGTGGAGCTTTGACTTGGCGTCTTTCTTGTATTCAATCTAATCCGTGATGAGAGAGAGAGGAAAGAAAATTACTGAGGTTTGTTTGTGAGGAATATATCTAATAAGGACACAGCAATGTTGCTGGGAAAGTACATGTTTTGGTTTTTTTTTTTTTTAATAATTTCACAAGGAATGGATTTGGTAATCTGTTTTTGCAAGTTGTCTACAAATGAAGAAATAAGCATGTGCAATTCTGTCTGTATTTGAAGGAAAGAAAAAAATTATTAGGTGTGATTTGCACTAGATTACTTTAAATCCTACCATGTGATTAAGTAGAAATATGATTTTCAAAGAAATCCTTTATTTCAGTGCAATTTTACATTTGTAAATATTTGCACCTTTATCTTTCAGAACTATACCTCAACATGGAGGCTGGGAGGAAATCCAGAAGTACGTGAACTTTTGGTTTTGCCAGCTGACTTTGAATTTGCTTACACAAGCTACTTAATTCATGAAAAGACAAGACAAACTTACTGTACTCTGTTTTTTAGCAACTTCCATGGCGTGTTTCACTTCGGGAGGCTCCAGCATGACAGAATAATTAGACTTGCCTTTCTCCTTCACAAACTTCTTTTTATAGTTTGTCTGTTAAGAGCAAAAAGGGCCATGTGTGATTTTTTAATTTTACATGGAGGTAAATGCTACTGGAACTTGGAAATAAGCTCACTGAGACTGTTAAGACAGATAAAATGAAGTCTCCTCAGTCTCAAAATGTATAGTCCCCAGCTTGTTGGTTGTAATTTGCCCTTTAGATTACAAAAGCTTGCTATTTGGAGACAATGATTTGTGTTTAAACTGTGTTCTGTGAAAACGAAAATCTGAATTAAGGGCACCCGTTAGCACTCCAGCCTGTCATTTTTCTCCAGAGTATTTCAACAGATTCCCAATACAATGTGTTTAGCTCTTTCTTGAAGTCTCATTCTGGTAGGAATTAATCTTTTCTGACTCCTTGGGCATCTTACGATGAGACTCTCAATATGTTGCATGTCTACTAAAACATGCAACAGTCTAATCGATTATAGGCAGCAGGTAATCTCACCATAATTTAATTATAATTTATTTAATCTCACCATAAATTGTTATCATACTAGTTACTTACCTCACTGACATTCTTGGTCACCTCTTTCACATGAGCAGTGTCTCGTGTCTCTGGCAGGGTTGTGTAAGACCCATGCGGAAGCTGCTTCTTGCTATGTTCTTTGTATTTGTTCTGAAAGCACAGAATAAAAATAGGTAAAAAACAGCAATGCAAGCCCCGTCCCCACCTCCCCCACCCCCCATATTAAAAGGATGTACTTCAAATGAACAAATAACTCTCCGCTGTTTTACCTCAGATACAAGAGAGCTGACGTTCTTAGCCAGGAGGATCTGAGGTGTATCTGGAACAACATGGTACGTTCCTCGAGCTTTGTTGTGCTTCTCTTTGTATTTTATCTAGCAGGAAGAAAAGATATCATTTTAAGCAATGCGTATCTTGTCTTGTCGCAATTTAAAAAGAAATTACTATAGTTGTGCCTGCTTGTTAGTGCAAAAGTTTGCAGAAAATCCCATATTTTGATGTTTTCCAAGATAAATACACGCCAGTCTATATCTTCCTATAGCTCTCACTTGGAATTTTATTAATATATGAAATACTGAATATTAATATACTGTTAGTAATTATTACAGATACTTTGTGTTATGCAGAAGTTACACCTGCAGCTTTTTTTGTTGTTTTCTCCAGATAATATTTTCATTTCAATAACAGGAATACAGAGATATACCAAAGGTCTAGGGTGTTTAGGCTATGTTAACTTTGAATATTTATTTAATCCATGAACTAAGCCAGTGACATTTACAAGACCAAATTTGTTCAGATTTTGCCAATTTGTTAATGAAATAAAGAAATAAAATCAAATAATGAAGTGAGTCTGAGAACAACTTTTCAAAGCTTCATTCTTAATCCAATTGTATTTCCAATAATGTAGTTTATGTGGTAACTAAAGTTCTAGTAGAACAAAAAAAGTGAGAGTGCAAGTACTTACATCACTCGCCAAGATGGCGTTATTTAAGGCCAATACTGTGTTTTTATCATCTGTGACAGAGAGTTTGCATCCCTTTAGGAATTCTCGGTCCAGTTTATATTCGTACTGCAGGAAGAAAAAAATAAAAGATAAAATAAGAGAGTCTCGAATCTTCTACAATTTTTTTTTATTCTGAACATGAGAGATGTGGGGAAAATGAGTATTCAGTTTGTTCTGATTTTCTTACATCACTCTGTTGCAGAGATGACTTGGCTGCTTGAACGAAGTCAGGCCTATCAGCAATCCAGTGCCAATGAGCCTTGGCTGCTTCGTATTTCTTCTTATAATCTAGCTGTTTATAGTGAAACAACAAGAAAAAAAGAAGTTAATTGGAAGTTGTGTACTTTACATGACATTCATACAGATGCAAATTCTCTTTCGGTTTAAAAAGAGAGAAGAGGTAAGAAAGTGCATCCCCATTAGACTAGGGCTTTCCTCTCAATCATGTACAACCCAGTGGGATCCCATTTATGCTAGTTTTTCCACTGCTAGGTGGAGAAAGGAATATGAATGACCGAAAAGATGTCATGACTTTGAAGAAGGTGAGTGCTTTCAGCTCCTTCCCTACTGAAGTGGACACTGGGCCACCAACAATAGAAAACACAGGAGAGCTTTCCATGAAGCGCTTACTTTGTAACACATCACAGAACATCATCACAGAGAATTTCTGGGACAGTTACGTCTCTGTCAGGAAAACAGAGGGGGACTAGAAGAACAGTAGATGTGTGACATACAGGGACCTCAGGTGACCTCAAGGACAACTTGCAAGAGTGAGCACTTTAGTATGAAATAAATTAAAATACATTTTATTCAAGCAGCATAAGAATTAGAAGCAATGTCCAAGCTCAAAAAATTTCAATGCAACTGAAACTAATTTCTCGTGGTCTCCATTGCCAGTCCCAAACAATATCCATAATAAAACTGAAGTATTAATAAAACTGAACTCACATTGCTGTTTAGCTTGTAAGCATGCCTTGGGGTCTTAATATGAACTGAATCTGCTATGACATTGCAGTGAGATTTATTCCTCTCATACACTTCTTTGTATTTCAGCTAAAGAAAGACAAACATAAAAAATGTTTACAAAGATAATATCATCATCAACAAGAAAAGCATCAAAATATGAAAAACATAATATTAAAAATTGCTCCCGTCAAGATAAAATCTTAACAGAAGAAAAAGAAATTGTATCAGTACAACTTGGTATCAACCATCTGCCTGAAAGAAGGGTCCTCTTCAGCAGCAGTTCTCTTTAAATAGAAAATGTAGCAGGTATAACTGACCATGAAGCACAGACTAAGATTTAACAGAATCTACACATGAACAGTAATTTTGCCTGTTTCCAGTTTTTTGCACCTGATAGAAATGCTTTAAAGAAACTTATCTTCTGATAGGCACATTCAGTGCTTTCTGAAAATTCCTTTCTAGAATCTCAAATTCAGCACTCAGTTTGGAACCAAAAAAATGTACTTCAATTCACAGATTGCTTTTGAACATCTTTGTCTCTTAATGATCCACATTATTATCTGTATAATATGGCTATTTTTTCCTCCTAGATTTACCCATGATATAGATAATCTACGTAGCATCTGAATGACTTCCACGCTGCTTATTCTCACAGTACTATATTGAGTTACAGAAGTTCCAGTATCCTCATTTTGTTTATGGATATCTAAGGAACAACGATACAAAGGTCTGAGAGAAAACCTAGGGTAGGAGGAGGAATTAGGACCAGGACTCCCAAATCCTATGATATTATTCTATCCACTTCATCTTCCTTTCTCTCTTGTCTTTTTAGCCTTCCATTGCCCCATAATTAAAACACGTATTTATTTTAGATTAGAATATTTACCTTATATAGTCACACTATCCATAGAAGAAATGAATAAACACAGTAATGTGTTAAATACCTTATCCAAGGCTCCACAAAAGCCACTAGCCAACAGAAGAAGAAAACCCAGAAACAAACTCCCCAGATCCATTCTTTAATTAGATACCAGCTCCAGGTCATGGCTTTTATTACTATTGAGGGCTGCTCTACCCCAACAAAAATGTTCCAAGAGCTACAGAAGAACGTTACATGAATACTGAATACTTTCGTACTCTTTTGTGTTTTTTGAAAAAGCATTAAGAACATACGGAGTTTTACATGCAAACAAAACGAATACACTCTAACGAGAAGATATTTTTTAATGACAGAGTTACCTATGAGTTAAAAGTATTGCATATCAAAGTAATAAGTTAATTAGGTGTCTTTTTTGATACCACAGAGAAGGATAATTTACTTACATCGCTTATTCTGTCCTTGACCTTGCGCACATGCAATAACATAGGTGTATCATGGATTGTAGTATAGCCTTTGGGTTTCGCTTTGTTATATTCCAACTTGTAAATAATCTGAAGATAAAAATTATAGATTGTATTATTTCTTGATGTTATTGGTGTAAATTGAAAAAATCAAGATGAGAAACATTGTATAACGGACTACAGAAAATGCCATATTCTTAATTTTCACACTTCAGAGGTCAGAATTTAGAGAAGGAGGTATGCTTGAAAGGGACTGACCACACTTACATCACTAATCTGTTTGTTGACTTTTGTAGTCCTTAAGTGTTCTGGAGTATCCACAACCATAGTATACTTATCTTTCTTCTTTTCATAGTCCTTTTTGTATTCAACCTGGTGATTGGGAAAGAGCGTATGTTAACCACACAAACCAAGACAAAACATCTTCAGGAGATATGTTTATATTCACACGTAAATTGCAAAATCCTTCCACTGAAGCCAATGAAAGTTGAACATGCACAATGAGCTAAACTTTGCAAACCCCTTATTTGCTTAAGAGGCTGCCTATCTATTTGTGTCATTAATTTTACATTTATTTTACTGAATGTAAAACCTTCGCTTCTATCCTAAATCTCCAAGATTGAGCTAAAAAAGCAATCTCGGCAGATCAGTGACTTAAAATTCATAACTGCACAATTTCTCATTTTTAAAATTCATCAAATGAAGAGAAACGTAAAACATCTTACACAGTAAAAGATAAAAACATCCACTGAATATATCATAATGCCAGGCTAATTTAGAGGCTTTGATAGCAGAATTTGTATCTTAATAATTTCTGTCTTAAAGATCATCTTGCCCTAGTCAGGACTCTAAACCTGTTTTCACAGAATTCAGTGAGAACAGACTGTACACCAAGAATGATAATTCATTGCAGACAGCCTGAGGGCAGGTGGAAGAGGTTAGAACATGGTTTTAAAAAAGAACTTTCATGCTCTGTCTTGCATCAGAAAATAAAACCATGCTTTTGAAACAGGACTATGACAGACAAAATATAAAAAATTATATGCAAACAACAAATCATAACATGAAGTCAACTCAGATGAACGTGCAGATCAGGCAGAGTGCTATTTTTTTTCTTCAAACATACTCAAACTTACCTGCAGGGAGTTTTGAATGAGATAATAGAAATCCATGGATAAATGGAACAAAAATGTCTAGTAAAGACCTTCAGTACCTTACTACTGAAGAATTTTATTAACTATGCTAATAGTAACAAAGAAGAACACCCTCCTCCCTCTCATGTAGTTGTTTTCTACTGTTGCATTTCCAGTTTATAATTTAAATGTTATAAGCCGATTTCACCTGGCCCACTCAGGAATCATTTTTACCATTGAAAAGAGTAAGGTTACTGCTAGCAGCTGTGATTCCAGAGCAGAAATAAATATGTATCAGTTATTTAATAAGCCACATTTTCATCCAACTGGTACAACCCAAATATATATGCTGGAATCCAGATTAAATAAAGGTAGATTATGGAAAAATAATTCTTCACAATAATAGCAGAGTCATTACAGGCTTTCTTTTATGTCCTCAGAAATATAAATATGTTAGGCTCTTTGTTCTGTATGAACAAATAGATGAATCATACTCACTTTCTGCCTTCTGATTTGATTAGTCCAAGCAGCTAATTTGTGTATATATATATATATATATATATATTTGTGTATATAATGTCTCCTACAGCAGCAGTTCTTCATATTACCTGGCTCCATAAGTATGTGTTGTAGAGTGCTGTCAGCATATCTGGCCTCAGAATTTCATTACATCCATGTTGCAGGAGCATCTTGGCAAACGATTTATATTTTTTCTGTTCATGCAAATGGCAACGAAGCACAAAAGAGACTTGTGAACACCGTAAACAACCACAGCTCTAGATCCCAGACACTTTGAGAGTGGAGAGATTTAGGCAAGGTACTATATGTATTCATTCAGATGTGCATACAACTTACATCTATGTCATTAAGAATGTCAAGAGTATATATTAAAAGTTTTGCATACTATCCCATTAAGGAAATTGAGAAAATATTTTTTGGGAGATGAGTAAATTACAGCTTAAAGTGAGGGCACTCAAAAGCCAAATATGTCACTGTTGCTTGAGTAATGAGTAAGAAGATAATGTTTGTAAAAGTCATTAAAGAAGAGGTAATAAAAAAATAAATGCATTTTTTATGCAACATGCATTTTTTAAAACCTCTCCAATGACTTCAAGAGACATTAGATTTCTGATGTCAGTTGGTGCACAGTGTATGAAAGTACATACAGTAGAGATTAGCTCACTCAAAAAGCAGTAGTTCTTTTTGGGTGGCAAAACAAAGACTGTCTGATCAACTGAACTTAAAACATCACGACAGCCCAGGTGAAACCTGTGATACTGCTAGCTATAGACATTTCACACGGACAGAGTAGCTGTGAGTGAACCAGGCACTTTCTGGCAGCACCGGCTAGTGCTCCTACAGTACCTGACTGCTCAGTGTGGTCCCCCACTTGGCCAGGAGGTTCCTAGGATCATCCACAATAACGCTGTACCTATCTTTGAGCTTCTCATAGGCAGCTTTATATAATTTCTGCTCAGAATAGCATAATACAGTGTAACAAATTAAAAGAGAGTGAAGACACAAAGAGATCATTGTTCTAACCATTGAAACCTCTTTACATGGACTGTTTAAAGGCTGGGATTGAAGTTCATATCCAAAAGAGAAAAATATATTAAAACAAAAACACAGAGAGAAAATATTTCCAAATAGTATATGCTTTTCTAAACTTCCACTGGAAGGCCTGATCTACAATTTAAGCACGCCTATATTCTATCCCTGCTACTCTTCAATAAGCCATTTTATGACTTCTTTTCTTCATGAAAAATAACTGCAGAAGCAACTCTGTATGGAACTAGATTCTTGATTTGAGTACAAAGAGAACACAAGGAGATGCAAGCGTAAAATACAATGTTATATTATCATCAGATATTTTGTAAGCAAAAACTATAATCCCTCATTGCAAAAAAACATCACTTACATAACAGAAGACATTTAGGCAAGTTCATTTCAATGTATGGAGCCCCCGTTGCTAAAATTTTACTCATTTATGTTTCTCATATTAAATATTTCCTTATTTGCTCTACCAAACAATAAGAAGACTGAATACTAACAATCTTCTGTAACAAATTCTGGTTCACTGCTTATCAAATTGAGTGTGAAATGATAGCAACGGTACCGGAATGGTATCTGTTGTGAAACAGTTTTTCTTACCTAGAACAGACAATACCGTAATAAATTTACTGACAGGTAAACAATTTAACATAATGTCTGATGAAAAAGAATAAACTACCAAGATGTAAGAGTTTAAATATATGCTGCTTGAATGAAAAGCGTCAGAATCTGCTGTGGTACGCCAGCTCTAAGCTGATGAGAATTCACCTGGAGCACAGTGCTTTTCAATGGGCTTTGTCCTGTGGGTGTACAGCACTACTCCTCAAAACCCCACTGGCGATTTTAATCTTAAACCCAGGGGCATTCATTAGCCCCCTTTGCTACTGTGCTGTGTTTATTGTTTCTTTAGCATTACAGGAGAAACCTAAGAAAAAGTAAGTAGCAGAGTGGGAGAATTCAAGGCAAAATATCTGAAATGAAACAGAGCTATGGTAACTTCAGACATAATGCTATCTTCCTAACACTGATGAAGCTTTTTTTCAATGTTTCAGGAAAGCAATTGTGATTCTCTCTATACCTTTTTCACATGACAATCAACTATCAGCGTTACTAAGCAAGCAGCGTTATTTAAGTTAGCATTTATTTACCAGTTAGCAAAGGAGAAGTTTCTTTGCAATGACAAAGTAATGGAACAGGGCTCAGGATTTCAGGTACTGTAAACCTGCCCTGTCCTAATACTCAGACAGACAATAAGAACAACCTTGTCTTTCATGATTTTAGTCTGACCTTACGACATCTTTAAGCCTGAATATGTTTTGATTTATTTACAGTTTCATAAGGAAGATCAACCTTCAACTTGGTATTAAAATACACACACTTACTACTTCAGTATGAGATGCTACACAAATCTTTAACACTTACCGCATCCGTCAACTGAGTTGCATATTTAAAATGCAAGTTAATTGGAGAGTCAGCTACATACTTAAACTGAGACTTAGTTTTCTCAAATACCTCCTTGTACTTACACTGGAGAAAAAAAAAAAAAACAAACACAAAAAAACATTCCAATGTTAATCCAAAGAAGGGTAAGGCAATGAAAACATATGATTTTAGAAAGAATCTGAAGCAAAACCATGGTAGAATTATTGCATATGTGTGTTTAACATATCTACAAACAAAAAATAGTTGTAAATGTAGTAGTTTGCAAGATGGAACTATCACATCAAGAAAGCAATGGAAATTTCAAATCTTCATAATTTTAAAGCTAGATTTAGAATCACTAGAAAAATTACTATGGACCCAATAGCTTTGCAAGGAACAGAGGGCATAAGTAAAAGACCATTTTGCCTCTGTTTTCTTTTACAGTACGAACTGAAATTTTAGATGCTATATATTAAGTTCTACCACGAGTTATTCATATCAATGTCTAGGTCCAAATTGGATTCTCCTGTGAAAAATTTATCTACAATATAAGTAAACGTCAAAAAAACATTTAGCAACAGTACAGACTGTTTTACTTACCCCACTGTAGAGCACTTTATTCTTTTCTGCCAGAGCCAAACTTGGAGTATCCCATACATAACAGCCAGTGCCTCTGAGCCACGTTAAGTCTTCCTTGTATTTAATCTTTAGAAAAAGAAGTAAAAGGATTCTGTTTTAAGCCGCACCAAGTGGTAGCTGATCAGTGCTGAAATGGCACCTCAACACGAGGCGTAGCAAACAGAGCTACATCCATTATTATTCCATTATAAAATAAGTTACAGTTACTCATACTTTTCTGATGGACTCAGATTATTCACGTGCCTAATCTATAATTAGCTATTAGAGTTCCTGTGTGAATTAAAAAACATTTATTCTTGTACAATTAAGGGGTTATTGTATACGTACAGATATGTACAATTAAAGGTTGTTATAGGGTTAACAAACAAATCTAAGCAAATGCAACTTAAATGAATTAAGACAGTTCTGTTAGTTTCAAAAGGAGACAGGCTGCAATTTTAGCCCTCTGATTTGCTCTGTCATTTCACAGATCTGCCAGCTGAAAGTGTAAATCACTTCAAAAATTTCAGCTGCCTTCCCTTTCTCAAGAAATAAGGCTTGGTTTTCCTTTTGGAAACCTACTTAGAACTTTCAGCTCTCACATCCCAGAACTATTTGAACTCACATCACTAATAGCATCCGTGACGGCGCGATGATGGAAATGCTCCGGACGGTCTGGGATCGATCTCCAGATTCCTAACTGGCTCATATAATTTTCCTTATATTTCACCTACAAGGAAAATTGAAGAATGAAGTAAAACAATTTGAGAATAGAACACTCTAGATCATGCAGTTTCAAGACATTACTTTTTCTGAAACATCAGAACTAAAACAGTGGAAATGAGATTAACTTGCATGCACCTTTGTAACACCAAAGGCAATCAGGTGTATAATGTTCCAGAGAAGGAAAGAAGTTAATATTAATATTGCTGATCATATTTTGCCAATTATTTGACACACTTAAATAGAACGATAGCATAAATGGCACATTCTAGGTTATTAAATGACAAACACTAATTAGGAATGAAAATGTATACATACACTGCTAATATCATCGGTGACCTTTCGATGATAGACAATATCCAAAGCATCTTTCACTGTGTGGTATTTGCCCTTAGTATTCTCAAAGGTTTCTTTGTAGCGCAACTGGTAAGAAAAATAACATATAAAAGAATCTATTATATTTATCTGTCAGGAACTGTTTTCGTTAAATTTCCTACCTCTGAGGAATGACATCCAGGGATATGTTGCTGTCCAACATCCTAATGTAAGCCCTGAGGAATTTTAAGAAGCTGCAATTGCCTACAATCGATTGCAATTTGACTGAGACTTATGGAGAAAATTAGAGAGAGGAGGAGTTGGTATATCTAAAGCAACATGTCATCCTATTCGCTTTCAGACTGAAGACTGAGGAAAAAACATCCATGTATCACAGGACTACTCTCTAGAGCTGTGAAAGTGCCACTTTTGGCATAAAAAACCTACTTATCCCTTCTTCCACATCCTGATCTAGAAGAAAGCAGGAAGATCATTCCAGTCTTTGGAGAAAGACTTTCTGAGAGGAGAAATTCAGATGTGCAAAAGAACTGGGATGCTCCTTTGTGGTATTTAAAAATAATTCTTGAGAGAGCAGTAAGACTAATCACTAGAACAAAACACCAGCCCGGCACATATCCTTTCCAGATACAATGTGCAGTCTGAAATATATAGCAAATATCTCAGGAATGAGTAAAGTACTCTCAGCCATTGCCTTAAATCACAAATCACTATTCCACGCTTGAAGGAAAAGTCAATTTCACCTTAATAACCTTATGTGCAGCAGCTCAGGTAATTTTTCTCCCTAATCTACTTCTAAATTAAAAAATGAGCACATTCTCAGTGACATGCAGTTTACTTCTAACACAGAACTGAGATGAAAATACCTGATAAAAGGTATTCTATCCTGGCTCCAGCATCAATCATTTCACTCCAGTCTGCACTATTTGGAGATTTCATGTGTAAGCACATTAGTTTAAATCTATTTTTTTCTTTGTTGTCAGATCACACTTCAGTGCAATGGAAAATGACTTATAATAAATGAAAAAAAGCATTACAGTGACATCAAGTAAAAACTTAATAATCTCCGTAATAGCAAATGGAAATGTACATGCAAATGGGGTGTCCTAGTTTATGACGCACACTGAGATATTCTACGCTTTGCATGCTTGCTCTCCGTTGATCCATTTTCTGGTCTTTTCGTAAAGAAACCAAGAAAAAGTAGCAGTGAAAGTGTTCATGGACTACATACATCACTGGCGTTCAGGTATGCTCTCTTGGCTCTGATCAAGACTGGTGTGTCAGGGACAGGCGTGTATTTGTCCTTCATCTTCTCATACTGGGTTTTATACTTTTTCTAAGAGAGACAGCAAAAGGGAAAGGTTATATCTTTAATCTTAGAAGCATTTTCTAATCTAGTACTATGTTAACACCCAGGGGTGCTACACTGAGTGCATAAAGTCATTCTTGCAAAGCACTTCTGTCAAAACTTTGGGAAACGAGCTCAGCTGTTCGGCTCTTTCTAGGTCTTCCTGGTCTTGCAGCCAGTCTACCTCAGATTCTGCAAGCAAGTACTTGGAAACAGGTATCTTAGAAAATACTAAAATGTATTTTAAAAGTGTACTCTTTTACCACAACTTATAAAGGAAATGTAGAACTTAAGCATCAGAGACAGAAAACTAAATGAAGGGTAAACAGATTTGAGCCTTGAAACTATCACTAAAATTAGAAACAAAACTTCTGAACAGTTCAGCATAGTGGTCCCAAATAAAAAACCCCAAATATCTTACCTCACTGACCATGTCCTTTACACGCCTGGCATGTGTAAAGGCTGGAGTTTGACCACCAGCATGATGATGGGGTCTCTCTTTTGTAGCAAGTTCCACGTACAAGTACTGCAGCAAGAGGAAAAGAATAAAAAAATATACATTTCAAGCAAGTTTTACTTTATCTTTCTGAAAAATGTCTGTAAATCCACAATGTATACATAACCACACAATTTACCCCAGGAAAAAATAATGTGCCCTTTCCTCTTCCATGCTATCTCAGTTCATCTTTCTCTATCAGTACTCTTGATATTCTGTAACTGCCAGTAACATGCTTACAAACCAAGAAGTCAAATGCATGTGACATTAATGAACTCTCTGCCCTACATTCAGACCTCGTTTTAGATAAAAGCATCCATAAGGTCTGTTTTTCTCTGGTGAGTATCTTCATTTTGTTCTGCCAATTTAAAAATCCCCCAAAATTTGTATCTAATAACTCAGATAATGAACTACTATATGAATAAAGAAATGATGATGAATAAAGGCAGATGGATAAAAATATTTATTCCTCTGATGAAGTCATTTTCAGAGAATTTGAACAGAACTGTACCAGAGTTCAGTGCTCGCTTTCAGATGGACAAAGCTGAACATGTCCACTACAGAGACATGGTCAACATGAAAATTCATAGCCACTTAAAAATGAGCAACAGTCATTTTAAGCATCCTCTCTAGGAATTCTACACTGCTTTGAAATGTCCTGGAAAGATTTTACTGTACTTTAAGAGTATATTAAGAGGGATCCCCTGATTGTTTGTTTTTTTTTATCAGTACAAATTTTTCACCTGGCTCTGTATTTTTTGTCCTTGCTTGGCTCTTAAGAAGTCAGGTGTATCAAGGATGGAAGTGTATTTTGTCTTCAGCTCCTTGCCCGCAGCTCTGTAAACCAGCTGGAAAAAGACAGGTCCATGAATTATTTCTTCTGTTACATATGTTAATTTAGCAGCTGAACAATCACATCTTTGCAATTATAACATCTCATGTATTTCAGAAAAAACAGTGAGAGGGTCTGAACTTAATTATAGCTAACAAAGATGTGCAAAAATAATATAGAACTTACTTCACTTAAATGTGTTTTTAGTTCCTGAACTGCTCTGTATCCAGGAGTATCCAATACCACATTGTATTTTGCCCACATCTTCTTTGCGGTATCAGTGTATATATAATTAGACTGGAAAAACAAAAGCAGTATTACTTAGGAAGCTTTTATTATTCTTGGTAGTAAAGAAAATTTTACCGTTTAACCTAACAGAAACAACTAACTAGCTGCATGGCAAGAAATTCTGTCATAAGTCTTTACTCATTTTCATGTACTTAACTTCCTGGAAGTACATAGCATGCATGTAAATAAATCAATCGTTGTTATACATGGTTCTCAGAAGAAAAATCTTACCCAAAGCTTACGCAGCTGACGAGCACGGACCATATCAGGAGTATCATACAGGAAGCAACCCAAGCCTTTCAACCACTTCAGATCCCCTTTGTATTTATTCTATGAGGCAATTAGAAAAAGAAAAATCAAAAGTTAACTTTTGGGATAATTTCATTAATCAGTCCCTTAGCATAGTCACAAAGCATTTATCTATTACAGAATAGAATGCAAATGACGGAGGCCAAATTCTTCATTCAGTATAAAAGTATTAGGCCTGTTGTATTCAAATACCAGGTATCTTAACAGAAGTTGCTTACATCACTTGTGATATCCCCTACATAGCGGCAGTGCAACACCTGAGGAGTGTATGGCAAGGAAATCAAGTGTCCCTGCATCTTAAAGAAATCTGACTTGTAGATCAGCTGAAAGACAAAGAAAAATAGCATTTCACATGTTTGGTCATGCTGAATATCCTAAATCTCTTCTGGTTTTTATGTTAGAGAGACACATACGTCACTGACAGCTTCCTGCGTTGCTCTGACTTGACGGATTTCTGGTGTGTCTGGAGTGGTATGAATCTTGTCCTTGTATTTGTGGTATGTTGCCCGATACAACCTCTGTATCAAACGAGACAGCATTCTACATGTTAAAAACTTAAAATGGCAAGCAGTTTGGCAGAGTGTAAGTACTTCTCTTTTCAGGGCGGTGTTTTTGCTACGTATTGCGTAACTACCAGAGAAAAGGGAGCAAACATACTATTTTCTGACCAGGCAAAGATTTCCCACAATTGTTTTTGATAGCAGCATCTCTACTACATGGAGAATCTGAGACTCTAATCCTACAAACATGTAAATATGTGTGTTTAATTTTCATCCTATTAAAGCCAATGATCAAAGAAGTGAATACATATATATAAAACCTAAAACTATTGAGACCCAATGTCATACAGATACAAAAATGTCTATTAAACTTTCATCAAATAGCAGCAGATCGGTTAATAAAATTAAACTGCAATTGATTTTATATTATGGTAACAGTTTTACAGGATCACAGAAAGTTACAGTTATCAAGAACCTTAAAAAGCCATACAGCCCAACTCCAAGCCTGGATCAATGATCCCTTGATGGATATTTGTCTGAACTGCTCTTAAAAGCCTCAAAGAACAGGGATCCTACAACCTTCCCAGTCAATGTACTCTCATCATTCATATTTTGGGCCCTACAAATACAGTTGAAAGCAAATACATATATTTATTGTACCTCATTAATGACTTGATTCACTTTCTTCACATTTTCAAACCCAACATCTTTAGGTCCCAGAGTATAGCCTTTAGCTTTCATGTGTTCATAGGCTTCTTTATATTTCAGCTATAAAGTGGAAAAAGGAACAAAAACATACAGAAACTAAAGTTTATTGTGATTCTACTTACACTGCAGTTCTGACAGTAATTTATGCAGTATAAAGAGCCATATTTCTAGAGATAAACAAGTGAGATGTAGCTATATCAGAGTTAAATGCACTACACATCATCATTATTTTTACCTTTGTCATGTGGCCCAAGATTAACAACATTTTAAATTTCTCTTGCATCTAATACGGTATTCTCATCTGCCTGAGGAAATTCATATTTTGATAGTAATTGCTTCAGATAATTACAGGGTTTGGTAACATTTAAGTTCTGTTAAGGCAAACATTGTCAGTGTTGGGGCTTGAGTGCACTAAGATTTAATTGCCCTGACTAGACACACCTGGCATGTCAGGCCTTGCCTGAGCTATGTTGTAAGCACATCTGTCTTCGTCCCTGTCTCCGTCCTCATTTCCTGGATGGACATTGGTCCTACATTGTCGGTAACTTGTCCCTAGCCCTGTCTCCTGGATTTACCTTGGACCTATGTTGTAGGTAGCTTATCTCCAATCTCTGCTCTGTTTCCCACAGCTCCTGACTGGATCTCCCTGGACAGACCTTGGCCTTGGTTCCTCACCTTGTCTGGGACTGTTGGTGCAACCTGTTATCAGCTCCCTGCTCTGCCCACCCCCTTTGGGTACAGTGGGACTTCACCCTGGATGATGAGGTCACTGCCTATGTCGTGGTCACCCTCGGTTCCTGGCTCAGGCACCCACATGGAACTACCCCACTCTCGTTGCTCTTGGACAAGCAATCTCGTATCTGAGAAATAAGTTTCTCAAACAGTTGTGTGCTCATACAGGATGGGCACCAAATATTCCCTTGCAACTCATGTTGTAGGAGGACTTGGTACATTACTTACATCACTGCCAATGTACTGGACATGTTTAGCATGCTGAAAGCCAGGGGTATCTGTGGGAAGGCTGTATCCAGTAGGCAGAGCATGCACACCAGCCCAGCGATACAAATTCTGTGAGAGAAGAGAGAGTTTGTGACAACGGTGTGTAATATTTGAGCGTATTCATTAGCTGCATAGGAGATCTCTTAATTGCAATTGGCAAAAGATTTCACCCATGTCTGCATTATAACGTGTACTCGTAGCTTAAATGAGGACATTTTCCCACTCATTTTAGAGCAGTGAAGTCTAGCTTCTTTACCTGAAAAGCTAAAGACAGACGTTAACTTTTAAAGAATTTGAATATCAGAAACTCTGTGGACCCAAAAGTTTTATACTTACTTCACTCTGTATTTTGTTCGCGTGATATGCCCGCTCCAAATCTACTGTTTTATCAGTAGGAATCATCTTGCCTTTAACATTGTGCAAATATTCACTACGATAGACAGCCTGAGTGAGAAAAAGAAAAAGTAATTAGAGGAGAATCATAATTGTGATGTTCTCTCACAGTATGTATTGTTTGCATACATACGGGAGTTTCTCCTAAAAAAATGGATGAAAGCTTTTCGGATTCAGGCAGTTAATGATTTTAGTGACTGTGTTCTCATATCTTAATACAGGCATAGGCAATGAGTTGTAGATAACCAGCAATGATTAAATGATTAAAATTAAATGATTAAAAAAATACTGAAAGTCACATTTCTAGAATTTGTGAGGTAGTGGCATATGCAATTTGGGGGTGAAAGGTGATACAAACACTTACTTCACTTGAATGCAAGCCACTGAGGACGTTCTGGACATAGACAGGAGTGTCCATGACCACAGTGTAGTCATTCTTCATTTTTTCTGCCTTAGATTTGTACTTAATCTGCAGAGAGAAATTCAAGAGCTCTAATTAGTAAGGCTAATTGTTAACTGAATTTATTATACTATTATATTTACTGTATTCACTATTTATTTTATTACTGAACTATTCTATTAGTGAACCAGCATTTAAAGAGAAAGCGTATTGAAATTATGGCTGAATAAATGAGCGTGGCACCTTACTGGATAAGAACAGCTGATGAGTTTTATCAGGGAATACTAGGAAATGTCAGTACTCATTCATAGAAATGGCATGTGTGCCATATCATAAATATCCAACATACTTCTGATACAGAACTTATGAAGGGACATACATTCTTAAAAACCAGAATGGTTATTCTCCCATTTTTATAGTTTAATCCCAAACTAAGGATGTGTCATAAGATCTTGAGAGGAGAAAAAGAAATCATAAAATCAAGACCAAAATATTTTTAATATGAATTCTGCCTCATTTCTGCTTTACTTTAAGGGTTCTGAATGAGGAATTACTGTTTTAAGTGCTTTTCTGAGAAGGCAAGTGTTTAAATATATGCTTAATGCTTTCCTGAGTGGGATGTAACCTGACAATATCCACTTCTAGAGCAGCAAAGCTTAAATAACCATATGTGGTTATTTAATGAATACTTCAGTAGAGAAGGATATATGACATTTTCCAGATTATATCTGGAGTAGAATAAAGCTATTCCATCCTTTTAATACAATGGAGTGAAAAAAACTAAGAAGCAAAACCAGTGTATCCACTCACATCGCTGCGAAGATCATAGGCATGCTTGGCGTGGAGAATTTCAGGAGTGTCCCAAACAAAGCAGCCAATGCCTTTCAGCCAGTTAAGATCATCCTTGTATACCACCTAAGGTATCAGAGCACAGAAGCAATCTGTAAGACTTCCACTGGGATCTAATCCCTTATCGCTGAATCAGTCTGAAACACAACTGTCAAATGATGGCAAGGAAGGTTTCCAGTATTTTGACTTTTTTCTGGGTTTGAGCAAATAAAAAAATTCCTTTTGGAATTTAAATAATTTTTCTTCATTGCTTCAGTTTGGCCAATCAATTAAAAAATGCAATGATTTTTAAAAAAAACTACTTGCATATCCTACTGGGCAATGATTTACTTAGATTGCTGGCCCACTCCTGGGCTGACCTATGCAAGGCAAGTGCATAGAAGCCTTGCACCACTAGGATTTCCTCAAACTTCCAAAGTTTGCACACCTTATGCAACCAAATAATAAAGGACAATTTACAGACAGGGATGGCTAAACTGGTAGAACTGTAATGTTATGACCCAATGCCTACACTGATAACACTGAAATTATGCATACTAAGCCACATCTCAACTACGCACTTATTGCCAAGCGTTACGAAAACATGACACAGATGCTGTTTAGCAGTGCATAATACAACGGATTCAAGTGGCAACTTCAGAGTGCTCCAACTAAGTTTTTGCTAAATCATTTCCTCTAACAGAGCATAAATGCAAGAATCTTTTTAAAAAGTGAGCCACAAACACGATTTGTGAACTTACGTCACTGAGTTGATCAGTTACTTTTCGAACATGGGCATTGATTTGAAGATCTGGTAGGCACATCCATTCATGGAGATGTGTGCGGTAATCAATTTCACTGATTTTCTTCTGTGCATCCTTAGCAGAAATTATGTCTACCATGTCCGGAATAATGTGGACTTTGGCTTTATTCTTTTCATAGACTTCCTTGTACAGACGCTGCAGAGTTAAAGCAGTACGTTAATAATGCTGACAAATAGTCTGAAGCATTAACTGTTGATAAATTTGAAGCAACATTATTGATATTTTCATGGAATGTTAGTGGGAGAGCAATCACTTTGGCTATGACTAAAATTTACATCTTGCCCGCTCTGAAAATAATTTGCAGAATCTTAACAAGGGTGATAAAATATGATTTGCCAAATTTTCATT
This sequence comes from Nipponia nippon, assembly GCF_047370975.1. Taxonomy (NCBI): domain Eukaryota; kingdom Metazoa; phylum Chordata; class Aves; order Pelecaniformes; family Threskiornithidae; genus Nipponia; species Nipponia nippon. Next base: position 98,787,227 of record NW_028262369.1, read on the forward strand.
GTACTCATGTGTTAAAAGGAGGTAGACTATGCAGTGCTCCATTTTATACATAAACATATTACACTAAAGGTTTAGCCATGCAGGCAATTTAACAGTTGAGTCACAAGCTTGAAAAGACATTTGTAGGTGTATTATAGAATTTAGCAAATACCAAACACTGCCAAATGCCTGTGGAAACGTGATATCTGAATGAAGGCATGTGGATCCTTTGAGTAGCCTCTTCTGAGATAAGTATGGTTTTATCAGGAAAACACACATCAGAAAACAACACTTACATCAATATTAAGCTTTCCAACTCTAAGGCACCTTGCTGTATTGGGATCATCCTCAACACCTCTGGGCAGCGTGTACAGTGCTTTAAACTTGTCATATTCTTCTCGGTATTTTACCTAAGCAGATGCAAAGAAAGGCAACAAATAACTGACTCCAATGAGACAATTGTATTTTTGTAACAAAATTCATCAGTAAGCAAAATATTTAGTTGAGCCCAACAAGCAGAGAAAGCCTTTAAAGCAGGATCTTGGGTTTCTATTTTACTTTAAATGGCAAAGAAAGCACATCATAACTGTCATCTTGTAAAAATAACAACAGCTGACTAGAAGACTTTAAAAATAAATAGATGTAGTATAAGCTATTTATTTATTGTTCCAGCTCTTTCATTTAAAGATATCCATGAAGAGAGTGATCTCTCGTAAGCCTCAGTTCAGTAAAGCACACGATTATGTTCTTCTGTACTGGTAAAGCATCATTTAAAGACATTTGGTGTTTTTCTGACCTGGATGCTTATGCAGTTTAGACTAAAAAAACCAAAAAAACTCTAACCGGACATTTTCAATAAACAGTTTCCATTACTATAAAATGTGACATTTTTTTTTCCATGAAAAGAAGCAGCAAAGGACTATCTAACTATTATCCAAATGACTATCACAGAAAACTGATTATCTACAGATACATATTATATCTAAATTAAAAATGGAAGATAATTTAAGAAAAACCCTTTTTTATATCTGTAGTATATGCAAGGCATGAAGGATTTCATTGCTAGAATTGATGATCTGATTACAAAAAAGAAAGTATTTTATTCACTTACAATACTAGCATTATGCTTCAGTTCTTTTGCACGTGCTAGGGATACAGCATCAGAGGGCAGTATGTAGCCAGTAGCTTTCACTTTTTCCCAGGCTTCCTTGTAGAGATTCTATGGGGAAATAGAAAGTTTCTGTGAGTGGAAAAATTCTTCCCCTGGGTAATAACCAACAAGCAATAGAAACCAAAAGCCCTTCTGTTTTACTTTATACTTAATATCAAGAGGCTGTAGTTTAATCTTGACAGTGCACATAAAGGGTGACAGAAATGCTTTCTAACTATTCATGTCCATTCTCATGCAAGGTCTTAGTTTTGTTCAGGTGCAATTTTCTTCAGGGAATTCATTTATTAATGCATGTATTTTGACAAGACTGGAACTACAGTTAGAAAATACGCCCTCTGCCTGAAATACAGCATCTTCCCCATACTCAAGCAATGCAGAGGGCTATCACTGGCTTTGATAAGCTCCATGTTTGGAAGTTTATCTTCAAACAGAGTGAACAAAGAAAATAAAACAAAAAACCCACACTGTAGCACCTTAAGAGAAAAAAATGTGTAGAAACACTTACATTGCTAAAGAGATGTTTCAAATTTTGAACTCTTTCAGAATCCACTGTTTCAGTCACAGTTGTATACTTGTCCTTAGTTTTGTGGTAATCTTGCTTGTATTTCACCTGTAAGACGAAAGACAGATTTAGTTAACTTGTTTCAATTCTCAGAAGGAGCATGGAGAAAAGCCTGAGTAGAAAAAGTGAGGAGACTCACATCGCTAGCGTTTACACCACTCTGCACTGCAGTCACGTAGAGAGGTGTGTCAGTAACAACACCAAAGTTCTGAAAATTCTCTTTTCCTGCAGCTGTATATTTTATCTAAGGAAACAAAACAAAACAAACAAAACATTAATGCTGAAAATGACCAGGAAATTCTCTGCCTTTAAAGCTTCCTTTAAAATCAGTTCTGAACAGCTGAAGCCCAGGATTATGGCCCAGTTAAGACCAACTTTAAAAGTGACAGGCCATAGGAAAGAAATACTTAATACATAGCCAGTATGAACTAAGGAATAATGAAAATTGCACATCAGTGTATAGCGTCTAGTAGGCTAAGTGTACAATCAGCAAGGCAAGAGACACTATTTTCCCAACATAAACATCTCATTGAGGTATCTTGTGGACAGGGTAGCATACAGAAAGACAAAGTGTTATCTTCTCGCTGTTAAAAAACACAACCTTGCTGTCCTTCCATTCTCCTAAGTTTTCTGCTTTTTCAATAACAAAAGCGATCATGTCTCCACAGATGAAACTAAAAGAGTGTATTATCATAGTTTGAACAAAAATATTTCTGATGTAATAGGAATTCATTCTGCTCTGGACTAGGACAGGTGTCAGTCCCAGTGAATTATAAATGGAAGAAAAAAATATCTTGTAAATATCTACTTATTTGAGGAAAACATGCTTACTTGGCTCTGGAGGTCATACGATTTTTTAGCATGCAGGATTTGTGGAGTATCCCAGACATAACATCCAAGTCCCTTCAGCCAATTTAAGTCATCTTTATACACCACCTATACGGAAGAAAGCAGACTGTTAAGTTAGGAAGAAATTTGCCTTCTGCTTGAAGAAAGTAGTATTTGTTTCTTCTCTATATTCAATATCTTCCACTTGTGCAAACTCAATGCAGAAGGTTACCACTGAATCTGGACCAGACCCATTCAGTAATTCCAATCTATTTGGAAGTTTGAACGTGAGCACAGAGAAGACTAGCCCATCTCACAGTTTGCCTGAATGATTTTTACCCACAGGATTTGCAAGGGAAACTAAACCACATAATACAGCATAGTAATAGGCCAGGCAATTAACACATCATCAGATTTTATTAGGAAGGTTGGTTGGCCCAAGCTGAGATACTGTTGACTATGTAATATGAAAAAGTGTCGTGGTTCAGTGTGCCATTCACTCAGCTCAGACTCTGTGGACTGAAACAACCCCAAAAGAATGAAGAGAAGCCTTTTCCAGACCCACTGGATCCAGGAGGATTGTGGATACTGTCCTGGCTCCTGTGCAAATTCCAACATTCCCAATTCCAATACATAACCGTCACTGCAGTGCAGCAACATTCTGACTGTACCATGGTACATCCACATTCCTCCTCTGCGTGTGCCAGTGGTAAGCTTTCTATACAGTCTCATCCAGTCAAAGAGAGATTAAGTGTTGATAGTGGTGACTTTGGGAAGGTTTCATAAATGTCAACTTAAAATTTTTCCAATTTACAAATGAATAATAAATAACCAGACCATTAAAATGTCCCAAAGAAAACTGTAAAAATGTAATTTTTGGTACTATGCTACCAAGCAATCTAAGACGATGGTTATTAATTTTGTATTGAAGTACTATGGAAGATATTTGAAGTATTTTATATTTAAATACCTTGGAACAAATTACATGAAAGGCTACTAAAATGTCAAACAAATAAATGAAACACATACATCACTCAAAATTTCCTGGGCTTTTCTGGCTTGAATAACATCATTTTCTTCAGGTGAACAATTCCAGTGATGGAAGTAAGATCGGTATTCAAGATCACTGAGGATATACTGGCACTTCTTGGCTAGCACATGATTCATCATGTCACTTGGAATATGGACATTTGCTTTGGTGTCTTCGTAATTCTTTCTGTATGCCAACTAAAAAGGAAAGATTGGGGAAAAGGTGAGAAGCGAGAACAGTGTTTTTCTGCGTAATTTTGACTCTAATAGGCTACAGGTTATAGCATAATCTGAGGCATGCTTTCTGGACTTAGTAGCTAAACTCCCATGGGATTCAATAGGATGAAATCTTAACTTCTATATTAATCACAATTTATTCTGATGAGGTCCTAGAAGGACAAGAATGACCTTCTTCACTTGCAGATTTAACAACTGGTGAGAAAATTAACAAGACTTCAAGATAAAAAAAGCCATATGCTACAAACATGTTTTTAATCTAGTTAAATCTCCCTGTCCAAATGAAGACAGAATATTTGGGATTATACTAACTTTATGCCCTGCACGACATGCAGTGGTGATAATAACAAAACACCAAATGTGCATTTACATTTCCAGTTCTTAAATTCCTATTTCAATTCGAAATTAACACTTTTTCTTTGTAAAGCAAAAGAATCCCAAGTCATGTAGTATTTCTTACTGCTCAGATTCTTAAACCGAAATAGAAAAGAGGTCTATTTCCCTATTCTAATATGTCTAATAGCTAAACAAATCCCTTCTTAAACTCCTAAATCATTTCAAGCTCAGTGATTCAACCCACATACAAAATAACCATTCAGGAAACATAAACATGTTGAAAACACTCTTGCCGGTGTTATTAGGCATTGCATTATTTATCTTTAAATATGTCACACTGAAATAAAGAAAATGGAAAATACTACAGCAAGACTAATTCTCTCCTTACCGCGCTCCTTATTTTCTGGAATGCTAGCGAATGAACGACGCTGGGGAAATCACCAATCTCCTTCCCAGCCAGGTAATGGCCTTTCAGTTGCTCATATATTTCCTTATATTTAAGCTGCAAAATATTCATGTGGAAATTTTAAAGTTCATTGTAACAACATATAGGGAAAAAAAAGAGAACGAATGGAAAATTCATACTAACCTCACTATTTATGTAGTTTGCACGCTTTGCTCCAACAACTGGAATATATTTCTCATCCAAAGTATACCCAATGGGCTTGCTAATTTCCCAAGCTTTTTTATAAAGTTTCTAGACAAACAAAACACATACAGGCTTTGATAAAAAATCCATTATACTTTCCAAGAAACCTGACTCTGCCATTTATACATACATGGAATATGGTCACTTCTATAGAGTAGTTCCTTATTCCATGAATTGTCCCAATAAAGTAAATGAAGAATGTTCATTTTGAACACTTATTCAGTGTGAGTGAGGCAAACAGAATACATGTTCCAATTCAGGAAGGCACCTGGGCACAAATTTGAGCTGATCTCTGCTTTCTTTACTATATTTGGAATTCAACATTTCTCATCCAGAAGAGTAACAAAAATATCCAGAATGTAGACATGAGCTCTTGTTTAACAGTGCAGTATAGAATTGACATTGATAATTTTATAGATAGATGTTCGAAATTGTGAAAAATCTCCAAGTAATACTATTGTTTATTATAAGAGCATTAATTGCATCAGTGGCATTTTCTAATGCATCATGTTTTGTTAAATATTGAATATATTTACCTTCAGACTAAATTATGAAGCACCTACTCATATGAATGAGTAGTCACTTACATTTTCAAAAAAGAGATTTCCCATTAAAATTGGTGAGACTACTCAAAAGTAACTGCTTAATAATGTAAATCATCTATAATTCTCCTCTCTTATAAAAAAATAAAGGTAAATAGGAAGATATTATTGGATGGAATTATAAATTGTTTTTGTCACACAAACTCTACTACTACTACTGCTATTACTACTTCCAAACACCACACGGCAGAGCTTTCAGATCAGTTCAATAAGGAAAGAAATTATCCTTATCCCAATGATCCAAACTGGGAAAAACTGAAGAAAAAAGAGATTACATCACTTTCCCAGTGCCACCCAGTAGACTAATGACAGAAACAGAAACAGAACAGCTTTCTGAAGTCCACTCCACGTTCTGTTGCTTTCAAAACAAACAAATTAAAGCTTAGTTAGATATTTATCAAATCTTACATCGCTGTATAGTAAGGACATGTCTTTGGCATGGTTCAGCGCAGGAGTATCATCAGACCCAATATATTGGCCTTTCTCAAGGTTAAATGTTTCTTTGTATTTTATCTACAAAAGAAAACAAACACAATGTTAATTCCAGAGGAGAAATAAATTATACCAACTAGTCCATCTATTAGAAGTAGACATTAATTTTCTGTTATGTTATCATATCTTCAGTAATGTTGGGTAATACATTCCAACCACTATAGTACACAGGCAAATGCCATCCATTTGTCACACCACAAAATCCACACAGTATTCTAGTGAAATTAAACATACTGATCAGCAAATACAGGTTAGTAGCAACGCCAGGAACTCCACTAGCACTATACAACTAACTGTGGTTCCCCAAGAATGGGACTCAATTTTAAACTACTATAAGCAAAATCTATGTAAACTCTAAATAAGGAACATGCTGTATGCTTCTACAGGAAAATGCAAAATTATTTTGGATAGCGATATTGCATTGTTCATTTATATCACTTCTTACTAAACTTATTTACCTCAGTAAAAGTCTATTATTAATGAAGCATGCATATGCACACACACATACATAAGGCTAAACACAGTATAGTTTCGCAAAAGCAATTAAGTCATCTACTAATTTCAGTAACATAACAGTTTCTATTTAAAAAAGAGTACCTACATCGCTCTGATTGACAGAGTTAACCTTTGCCATAACAATGTCGGGAGTGTCAACCACACTGGTATAATTAGAAAAGTTATCAAGGGCTTCTTTCGTATATGCTCTCTGCAAAGAGATGAAATATTTTCTTAAACGCTGTGCATGAGAAAGAAGAGCTCATCGCTTAACTGCTAAAATATTTTCGCTTACCTTATTTATCAGTTCTTGTGCATTCTTAACTTTCTTATGTTCCACTGAATCCAGAGGAATCCAACCACAGCCACGAAGCCATTCCAAATCAGATTTATAAATATTCTAAATTATAAAAGATAATAAAAAAGGAAAGAAATAATTTAATTCAGGATGACATTTTCCAGTCTTACATAATATGGACAATATTCTTAGACCAAACTAAGTGGAAATTACATAGTATGCATGTAATATCACTCACATCACTTTGCAGATCATAGGCCTTCCTTGCCTGAATACAGTCATTCTGGTCAGGATGGCATGTCCATTCGTGCAGGTATTGGCGGTAGTCTATATCGCTGACCAAGGTCTGACATTCCTTTGCTGCTACGACTGACACCATATCCGGAGGGATGTGAATTTTGGACTTTGTTTTGTGATAGTCTGATTTGTACAATCTGTCATTCTGGATCTCTCCTGCGTGCTCAAACCACACCAGTTTTGGATCATCTCTCATACTGGCAACTCCAACGTAGTGACCTCTTTGTTTGACGTAGTCAGCTTTGTATTTAAGCTGATGGAAGAGGGGAGAAATATGTATAAAATCAGCACTGATTATATCCACTCTGTTTTTAACCTGTGAACAGCTATGGTTTTGTCAACACAAAGAATAGATGAGACAAGGAGTTGTCAACTGCAGTCTTAGGTTTCCAGTACATGACCAGATAAAAATATGACACAAACAGTAATGTTACTTTGTATAGTCCTTCCACTTCAAAATATATGATTTTCTAGACTAATATGCTACCATTTTTCAATAAACAGTATTTTTAACACCAGAGGAAAGCCTTGATAGAAAATGTTTGCTAATAAGTGCATTTAGCCTCAGTTTTGCAAAAAATTTTTGTACCAAATTATTTGAGACTATCTGAAGAGTGGATGCTTATTTAAGGTATTTAAATCACATTGTTTTGATAAAATGTATATTCAAACTGAGTCATGTAATAATTTCATCATCCATTAGGCACAAATTTAAAATGTAATGTGCATACCATCTTACAGTTTTTCAAGGAGAAAGCCTCCATAATATGCCAAAAAGTGAAATCAGAGCTATATATTGTAATCCGAATATCACTTCAATTATTTAACATTTACAAAATATGGAAGTCCACCTTAGTTGATTTTGAAAGGACTGTTTCTGGAGAAAGTGAAGGTGGAAAGGAGAATCTGACCTTTCAGCACTGATATCTGTAAAACCCATAATAGCAAAGATGGCTGAATTGTTTGGAGGACAGTGGACTTCATGAAAAGTCTACTGGCTGTTACCCCTAATGGAAAGCTTCCTATGTCTGTTGTTGAATATGCAAGGCCTTTAACATTTCCAGGCTTCCAAGCATTTGCCTTCCTAATGAAAAAAATTATTACCTCACTTTGGACATCATTTGAGCGTTTGGCATGACAGATCTGCACAGTGTCAGGAGGTAAGAGGTAACCAGTGGCTTTTTCTTTCTCCCAACTTTCCTTGTATAAATTCTGTGGAAAATAAAAGTGAGGAGGAATTCAACACTACTATGATGATAATTGTTACCATATATATGTAACCTATATTAAAGTATAAGGATAACGAATCTTTCCTTTAGGATGTTCTTAAATAAGGCAAGTTTTCTAAATTCCTCGAAAGAGTTATTAATGTGAGTAGAAACTGTCAAGGAGAGATCACGTACCTGATTAAGAATTCTGGCTGCCTCTCGGGCCATATCTAGCTGTGGTGTATCTGTTAGAGTATAATTTGACTTGACCTCATTCCATGCTTTGTGGTATTTAACCTAGAACAAAAAGAAATGACTGCCTTGCAGCACCATCACAAAATTGGGAAAACATAATACCAGGACCCATATTTTATGCATGAAATAATATATAAAACCCTGAATTTGCAAGGCTATTAGACATGACACATTAACTATACATCCAAAATGGGTAATTGTTTTAGGAAGGAAATTATACAAGACAAGAAATTACAAAATTTCTCAGAGAAAATTTTGAAAACTTGTTCCAAGGCAGCTGGATGGACAGGGAAGAATCTTCAGAAGTCAAAGTTATGCTACCTGTTAGGTCTACAGGGATGTACAGCCAACAGCCAAGCAAGAAGAAGAACCAGGGCAATAGATTTTAAGCTTTCTAAGAGCAAATCTCTTTGCTCAGCATGATCTCTCTGTGAATGCAGCATTCTAGCATCTCCCAACCACAGATAGCTACACTGAGTCATGTTCCCAAGCACAGGACATGCCCAAATGTGTGTATGTGATTCTATGATTCTATGTGGTTGCATGACAGAATGCCATTCAATTCAACCGTATCCTTCTTATTGCCAACTTTTCACCAGTGTTTGAATTAATGCAAGTGTTTAGCTTGGCCTGTTCCCTAACAGAAGCATATAGCAAAAAAGAAACACAACCTCATGAACTGAGAGGGGGGCCATGTCATTTCATGTTCACAGACCAGCTCCTCACAGACTAGCCTTCAAAAACATATAAAGAATGGCAAGCTGACAGCACACCAGTTCTGCTCATGTTTATTGTTACACAGTAGTTAACTAAAAAGTGTAAACTCATATTGGCATAAGTGAGAAGGATTAAACATTATGGTTGCCAGAGTGCAAGTGGTTATTTATGTTCATTTTGTCAGTGATCAGCAATGATATCGGCCAAGACTGAAAGAAGGGACTGGTTGCAGAACTGGCACTGGCTTTTCACATGTCTAGGAAAGATGTTATTCTGCCTGAGGACCTTCTTCCCTCATAAGTGATGGAGATGAGCTAGTGAAGTCTTATTCATCTTTATGTCATACATTCACAGAATTCCCAGATGAAGAATTTTTTTCCATTCTTTTTAAAGATAAAATAAATACCCTTTTAAAGATAAAATCCTACCCTGTAAATATACAGACCAAGTTAACAGCCTGGAAACATGCCAGCAAACTTACTTCACTAAGAATTTCACCACTTTTCTTTGCTGTGATATAATCGACTCTGTCTGCCACTGGAGTAAATGGAAGAGTTTCAGCTTTTGTACGGTACTTTCTCTATACAAGAGAAAAGAGGAACCGTCAGATCATACTGGAATATTTTATAGCTAACACAGCAATTCTGAGTACATAGACAAGATAAGAAAGTTTACATGGAAAGAAAAACTCTCCGTACACAATGAATGTTGTGGAAACACTCCAGTTGTACTTTTTTATTTTAAAAAATATTTATGCATTTAACCATTAAAAATACTTTAAATTACATATACCCTTAAGAAAATTTTAGCATTGAAAAACATTTTGTTACCTCATTCAAGAGATCTCCAGCGTGTTTGACATGGTTGATTCCAACTGAATCATTTGGCAACCACCCAATTCCCCGTAGCCATTCTAAATCAGATTTGTAGATAGCCTGGGAAAACAAAATAGGGTCCATGCTGTTAGTTACAGTTCCCTGTACAATCCAGCAAGATTCCTAAATAATGGCACTTAGTTCCACTGGTTAAAAGGAGAACAGTAATTCCAACGTGAGCACTATATCTGAATTTATCACACTTCAAACTTGGCAATATGTAAGTGGCATATATTTTGCATTCCTAATAAACAGCAAAGCCAATTCACTGAATTCAGTAAAAGATTCCCACTACTTAGACCTGAAGCAGACTAAGAAGAAACAATACAGTAGTACGTTAAGCTAAGTTTTCATGTTGACTTACATCACTCTGAAGATCGTAGGCTTTCCTAGCCTGTATGACATCATTCTGATCTGGAAGACAGATCCACTGATGCAAGTAATGACGGTAATCAACATCACTGACCAAAGACTGACCATGTTTAGCTGATAGGATAGAGAGCATGTCTACTGGTAGGTGGCACTGTGTCTTCCATTTGGCGAAGTGCTTCTTGTATTCGAGTTCACTCTGAACTTTGCCTATGCCAAGGGCAAACTGCATTTTCGTATCTGCTTTTGCATTTGGAACTCCAACATAATGTCCTTTCTGCTTCTCGTGATCCAGTTTGTATTTATACTGGATAAAGAGCAAAGATCACCATTACTAACGGCTATCATGAAACCGCTCTTAAAGCATGTGAAGAGCTAGATGCATCTTTAGGCACTTACATCACTAGCAATTTCTCTAGAAGCTTTGGCTGCCTTGATTGGGATTGCATCTGCTCTCAAATCACAACTCATCTTCATCTCATCCCAAGCTTCTTTATACAGTTTCTGAAAAGACAGCAAAATGTCACACATATGCTAAATACTCTGGCATTTGCCATTAAGGAAACCCATAGTTAACGGCCATTTGTTTGCTGAAACAGCGCGAGAATTTTTTGTGCATTACTCCTGCTCCTAGCCATAAATACTGCTGCGAATCTTACTGCCTTTCAAACATGTACAGTACCCGCAACACCAGTTTTGCAACTTGTACTGCATAGAAGGGTGTTTGTAAAAGTTTAGAAAATATTTATATGCCATGGGCTCTCATCCATTTCAGCAAAATATTATCTCAATGGTGCATGATATTAACAATTTTTAAACAGCTGTATGCAAGCATTTATTTTAAAATGTCTAAATCCTTTAAGAAGGAGGGGAACGTTGCAAGCCCTGTATGAAGACAGACTTCAATGAGATTCACGTGACAATCTTCAACTTTGTAAATAACATCTTAGAATGTTAAAATTCACAGGATACATATACTATTTTACAGAAATTAAGAAAATAGAATGATAAGCATACCTGGCTATAATTAGCAGCATTAGTCTTGGCTAGGTTGATTTCAGGTGTGTCTGCCATAATATGGATCATAGTCTTGTCCTTTTCCCAAGCTTCTTTGTATTTTGGCTGTTAAAATAGTTCATTTTATGATATTGTAATTATGGAATTTCACTTGTCAATAACATAAAATCCCATAAATCTCTCCTGAATTATCACCTCTGAAAAATAAAATATCTGGAAAAGCATTAAACTTGACTTAAAATACCACTGATCAATTTTATATTTTAGCAGTGAGATTTCTCTTTAACTGTTTATAGCCTCAAAACAACGTTAAGAACATTGTCACGTACAATGCTGACTTGTTCGGCATTCACTTTAGCTAGAAGAACGTCTGGAGAATCAACAACACTGGTGTATTTCAAGCTTTCAATAGGTGTACGATACACATTATCACTCAGGAGATTCTGGGCATGCTTCACTCTCTTAACATCCGGCGAGTCATTAGGCAACCAGCCAATTCCACGGAGCCATTCTAGGTCTGACTTATAGACAGCCTATATCGGACATGGTCAGAAAAGGAAAACATTGTGTTTAAAATGACTGCCTTAAGTATTTTAAGCTACACAAAGCAGTATATGTTTTAGAAAATGTCAAATCAGATAGAGCTAGTTTAATCCTTTTTATACACAAAAGATGTTCAGTGTCATAAGTAAAATACAATCTGGGAACCAGGTTCTAAGTAGTTCATTTCTTAAACAATACATTCTAAACCTTATGCAGTTAAATAGAGGGGAAACAACTGAACAGAATTGCTGTTAATGGTGATGAATATTAAAATGTTAAAAGAGCCTTCGTGTCCCCTCCAAAATACTTATTCCTCTAGCCACTCAACAGTTTACAAGTCCAAACAAAAAAACAAGCTGCTCACCAGGAAATTTAACAAAAAGCAGGGAAAGAAAAAAGTTAAAGAGGTAATGGTGGCTTGAGCTAACTGGCATAACTCCTGAAGTGGTATCAGGCAACACTATTTAAGTTTTAATTGAGCAAATCCTTCAGCAAGGAACATGAATCTCACCTCCGAAGCTAATAATTGAAACAGAGGAAGAGTGACTGATGTTGACTGATAGGCAGCAAAGACAAGTCAGGAAATCAGCTGCACTGACTCCTCCTGCTTTGCAATCAGCCATTAAAACATCTTACCTGCTATCTTACATAGTTTTCTTGCAATTAAATAAAATTTCAAGTTGACTCAGATAAACAGGAGTAATAAAAGCCACCTGATTCCAAAGTAGCAGACAGCTGTTACTTCAGAAGTCCAATCAAAGAGAGAGAAATCCTCCATTCTCTACAAATCACAATACTCCAAAAGCATATGTAACATAGCAGATACCAACTAAAGCTTTTATAAAGTTTAGAGTTAATACCAATACTTTTTAAAGGATAAAAAGAGCAGGTAATAGCAGTAGCATGAAAAACTGAAGAAAACAGTCTAAAGATAAATCCTTTGTGACTGTGTAGTATCAAACCATCAAAATAAGGCTGTAATATATTAAATGGCAAAAGGAGTAACTACCGCATCTCTACACATACGCACATCACTCTGTAGATCATAGGCCTTCCTTGCATGGATCACGTCATTCTGGTCAGGCAGGCAGGTCCACTGGTGAAGGTAATGGCGGTAGTCAACATCACTGACTAGTGTCTGGCACTCCTTGGCGGCCTGCACTGACATCGCATCGACTGGTATGTGGATCCGGGCCTTGGAATCATGGTACGCCTTCCGGTAGAGTCGGTCGTTCTGCAGCAGCATGGCACGCGCAGCCCACGAGAGTTTGGGATCCTCCTTGGCAGTTCGGCACCCAATGTAGTGGCCTTTCTGCTTCTCGTGCGTTTCCTTGTACTTGTACTAGAAATGCAGAAAGAACGTTAGCAGCCACACATTGCACACCTTGAACGTGACTAAGGAACAAAAGGCTTTCAGCTTCCTGAGACGTCAGCCCTTTCAACCGAACCTCACTCAGTTCTGCTGAGCTGGACACAGGAAGAGACAGACACAACCACCACATGAAGAGAAGACTGTACCTCGCTAGCAATGTCTCTGGAAGCCTTGGCGTGTTTGATGGGAATGGCATCAGCTCTTATGTCATAGCTTTTTGCCTTTGCCTCGTCCCACGCCTTCTGGTAATGTTTCTGCAAAGCAAATTAATCACCCTTGTTACACGCAGTCAAGACTCTCGGATACCAATGCCTTTTCTTAAAGGCTACTCTGGAAGAGCAGTTGTCATACTCTTAATTTAACAACGTTTCACACGCATAATGACTTTATTCTCTTACGTTGCTGATGTTGAGAGCATTGACTTTGGACTGCAGCATTACAGGAGTATCGGAAGGTATGGAAATCTGCGTCTTATCTTTATCCCAGGCTTCACGATACAGATGCTAAAGGAGAAAGGAAGCATAATGACATCTCACTATGGTCTGAACGTTAAGAGAAACCCACCGACAGGAAGTCTTGGGTAATTCTCATTTGCTGTACTTTCCAATTGGTCATTCCCATGATAGAAACCCTACTCTGCACCACAAAGAAAAAAACTGTCATCCCATAAGTGAAAGGTAAGTGAAAGGTAAGCTTACATCACTGATCTGCAAAGCATTGATCTTAGCCTGGACAACATCTGGCGTGTCAGTAATGCTGGTGAATTTCAACTCCTCTGGCCGCGTGCGGTACAACCTCTCATTCAGGAGTTCCTGGGCCTTCTTGGCTTTGACCACATCCACAGAACCTTCTGTCAACCACCCGATGCCTCGCAACCATTCCAGGTCTGACTTGTACACATTCTACAAATAAACCAAGGGTTACCGACGTTGCAGGGACAACTCTACCTACAGAGAGGTTTTGCACAAAGCTTTCCCCAAGCTCTTTCTCTTACATTTACACAACAAGCAGTCAATGAGACTGTGGCGTTCTAGGTTCTTTCCGAACATAGCTAAAACGCTGATTTGCACAGCAAGGAAATTACTGGTCTTTTAAAGACACTTGCTACATGCAGACCAGTGCAATCTGGAAGCAAACATGCTGTAGCAGACCAAAAAACCTACAGAAACATATGTTTCCCTTCCTTGTGAACTGCCCAGAATATTTCTGACACGCAAGCCGAAAACCCTACTAATTTGGAAAGGATCATCCAGATGAATTAAAACAAACATACCAGGACTGACTGTAGGCTCATGAACATGCAGTTGAAAGGATATTTGCACATTCACTAAAAAACAGAGCCTCACGCACCTGCCATAAAGCTTTTCTACAGTTATTCTTACTCACATCACTCTGTAGGTCGTAGGCCTTCCTTGCATGGATCACGTCATTCTGGTCAGGCAGGCAGGTCCACTGGTGAAGGTAATGGCGGTAGTCAACATCACTGACTAGTGTCTGGCACTCCTTGGCGGCCTGCACTGACATCGCATCGACTGGTATGTGGATCCGGGCCTTGGAATCATGGTACGCCTTCCGGTAGAGTCGGTCGTTCTGCAGCAGCATGGCACGCGCAGCCCACGAGAGTTTGGGATCCTCCTTGGCAGTTCGGCACCCAATGTAGTGGCCTTTCTGCTTCTCGTGTGTTTCCTTGTACTTGTACTAGAAATGCAGAAAGAACGTTAGCAGCCACACATTGCACACCTTGAACGTGACTAAGGAACAAAAGGCTTTCAGCTTCCTGAGACGTCAGCCCTTTCAACCGAACCTCACTCAGTTCTGCTGAGCTGGACACAGGAAGAGACAGACACAACCACCACATGAAGAGAAGACTGTACCTCGCTAGCAATGTCTCTGGAAGCCTTGGCGTGTTTGATGGGAATGGCATCAGCTCTTATGTCATAGCTTTTTGCCTTTGCCTCGTCCCACGCCTTCTGGTAATGTTTCTGCAAAGCAAATTAATCACCCTTGTTACACGCAGTCAAGACTCTCGGATACCAATGCCTTTTCTTAAAGGCTACTCTGGAAGAGCAGTTGTCATACTCTTAATTTAACAACGTTTCACACGCATAATGACTTTATTCTCTTACGTTGCTGATGTTGAGAGCATTGACTTTGGACTGCAGCATTACAGGAGTATCGGAAGGTATGGAAATCTGCGTCTTATCTTTATCCCAGGCTTCACGATACAGATGCTAAAGGAGAAAGGAAGCATAATGACATCTCACTATGGTCTGAACGTTAAGAGAAACCCACCGACAGGAAGTCTTGGGTAATTCTCATTTGCTGTACTTTCCAATTGGTCATTCCCATGATAGAAACCCTACTCTGCACCACAAAGAAAAAAACTGTCATCCCATAAGTGAAAGGTAAGTGAAAGGTAAGCTTACATCACTGATCTGCAAAGCATTGATCTTAGCCTGGACAACGTCTGGCGTGTCAGTAATGCTGGTGAATTTCAACTCCTCTGGCCGCGTGCGGTACAACCTCTCATTCAGGAGTTCCTGGGCCTTCTTGGCTTTGACCACATCCACAGAACCTTCTGGCAACCACCCGATGCCTCGCAACCATTCCAGGTCTGACTTGTACACATTCTACAAATAAACCAAGAATTACTGACATTGCAGGGACAACTCTACCTACAGAGAGGTTTTGCACAAGGCTTTTCCCAAGCTCTTTCTCTTACAGTTACACAACAAGCAGTCAATGAGACTGTGGCGTTCTAGGTCATTTCTACACACAGCTAAACTGCTGATTTGCACAGCAACAAGGATACTTTTAAAGACACTTGCTACATGCAGACCAGTGGCATAATCTGCAAGCAGTCTGCAAATAAACTGCAAGCAAACATTCTACGGCGGAACAAAAAACATGGCTTCCTTATGAACTGCTCGGAATATTTCTGGCTCCCAATTTCAAAGCACTACTGATTTGAAAAAGATCATCCAGATGAATTAAAACAAAC
Source organism: Nipponia nippon (assembly GCF_047370975.1). Classification (NCBI taxonomy): domain Eukaryota; kingdom Metazoa; phylum Chordata; class Aves; order Pelecaniformes; family Threskiornithidae; genus Nipponia; species Nipponia nippon. The sequence goes on from NW_028262369.1 coordinate 98,803,559, forward strand.
ATACCAGGACTGATGGTAGGCATGTGCATTTGAAAGGATATTTGCACATTCACTAAAAAACAGAGCCTCACGCACCTGCCATAAAGCTTTTCTACAGTTATTCTTACTCACATCACTCTTCGATAGCAAGAGTAGTCACTACCACATCTCTACACACACTCACATCACTCTGTAGGTCATAGGCCTTCCTTGCATGGATCACGTCATTCTGGTCAGGCAGGCAGGTCCACTGGTGAAGGTAATGGCGGTAGTCAACATCACTGACTAGTGTCTGGCACTCCTTGGCGGCCTGCACTGACATCGCATCGACTGGTATGTGGACCTGGGCCTTGGAATCATGGTACGCCTTCCGGTAGAGTCGGTCGTTCTGCAGCAGCATGGCACGCGCAGCCCACGAGAGTTTGGGATCCTCCTTGGCAGTTCGGCACCCAATGTAGTGGCCTTTCTGCTTCTCGTGTGTTTCCTTGTACTTGTACTAGAAATGCAGAAAGAACGTTAGCAGCCACACATTGCACACCTTGAACGTGACTAAGGAACAAAAGGCTTTCAGCTTCCTGAGACGTCAGCCCTTTCAACCGAACCTCACTCAGTTCTGCTGAGCTGGACACAGGAAGAGACAGACACAACCACCACATGAAGAGAAGACTGTACCTCGCTAGCAATGTCTCTGGAAGCCTTGGCGTGTTTGATGGGAATGGCATCAGCTCTTATGTCATAGCTTTTTGCCTTTGCCTCGTCCCACGCCTTCTGGTAATGTTTCTGCAAAGCAAATTAATCACCCTTGTTACACGCAGTCAAGACTCTCGGATACCAATGCCTTTTCTTAAAGGCTACTCTGGAAGAGCAGTTGTCATACTCTTAATTTAACAACGTTTCACACGCATAATGACTTTATTCTCTTACGTTGCTGATGTTGAGAGCATTGACTTTGGACTGCAGCATTACAGGAGTATCGGAAGGTATGGAAATCTGCGTCTTATCTTTATCCCAGGCTTCACGATACAGATGCTAAAGGAGAAAGGAAGCATAATGACATCTCACTATGGTCTGAACGTTAAGAGAAACCCACCGACAGGAAGTCTTGGGTAATTCTCATTTGCTGTACTTTCCAATTGGTCATTCCCATGATAGAAACCCTACTCTGCACCACAAAGAAAAAAACTGTCATCCCATAAGTGAAAGGTAAGTGAAAGGTAAGCTTACATCACTGATCTGCAAAGCATTGATCTTAGCCTGGACAACGTCTGGCGTGTCAGTAATGCTGGTGAATTTCAACTCCTCTGGCCGCGTGCGGTACAACCTCTCATTCAGGAGTTCCTGGGCCTTCTTGGCTTTGACCACATCCACAGAACCTTCTGGCAACCACCCGATGCCTCGCAACCATTCCAGGTCTGACTTGTACACATTCTACAAATAAACCAAGAATTACTGACATTGCAGGGACAACTCTACCTACAGAGAGGTTTTGCACAAGGCTTTTCCCAAGCTCTTTCTCTTACAGTTACACAACAAGCAGTCAATGAGACTGTGGCGTTCTAGGTCATTTCTACACACAGCTAAACTGCTGATTTGCACAGCAACAAGGATACTTTTAAAGACACTTGCTACATGCAGACCAGTGGCATAATCTGCAAGCAGTCTGCAAATAAACTGCAAGCAAACATTCTACGGCGGAACAAAAAACATGGCTTCCTTATGAACTGCTCGGAATATTTCAGTTTGAAGGCACTACTGGTTTGGAAAGGATCATCCAGATGAATTAAAACAAACATACCAGGACTGACTGTAGGCTCATGAACATGCAGTTGAAAGGATATTTGCACATTCACTAAAAAACAGAGCCTCACGCACCTGCCATAAAGCTTTTCTACAGTTATTCTTACTCACATCACTCTGTAGGTCGTAGGCCTTCCTTGCATGGATCACATCATTCTGGTCAGGCAGGCAGGTCCACTGGTGAAGGTAATGGCGGTAGTCAACATCACTGACTAGTGTCTGGCACTCCTTGGCGGCCTGCACTGACATCGCATCGACTGGTATGTGGACCTGGGCCTTGGAATCATGGTACGCCTTCCGGTAGAGTCGGTCGTTCTGCAGCAGCATGGCACGCGCAGCCCACGAGAGTTTGGGATCCTCCTTGGCAGTTCGGCACCCAATGTAGTGGCCTTTCTGCTTCTCGTGTGCTTCTTTGTACTTGTACTAAGAAATGCAAAATGAAGTATTAAAAGAAAGAGTGAATCTGGGATGAATTTCCCATAATTTCATATTGCTAGTGATCACAAACCTATTTTTTATGTTATGAAATATACTCATTTAGAGTTTAGAAATGCCTAACGCATTCTTGCTCCACAGCTTTTGTTATTTTCATTGTAGTTTATTATTTTCTAATATCTGCTTAATGTCAGGATTTATAATTCAGTGTTCCTTTTGGAAACTTTTGCCCATTTTCTTTCTGCAGTGAATTCTTTCTTAGTAGACTTTCAAGACGAATCTGATATACCATGTTTTTTTATGTTGTAGATGGCTCATTACTTCATTTTTGTTTCTCAAGCTAACTGAAAAGAAATGTAAAGGAAGAACATACATCACTCGCAATATCTCTTGATGCCTTTGCACTTCGGATAGGAATTGCATCAGCTCTCATGTCATAACCCTTCTTTTTGGCCTCTTCCCAGCCTTGTATATAAAGTTTCTACACAAAAGAAGACAGAAAACAGCTTCTCAATATTCTGAATGATGGGATTTCTACATTTCATAATTTTTTCTTGAAATTTTCATGAATGGGTATTTTTAGACGATTTACTTGATTTCTGAATTTCCATTACTTTACTATATGTTTAAATGTTCTTACTTGGCTAACATTAGCTGCATTGGCCTTCGCTAACAAAATTGTCGGTGTGTCAGGCATGACGTGAATTGATGTTTTATCTGCATCCCAGGCTTCTGTGTATAAACGCTAGGAGAGAGGAAAATACGTTCCTTTAAAGTTTCTTTATGTGTGTCATGAGGCAAAGATTGCAAATTTGAAACCAGTAGTTATCAAAAATATATCCATAATATAAAAGAAAAGTAATCTTGAAGCAGAACAAGATATATATAACCAAACTAATACATATGTCCAAAGAAAGTATTTTACAAACTGCGAGGGGTAGTTCAAACAAGCTTTAAATACCCTGACATAGCAAAGCTTCTCATTGAACAGCTCAAGAAGGAAACTTCGTCCTTCCTCATTATTTCTCAGGCTAAGCTGGCACAGCAATTGATTGATTTAGTATTGCTGGGAAACTGCAAAGAAGGAAAACTATGTTCACTGCTCTGCCGTATCTGTACGAGTTGTTTGATTGATGTGTCTTGTTAAAGAGAAGCAGTAGGTACTTTGCGAATTTCATCCTCCAGGTCTGAGATAAATTGCAGAAGCTTCACTTCCAGAGCACATAAGCTATTTCCTCATAACTTGTTCATCATGCAGTATGACATTCAGTCAGCAGTACATCCTTATAACAGCTGCAGTAAAAGCCTCGATACTTTGCTACATCCTATCTTATAGCATGGTCATGGCACCACATCTCTGGACGTACCCTAACACCTTGCTGGAACATTGTTTCTGCAGATTTCACAGTATTGTCTAAGAACTGCAAAAAAATTTAGCCTGTTCTGTCAGAGATGAGCTTTGTACAGTGAAGTAGCATTAACAAAATAGAAAAAACATACCAAACAAACATTTAAAAATAGGATTTCAGCTGAGATGGGAGGAAGAGGGAAATTCATCAAAATTTTTAGTATTATGCTTGAAAAATATGTGATTTAGGTGATTTTTTTCAGGACATTTTTACTAAGTGTTCAGTTCAGACAGAGCCCTGAGATAGCAGCTTTCCTATGCAAAAGCTGAATTTGGACATTCATTTTCTCTAAGTCCACAATGAAAGGGTTTAGTCTTACTTTGCATTTTGTATTTTTCACTTCATGAACAAGTTCTATTAGCTAGTAACACTAGTGATTTTGACAAAAAAAAAAAACCAAACTCACCTTGTTCATTATCTCAGCATTTTGCTTAGCTAAGACCATGGCCAAAGAATCTGTCACACTAGTAAATTTAATTTGGTCTGCTGGTTGACGATACTTCCTTTCACTCAGGATTTCTCCAGCTTTCTTGGCTTTCTCAACTTCCATGGAACCAATAGGAACCCATCCAATACCTCTTAGCCATTCCAGGTCTGATTTGTAAACAGCCTGAAAAAATGTGAAAGTTTATTATATATGTGCAAGTGTGACCAAATATTAATTATAAATAAGCATATCCTGGTCTACATGAACAATTGCATGTATTTCTGCATAGTAGCAGGATATGGTTTTGAAAACAATTGTTATTTTTGAAGATCTAATATAATAATTATTAAATAACAAAAAGAATAGTTATTGAAGAACTCCACAAATACCAGAGTTGCACACAAACTACACCTCAGGCTAAGGACTGAGAAAATAGAATGAAACATAAATTTTATGATAGAATATTAAACGTTTCACCTCTATCAACATGTCTGATGCAAGCAACTAAAGCATATTATATACCTTTTAAAAATTACATTGCACAAGACCCAGTATATTTAATTATGTATTAAGAATTTAATGATTTACTCACATCACTCTGTAGATCGTAGGCCTTCTTAGCATGGATAACATCATTCTGGTCCGGCAGACAGATCCACTGATGCAGATAGTGGCGGTAATCAATATCACTGACCAACTCCTGACATTTCTTGGCCAACACGATTCCCAGCATGTCCACTGGGCTACTGAAGTGGGTCTTTGTCTTCTCAAAGGCCTTCTTGTACTCCCTGTCACTCTGGATCTTGGCTACGTGCATCGACCACATCATCTTCGGATCATCCTCTATGTTACGCGCCCCTATGTGGTGCCCAAGCTGCTTGCGATAGCCTTCTTTGTATTTGTACTGGAATAAAGTATATCCATATTTACACGGTATATTTCTAAATTAATAAATAATTCACACAGTTTAACATAATCATTAATACTTTGTTTAGAGAAAAATATGATTTAGGTCTTTCTACTGTTTTATTAATTTTCACATAAAAAGGATTTTCATTACAGATATCATTATCTCTGATTTTTGTATAACTATATCACACTTTCAATTAACTAAACATTTAATGTCACATACCTACGAACAAGTTTGATATTCCACATTATTTTACTATTAAGATTAAAATGTAAATATTAACTTCTTTTAAAATCTTATTACAAAACACCTTGATGAAGATAGTCTGAGTTGGTCTGAATACTAACAGTTTAAACATCAATCTTGATGACAGAAAAACAAGCAGCATAAAAAACTGTTTTCCTCTGTCTCTTAGTGATGTTTCCTCATCCCAGAAGCAAAGCCTGTCATAGTCATTGCCTTTTTTTTTTCCTGTTTTTGTGTTCAGACATCTTGAATTTCAATATGACACTTCAACAGCACTATTTTTTCCTCAGGAAAAGACAATAATTTAGAATTTTTAGAATTTATTTACTAATATATCTATTTTGGGGAGAGATTTTAAAGTATTTCCTATTTTGAATCAGAAATTAATTTGGCTAACTGTAGCATAGACTCGTACACCTTATTGATCATCCTACTTGAACATCCGAGGACATCAATGGAACTATTACAGGGGGCGTAGAAATAATCCTCATATTATTTTATTTATTTATTACTGTGATATATACCTCACGCATAAAAATACTGGCTATCCATTCCTTTCATGTACTAAAGGCATGCAGTAGAATCACTGGATTTCAGTATTATCTATTCCATAAATTTAAGGTATTACATTAACAAACAATGAAACAAACATTCTGATTCTTTTCCATTACTAAACCCATACAGACATGATAAAAAAAACTGCTTACATCGCTGGCAATCTCTCTGGATGCTCTGGCAGCTTGAATAGGAATGGCATCAAAACGCAAATCATGACCCTTCTTCTTCGATTCCTCCAAAGCTAGTTTGTACATTTTCTGTGAGAAAAATATTCACATTTTTGTTTCAAAAACAAAGTTACACTTCAGTTACGCACATCTATGTAATAAGACAAATTAAGTCCCTAAACAATATTGTTAATGTTCAGACAACTTAAATATCTGAACACAGCTCTATCTTCTCTAGAAAACAAAAAAAATGCAGATTTCAAAGACTTTGTAACTGTATTGTAGACGCTTAGAAACTGAAAATCATTTAGGGAAGGGAAAGAAAGGAATATTCTGTAAGTTAAATTATTTATTTCCATACATTGCTATAGAAATGATTTATCATTTATGGCAGATAACATATTTTAAAAGCCCAGTTAGATACCCAGGAGGTAAATTCTAGCAGAAGAACAACTCTGATTTTAGCAGCGGAGGCAGCAAATTGTGAAACTAAACAACTCGACAATATTATAATATTAATTAAAAGTCAGAGATGACAAAATTGTACTTGTCAGAAATCCTTGAATTCTCTCAACTCTTCAGTTTTACTCACCTGACTGTAGTTTAATTGGTTTTGTTTAGCTAGCAGGATTTCTGGTGTGTCAGGCATGACATGAACCATGGTCTTATCTTTATTCCATGCCTCAGTGTATAAACGCTAAGAAAGAACACAGGAAGAGATTAATATTGCATTCCAAAACAAGTTAATATCTCATTAATCAGGTAAAACATAGTGCATACTAGGTAAAATTATAGGAAATATAGCATGGATAAATGGTTATGTATTTATATCAGGTAAAAAGAGAATTTACCTGAGGAAATTTAACAACACTTAGCAAACTGCCACATTACTTAAGAATAATGAATAAACCAAAGCATTATTACTGCTCAGTGCACAGGCATGTCAAAGAAAAGATTAAGATGTAATATGCAGAATATCATGACAGTTGAGTCTTCCATTACATGGCGTAATAGTTTTGATTGAAATAAACAGAGCACACTATTTGAAAATACATCATCTCTGAACTTCAGCATTACTTATGATCGTTATATTTCTGGGCCTGTCTCCAGGGTTTAGGTGGAGACTGCTGACGTGTTACCTAATTGAATCAAGACTCACCTTATTCATCGTCTCCGCATTCTGCTTGGCTAAGACCATCTCTAGAGAATCAGTGACGCTAGTAAACTTGATGGTGTCTGGAGGCTGACGGTATATTTTATCACTCAAGATCTCTCCCGCCTTCTTGGCTTTTTCAACGTCCAAGGAACCAATTGGGACCCAACCAATGCCTCGTAACCATTCAAGGTCAGACTTGTAGCAGTTCTATTATAAAAAAAATACATAGGTTATTCTAATAATAATAATGCAATGTACATGGCACATCTTTTCACAGTTAAGTAACCTCACTATCAACTTCTAATTCAAATAAATTCAGAACCCTAGAGAAAATCTTAGAAAAAATACTTACATTTCATCTACATAAAGAGTGAAACCATTATCCAAGTTTCACAGAACAGCAAATGATAAATAGCCCAAATTCTGGAATTACAGAATTTAGTTTAAATATCAATTACTTAACGTATCCTATTGGAGATCTGACTTTCAATTAGCCATGAAGCTTAAAAATAAGTCTTGAAAATTCAGTTCTACCACATTGGTATGTGATGGCCTGGTCCACCTATGTAAAGTATCACATACATTCCTCACCAAAAATTAAATCAAAAAGAGCTTACATCACTCTGTAGATCGTAGGCCTTCTTAGCATGGATAACATCATTCTGGTCTGGCAGACAGATCCACTGATGCAGATAGTGGCGGTAATCAATATCACTGACCAACTCCTGGCATTTCTTGGCCAACACGATTCCCAGCATGTCCACTGGGCTACTGAAGTGGGTCTTTGTCTTCTCAAAGGCTTTCTTGTACTCCCTGTCACTCTGGATCTTGGCTACGTGCATCGACCACATCATCTTCGGATCATCCTCTATGTTACGCGCCCCTATGTGGTGCCCAAGCTGCTTGCGATAGCCTTCTTTGTATTTGTACTGGAATATAAATCAAGGTATTATATTTCTATATAATCTCTAAAATTAGTTACTCATATTAAATATTTCTAATAATAAACTCTCCAAATTTCTTTATAACCTACAGACAAAAAACCCCAAACTGTCAAAGCAATTCTGAGGCTAATAACATGGATTCTCATATTAAATTTTTGAGATTTGGGTTAGAACCCTAAATAGAGATTTTTGAGTAAGTTTTTTGAAAAAACACTCTTCACTAATATTAGTGAGAAATAATTATCTCCTTATTAAATATATTTAATCCTTATTACAAATAATAATATACATACTATTAAGTTTTAATTAAAGGTACAGGTTTATGAGCTATAAAATTAACATGATAGCAGCATTGTATTGTCCTTATAACTTCTCAACATTTAATTTTTACAATTAAGTCTTCAAACATATATAATAATTTGCTTCCAAAAATCTATTATTTGAGATCACAGTTTAATTGAAATGCCTTTTACAGATGCCAGCTGAGAACTTTCAGGTTGCAGAGATCAGATGTCACTACACAAAGAAACAAAAAAGTAGTTTCTTACATCACTGGCAATTTGCCTGGATGCTTTAGCAGCTTGAATGGGGATAGCATCACTTCTCAAATCATAGCCTTTCTTTTTTGCTTCTTCCATGGCCTGTTTGTAGAGTTTCTATGTGAAGAATTAAACAACAGGATTCATGTAAGTAAGTTCCATATGTTACGTTCTATGCAAAACAAACTGCTTGTAAGTAGAGCAGATTTTAAAAATTGTGTTAAGATCTATTCTAACCCAGTTTTACCTAACTTTCTTAACTCAAAGCCCCAGATCAGTAGCTGATACCAATTCATATCAAAGGAAGATCTTCGCTAAATACATTAGCTAACGATTTTTTTCTTTCAATACTTTAAATAACATAAGATTTTCTACAATTTTAGAGATAAACTGTTCTTTTATACAAGTGGAGTAAAACTTAATTTTAAAGCCACCTCTTATTGATGTGAATTTATTTGCCTAAACTAACATTGAACACGGGGATCACTGCTCTTCAGAACTGTGCTGGAAATTACCTTTTTCTGTTTCCAGTGTTGGAATTAATTTTGTGCCTTCCTAATAGTACGCACACTGGCAGAAATTACTCCCAAAAATTCACTGGAGACACAAAACTTCTCATGGAATTTATTCTCAATAGTGCTCACTGTTGTGTGCATGCACTACTGCACAAATATGCAAATGGCGTATTTAAAGTCACAATTTTGAGGATAAATATTGGGGGTTACTTAAAGAAACTGATGGTATCATCTATATAAGGTTTATCAGAATAGTGATGATCCAGCCATGAAACAGACCAGTTATGTTTGCAGAGCTAACACACTCACCGCACTGTAGTTTTGCATGTTCTGTTTTGCCAGTGTGATTTCAGGTGTGTCAGGCATTATGTGGATTTGTGTCTTGTCTTTATCCCAGGCCTCAGTATATAAACGCTGCAGGAGAAATAACATATGTTAAAGGGGGAAAAAACGGTGACTACTTGGAGATCTCCTCAAACACAAGAAGAATTACAGATCTGTACTCCAAGTCTAAAAAATCCTTATTCCTTATATAGCAATGAGATTTTATATTCACTCCTCTAGATACTTAACGTCCAGGTTAAGAATTAGTAACCCAGAAAGGATTCTGTTAAAAAAAATGTTTAGAAAAAAGGCACTGAATGCTAATCAGACACACAGGGATCTAAACTCTAAGAACAAGGTCTGTTTGAAAGAGGAAGTGGTTTTACTGACATAAATAGGATTGAGATCAGGGCCACAGATTCAGAAAAACTCTTACATTTTAAGTACTACATTGAATTGTTTAAAATATGGATATTTCAAAGACTGCCCTAGAACAAGTAGGTTAGTAATTACTAGATTACTAAATAAACTTGATAAATTATTAGATTTATTACACAAAATGCTATATTAAAAATTAGATGAACGTTAGGTAACACATTACTAGATACACAATAGAGTACGTGGAAAGCTTCACAACTGATAATTCCAATTTAACTTGGTAACTTGGAAGGTATTATTAAATTAGCACCTGCTGAAAATAAGTTACCTGTTGATGACCAAGAATGTCACTTATGGTTTTAAAGCCTCACTGTGCTGAAATCTCATACAACAACCACACATCTGTATTTCTGGGCCTGTCTCCAGGGTTTAGGTGGAGACTGCTGACGTGTTACCTAATTGAATCAAGACTCACCTTATTCATCGTCTCCGCATTCTGCTTGGCTAAGACCATCTCTAGAGAATCAGTGACGCTAGTAAACTTGATGGTGTCTGGAGGCTGACGGTATATTTTATCACTCAAGATCTCTCCCGCCTTCTTGGCTTTTTCAACGTCCAAGGAACCAATTGGGACCCAACCAATGCCTCGTAACCATTCAAGGTCAGACTTGTAGCAGTTCTATTACAAAATACAAAGACAGCTGTCTCATTAATATTGCCAGTTAAACATTTCATATATACCATGCAACTAATGCTTACTTTCTTTAAGTTCCCTTCCTCCTAGTTCAATCTGCAAAACAATCTCTGTTAGCGACCTAAATTCAGATCCCTTATTTGTCTTCAAGAGGTATCATTCACCCAAAAACATGTTGGGGAATGGTCAAAGAATAATGGGATTAAAACAAAACCCTGAAAATCAGTATAAACTTTTCCTGTAACATTTGTTCCCAACAAATAAATGGTCACCCACTAAGAACAGCAGGTCTTAATTTAAACCATTTTCTCCAAGACGGAACAAAGGAATTCTCTCCACTAAAGCCATGCAACTAAAAAAAAAAAGTCATACTAGGCAATTTCCTCTTTATATGCAGTTAATCTGCATATCAAGTATGAAGATTGTCTATTATGAAGGATTATAAGCAGCTAATTCTATTATTCGGCTAACGGATTGGCTGTATATAGACCTTCATAATACTCAACCTTCCTTACCTACAGATTCATTCACTCCTAAAAATCTTATGACCTTGCTTGGAATAGATAAATCAAAACACAATGTGAAAAAACACTGTATGAGAGCAACAGTTCAAGCAGATTCTGTAGTTCATATTCCAAGGAAATTACATACACTTTAGAACTCCAACACATATCAGTGAGTACTCACATCACTCTGTAGATCATAGGCTTTCTTAGCATGGATAACATCATTCTGGTCTGGCAGGCAAGTCCACGCATGTAGAAAGTGCTTGTAATCAATATCACTGACCAACTCCTGACATTTCTTGGCCAACACGATTCCCAGCATGTCCACTGGGCTACTGAAGTGGGTCTTTGTCTTCTCAAAGGCTTTCTTGTACTCTCTGTCACTCTGGATCTTGGCTACGTGCATCGACCACATCATCTTTGGATCATCCTCTATGTTACGCGCCCCTATGTGGTGGCCAAGCTGCTTGCGATAGCCTTCTTTATACTTGTACTATAGGCAAAAAAAATGTTCAGGGAGTTTTAGTTTAGTTTTCTTTATGTCCCTAGCAGCACCTGTGGCACAACCTCCAGAGAACTTAGTATCTGAAACCACAGAGACTTGAGAGTGAGAAAGTATTCAGCTGATGAACTGCAGTGTACAGCTACAAAAGGATTACCATGACATTATCTGCCTGATACGACCTTCATATTTTCGAACAAACTTCCCTGGCCTATATATAAAGAGCTACTACTGAGTAACTTAGAGTAAAAAAAAGTCTCCCAACTTATGGCAGCAACACAAAAGGCCTGAATTTAATTAATATCCCCTACGTAAAGAATCAGTTAGTGAACTTCAAGCACGACAGCCAAATAAACTCCTGTTCAATCTGTTCAGGAGATAAAAACTGGAAGACCATAGAAACAGACCGGGAAGTTTAAAGAGAGACACCAAACACATATATGGAATAAATTTTGATATTAATACCTAATAATAATAAAAAATTATTTACTTCTATACTTCCTTTATGTTTACACAAAATCTTGGTTTGGGTTTTCTTTCCTCATGTCCAGCTCAGCTGGGTACCTGCAACAGCAGGGGCGTGCAGACTGGCAGTACGGACGGCAGCACACCACCTCAAAAGTCCAGTCTGTGGCACGACGAGACGCTGCCACGAGCCCAGGAGGGACATTGCTTTGGATTACGTCCATCACCCAGCTCCCACAGTTACTCTCTCCACACCCTCTACAAATGCCCTCGCAACACCGCACGCCCATAACACCAAGGGACACCTGCAGGCAGACCCTCCAAAACCAACTGTTTACAGACTTGCTGAATTCTAATGAGAGGCAAGAGCTGTGTTGCCTCCATTCCGCTAAGGTTGCAAACTCTGGGCTTCAACTGCAAGCACCTGTAAGCTGTCTGGTTGCGTGTGCCACCAAGGGCTCCTGCGTACTTACATCACTTGCAATGTCTCTGGAAGCTTTAGCAGACTTGATAGGAATGGCATCTGCCCGCATGTCGTAGCCCTTTTTCTTATCTTCCTCCATCGCAAGCTTGTACAGTTTCTGAAAGAACAACAAGCATTCCCCTCAAGCAACACTTCTTCCCGCACCACAGCAGCGTCCAGGGACGCACACTTAACCCCAGCTCCAACACCTACCTCACTGAAGTTCGCTTGGTTCTGCTGGGCTAGCAAAATACCAGGTGTATCCGGCATAATGTGAACGCTGGTTTTATCTTTCTCCCAGGCCGATGTGTACGAGCGCTGAAACAAGGAGTACAGCCTGAGATAAGATCCTGCAAGCACGGGGCAACAAACTCAAAGAGCAAACCAGCTCAACGAACTGAAGCAAGGGGCCTCTACTTTGCACAGATTCAGGAATGCCTTTTCTTTTCCCCAGACTTCCTAACGCTCCACCCTTTTCTTTTCCACACTGCACCCAATCACTGCTCCAACCACACAAAACAGAATTTGATCTAAAACAGGGAGCACCAATCTCTGACGCAAGACGATGCAATACCCCCCGCCCTTTGCAAAGCCCAGGCCCTGGAAGGAGAGACCTCAAAGTCCTGGGAAATGCACTCATTTCCTTCAGGTTGCAAACACAAGCAAATCTCACTTGGTTCATAATTTCGGAGTTGTGCTTTGCCAGAACCATGGGCATCGAGTCAGGAAGGCTCGTGAATTTGATGGTGTCCGGGTGTTGCCGATACTTCTTCTCGCTCAGGATGAGGCTCGCCCTCTTGTTCTTCTCATCGTCCAGCGAACCACTTGGGGACCAGCCAATGCCCCTCAGCCACAGAAGGTCGGACTTGTACACATTCTGAAAGGACAGGCAGGGACACAAAGCACCTCAGCAACCGCCTTATCCCATGCCAACGCTCCTCCTGCCAAATGAAGCTCTGCCTATCAAAACACAGTCCCCTGGGTCAACCCCCCAGCCACCACGAAGGGACTCCTCATCACCTAACGCTCTTCATACCATTCACCACTGCACACATGGCTTGCCTTTGCCCACTCTCGGTCCTCCAAAAGAAAATATTTGACTCCATTGCCCCTCCCCTGCCATTCACAACTCCAGCCACCTGCAGCAACACTCCCCCCAAGGTGCTCAAGGCAAGACAGGACTTTTCTGTCACCATAAAGTACGACCCCACACAAACTTCATCCCCGCCCATTCATGACATCAACTCTCAGCCAGATAGGATGGCCACAACAGAGTCTCAGTCTCACAGAATCAGCCTAGGCTTATTTATGCTCCCCACCTGGACCTTCTCCAACAAAGGAACAGAACACAAGGCAGACTTCTGCTTGTCACACTCCCACTAAAGGATAACTTACATCACTCTGAAGGTCATACACTTTCCTGGCTTGCACAACATCGTTCTGGTCCGGCAGGCAGGTCCACCGATGCAGAAAGTGCTTGTAATCAATGTCGCTGACCAGCTCCTGGCATTTCTTGGCCAACACGACTCCCAGCATGTCCACTGGGCTACTGAAGTGGGTCTTTGTCTTCTCAAAGGCCTTCTTGTACTCCCTGTCACTCTGGATCTTGGCTACGTGCATCGACCACACCATCTTCGGATCATCCTCTATGTTACGCGCCCCTATGTGGTGCCCAAGCTGCTTGCGGTAGCCTTCTTTGTATTTGTACTGCAGGGTGAAGGAAGCTCAGTAAGTTTCAGACCAGCTCTTCTCCCTTCGGACATTAGTTTCTAGCAGCACCTCTGAACAGGCACTTTGCTCGTGGAGCCTGGTGAGATCACCGTGTGAAGAGGCGCCTAAGCGCAGTTTATCCCTACCGGGTCCTACTCTGCCATCCCACCCCACACCTACGCTGGGCCACAGGAGGCACATGGAGGCCCAGGCGGCAACTCCAACCAAGCGAGCTCGGGAACCAGCAGCAATGCAGGCCAGCAGACAGGGTCTCCACACAACCTAAGCATCCCCACAGAGAGGCCAGCTCAGCACCTGGGATGCAAAACTCAGGGAAAACCATGGACAGCTCCAGCAGGCAACCTGGCCCTCACCCTGCGCAGCCCTGACTGCACTCACTCACAGCCCACAGCAGCTGACGCACTCCACTGCACCAGGCTCTCCTGCACTGGGCTCGGGAGCCTTATTCACCCAGCCCCGTGTGGGTCCTCAGCTGCAGACCTGCAGCCGCTAAGCTTGGGAAGGGACAGGGGCCAACACAAAACTTTTTCAGCAATGTGCGTGTCGAGAGCTTATGGATGAAAATTAGAGACCAAGGAAACAAAGGAAACTTTGTGATTGCTGTCTGCTACAGGCCACCCGACCAAGGAAAGGCGGTTGAGGAAGAGTTCTTTCTTCAAGTGCAGAAGCAGCACACTCGCAGGCCCTGATCCTGATAGGGGACTTCAACCACCTGAACATCTGCTATAAAAGCAGCACAGCGAACTGCAAGCAGTCCAGGAAACTACTGGAGTGCATTGAGAACAACTTCTTAGTAGAAGTAATGGAGAGCTGACCACAGAAGAGGCACTGCTGGACCTGTTGCTCACTAATGAGGAAGAACTTATCAAAGAGGTCAAGATTGGAAGCAGCCTGGGCTGCAGCAATCACGCCCCGGCAGAATTCTCAATCTTGAGGGGTACAGGACAGGTAAAAAGTAGAGTCAGTATTCTAAATCTCGGAAAGGCAAGCTTTTGGCTGTCTAGGGTGCTAGTGAATGGGATCCCGTGGGAAACTGCCCTTAGAGATAAAGGAGTGAATGAGAGCTGGGAGGTATTTAAAGACTTTTTTATTAGGGTGCAAGAGCTCTCAATCCCAACATGCAGGAAGTCCGTCAGGGAAGGCAGGAGGCCAGCTTGGCTAAGTCAAGATGCTGCACAGGCAGCGGAGGCAGGGATACACATCCTGGGGAGATTATAGGGATATGGCCTGAGAGTGCAGGGAGGGGATCAGGAAAGCCAAGGCACAGTTGGAGCTGAACTTGGCTAGGGATGTAAAAAATAACAAGAAGGATTTCTTCAGGTACACAGGACAACAAAGGAAGGTGAAAGAAACTGTACCCGCCCTGATGAGTGAAACGGGAGACCTGGCTACAACCGATATGGAGAAGGGTGAGATACTCAACAACTTCTTTGCCTTGGTCTTCACCTGCAAGTGCTCTAGCCATGCCATCCTTTGGATTCACTGAATCCAAAGCCAGGGACTGGGAGAATGAAGTACTGCCCACTGTAGGAGAAGATCAGGTTTGAGACCGTCTAAGGAACCTGAATGTGCACAAGTCCATGGGACCTGATGAGATGCATCCAAGGGTCCTGAGGGAACTGGCAAATGAAGTTGCTAAGCCACTATCCACCATCTTTGAAAAGTCATGGCAGACCAGTGAAGTTCCCAGTGACTGGAAAAGGCGAAACATAACCCCATTTTTAAAAAGGGAAAAAAGGAAGACCCAGGGAACTACAGGCTGGTCAGTCTCACCTCTGTGCACAGCAAGATCATGGAGCAGATCTACCTGGAAACTATGCTAAGGCACATGGAAAACAGAGAGGTGATTGGTGACAGCCAACATGGCTTCATTAAAGGCAAATCATGCCTGACAGATTTGGTGGGCTTTTACAACAGGGTTACAGCATTGGTGGATAAGGGAAGAGCGACTGACATCATCTACTTGGACTTGTGCAAAGCACTTGATACTGTCCCGCACAACATCCTTGGCTCTAAAATGGAGAGACATGGATTTGACAGGCGGACCACTCAGTGGATAAGGAATTGGCTGGATGGTCGCACTTAAAGAGTTGCAGTCAAACGCAACTCTTGCTCAATGCCTGGGTTAGAGACCAGCTATGAGTGGTGTCCCTCAGGGGCCTGTACCAGGACCAGCACTGTCTAACATCTTTGTCAGGGACACGGACAGTGGGATTGAATGCACCCTCAGCAAGTTTGCCGAAGACACCAGCCTGAGTGGTGCAGTCAACACGCTGGAAGGTAGGGATGCCATCCAAAGGGACCTTGACAGTCTTGAGAGGTGGGCCCATGTGAACCTCATGAAGTTCATTCAACAAGGTCAAGTGTAAGGTCCTGCACCTGGGTCAAGGCAATCCCAAACATGGATACAGGTTGGGCAATGTGTGGATTGAGAGCAGTCCTGCAGAGGACTTGGGGGTATTGGTGGATGATAAAATGAATATGAGCTGGCAATATGCACTTGCAGCCCAGAAAGCCAATCATACCCTGGGTTGCATCAAAAGTAGTGTGGCCAGCAGGTCGAGGGAGGTGATTCTCCTGCTCTACTCTGTTCTCACGAGACCCCACCTGGAGCACTGCGTCTAGCTCTGGTGTCCCAAGCATAAGAAATACATGGCCCTGCTCGAGTGGGTCCAGAGAAGGGCCACAAAGATCATCAGGGTGCCGAGGCACCTCCCCTAGGCTGAGAGACATGCTGAGAGAGTTAGGGTTGTTTAGCCTAGAGAAGACAAGGCTCCAGGGAGACCTTATAGCAACCTTCCAGTACTTAAAGGGGCCTACAGGAAAGACAGGGAGGGATTTTTTATCAGGGAGTATAGTGATAGGATGAGGGATAACAGTTTTAAACTGAAAGTGAATAGATTTAGACTAAATATTAGGAAGAAATTCTTTACTGTGAGTGTGGTGAGACACTGGAACAGGTTGTCCAGGTAAGCTGTGGATACCCGCTCCCTGGAAGTGTTCAAGGCCAGGTTGGATGGGGCTTTGAGCAACCTTATCTGCTGGGAGGTGTCACTGCCCAGAGCTGGAGGGTTGGAACTAGATGATCTTTAAGGTCCCTTAACACCCAAACCATTCTATGATTCAATGATGCTACAACTTTTACCCCTGCCTCTTTCTGAAATGTAAAGTAAGACAGAGGAGAGCGTGCCACCAAGGGCTCCTGTGTACTTACATCACTTGCAATGTCTCTGGAAGCTTTAGCAGACTTGATAGGAATGGCATCTGCCCGCATGTCGTAGCCCTTTTTCTTATCTTCCTCCATCGCAAGCTTGTACAGTTTCTGAAAGAACAACAAGCATTCCCCTCAAGCAACACTTCTTCCCGCACCACAGCAGCGTCCAGGGACGCACACTTAACCCCAGCTCCAACACCTACCTCACTGAAGTTCGCTTGGTTCTGCTGGGCTAGCAAAATACCAGGTGTATCCGGCATAATGTGAACGCTGGTTTTATCTTTCTCCCAGGCCGATGTGTACGAGCGCTGAAACAAGGAGTACAGCCTGAGATAAGATCCTGCAAGCACGGGGCAACAAACTCAAAGAGCAAACCAGCTCAACGAACTGAAGCAAGGGGCCTCTACTTTGCACAGATTCAGGAATGCCTTTTCTTTTCCCCAGACTTCCTAACGCTCCACCCTTTTCTTTTCCACACTGCACCCAATCACTGCTCCAACCACACAAAACAGAATTTGATCTAAAACAGGGAGCACCAATCTCTGACGCAAGACGATGCAATACCCCCCGCCCTTTGCAAAGCCCAGGCCCTGGAAGGAGAGACCTCAAAGTCCTGGGAAATGCACTCATTTCCTTCAGGTTGCAAACACAAGCAAATCTCACTTGGTTCATAATTTCGGAGTTGTGCTTTGCCAGAACCATGGGCATCGAGTCAGGAAGGCTCGTGAATTTGATGGTGTCCGGGTGTTGCCGATACTTCTTCTCGCTCAGGATGAGGCTCGCCCTCTTGTTCTTCTCATCGTCCAGCGAACCACTTGGGGACCAGCCAATGCCCCTCAGCCACAGAAGGTCGGACTTGTACACATTCTGAAAGGACAGGCAGGGACACAAAGCACCTCAGCAACCGCCTTATCCCATGCCAACGCTCCTCCTGCCAAATGAAGCTCTGCCTATCAAAACACAGTCCCCTGGGTCAACCCCCCAGCCACCACGAAGGGACTCCTCATCACCTAACGCTCTTCATACCATTCACCACTGCACACATGGCTTGCCTTTGCCCACTCTCGGTCCTCCAAAAGAAAATATTTGACTCCATTGCCCCTCCCCTGCCATTCACAACTCCAGCCACCTGCAGCAACACTCCCCCCAAGGTGCTCAAGGCAAGACAGGACTTTTCTGTCACCATAAAGTACGACCCCACACAAACTTCATCCCCGCCCATTCATGACATCAACTCTCAGCCAGATAGGATGGCCACAACAGAGTCTCAGTCTCACAGAATCAGCCTAGGCTTATTTATGCTCCCCACCTGGACCTTCTCCAACAAAGGAACAGAACACAAGGCAGACTTCTGCTTGTCACACTCCCACTAAAGGATAACTTACATCACTCTGAAGGTCATACACTTTCCTGGCTTGCACAACATCGTTCTGGTCCGGCAGGCAGGTCCACCGATGCAGAAAGTGCTTGTAATCAATGTCGCTGACCAGCTCCTGGCATTTCTTGGCCAACACGACTCCCAGCATGTCCACTGGGCTACTGAAGTGGGTCTTTGTCTTCTCAAAGGCCTTCTTGTACTCCCTGTCACTCTGGATCTTGGCTACGTGCATCGACCACACCATCTTCGGATCATCCTCTATGTTACGCGCCCCTATGTGGTGCCCAAGCTGCTTGCGGTAGCCTTCTTTGTATTTGTACTGCAGGGTGAAGGAAGCTCAGTAAGTTTCAGACCAGCTCTTCTCCCTTCGGACATTAGTTTCTAGCAGCACCTCTGAACAGGCACTTTGCTCGTGGAGCCTGGTGAGATCACCGTGTGAAGAGGCGCCTAAGCGCAGTTTATCCCTACCGGGTCCTACTCTGCCATCCCACCCCACACCTACGCTGGGCCACAGGAGGCACATGGAGGCCCAGGCGGCAACTCCAACCAAGCGAGCTCGGGAACCAGCAGCAATGCAGGCCAGCAGACAGGGTCTCCACACAACCTAAGCATCCCCACAGAGAGGCCAGCTCAGCACCTGGGATGCAAAACTCAGGGAAAACCATGGACAGCTCCAGCAGGCAACCTGGCCCTCACCCTGCGCAGCCCTGACTGCACTCACTCACAGCCCACAGCAGCTGACGCACTCCACTGCACCAGGCTCTCCTGCACTGGGCTCGGAAGCCTTATTCACCCAGCCCCGTGTGGGTCCTCAGCTGCAGACCTGCAGCCGCTAAGCTTGGGAAGGGACAGGAGCCAACACAAAACTTTTTCCTTTGCCTCGTAGTGAAATTTCAAGTAAGACTGAGGAGAGATTGAACTCATCTCGCTACAGTAATGGAACAAGCCTGAACTACAAAACCTCGCATCAGAGAATAAATTCAGGTCCTGCAGAGCTAAGCCCTGAAAAGATACTCCGGGGCACAGTAATGACTGGCCTAGAGCGACTGGACTTGCCCTCAGTCCAGACAGAAACTGTAAATGCCCCAGTCGTAACACAAAACTTAGTTTGGGTTTTCTTTCCTCATGTCCAGCTCAGCTGGGTACCTGCAACAGCAGGGGCGTGCAGACTGGCAGTACGGACGGCAGCACACCACCTCAAAAGTCCAGTCTGTGGCACGACGAGACGCTGCCACGAGCCCAGGAGGGACATTGCTTTGGATTACGTCCATCACCCAGCTCCCACAGTTACTCTCTCCACACCCTCTACAAATGCCCTCGCAACACCGCACGCCCATAACACCAAGGGACACCTGCAGGCAGACCCTCCAAAACCAACTGTTTACAGACTTGCTGAATTCTAATGAGAGGCAAGAGCTGTGTTGCCTCCATTCCGCTAAGGTTGCAAACTCTGGGCTTCAACTGCAAGCACCTGTAAGCTGTCTGGTTGCGTGTGCCACCAAGGGCTCCTGCGTACTTACATCACTTGCAATGTCTCTGGAAGCTTTAGCAGACTTGATAGGAATGGCATCTGCCCGCATGTCGTAGCCCTTTTTCTTATCTTCCTCCATCGCAAGCTTGTACAGTTTCTGAAAGAACAACAAGCATTCCCCTCAAGCAACACTTCTTCCCGCACCACAGCAGCGTCCAGGGACGCACACTTAACCCCAGCTCCAACACCTACCTCACTGAAGTTCGCTTGGTTCTGCTGGGCTAGCAAAATACCAGGTGTATCCGGCATAATGTGAACGCTGGTTTTATCTTTCTCCCAGGCCGATGTGTACGAGCGCTGAAACAAGGAGTACAGCCTGAGATAAGATCCTGCAAGCACGGGGCAACAAACTCAAAGAGCAAACCAGCTCAACGAACTGAAGCAAGGGGCCTCTACTTTGCACAGATTCAGGAATGCCTTTTCTTTTCCCCAGACTTCCTAACGCTCCACCCTTTTCTTTTCCACACTGCACCCAATCACTGCTCCAACCACACAAAACAGAATTTGATCTAAAACAGGGAGCACCAATCTCTGACGCAAGACGATGCAATACCCCCCGCCCTTTGCAAAGCCCAGGCCCTGGAAGGAGAGACCTCAAAGTCCTGGGAAATGCACTCATTTCCTTCAGGTTGCAAACACAAGCAAATCTCACTTGGTTCATAATTTCGGAGTTGTGCTTTGCCAGAACCATGGGCATCGAGTCAGGAAGGCTCGTGAATTTGATGGTGTCCGGGTGTTGCCGATACTTCTTCTCGCTCAGGATGAGGCTCGCCCTCTTGTTCTTCTCATCGTCCAGCGAACCACTTGGGGACCAGCCAATGCCCCTCAGCCACAGAAGGTCGGACTTGTACACATTCTGAAAGGACAGGCAGGGACACAAAGCACCTCAGCAACCGCCTTATCCCATGCCAACGCTCCTCCTGCCAAATGAAGCTCTGCCTATCAAAACACAGTCCCCTGGGTCAACCCCCCAGCCACCACAAAGGGACTCCTCATCACCTAACGCTCTTCATACCATTCACCACTGCACACATGGCTTGCCTTTGCCCACTCTCGGTCCTCCAAAAGAAAATATTTGACTCCATTGCCCCTCCCCTGCCATTCACAACTCCAGCCACCTGCAGCAACACTCCCCCCAAGGTGCTCAAGGCAAGACAGGACTTTTCTGTCACCATAAAGTACGACCCCACACAAACTTCATCCCCGCCCATTCATGACATCAACTCTCAGCCAGATAGGATGGCCACAACAGAGTCTCAGTCTCACAGAATCAGCCTAGGCTTATTTATGCTCCCCACCTGGACCTTCTCCAACAAAGGAACAGAACACAAGGCAGACTTCTGCTTGTCACACTCCCACTAAAGGATAACTTACATCACTCTGAAGGTCATACACTTTCCTGGCTTGCACAACATCGTTCTGGTCCGGCAGGCAGGTCCACCGATGCAGAAAGTGCTTGTAATCAATGTCGCTGACCAGCTCCTGGCATTTCTTGGCCAACACGACTCCCAGCATGTCCACTGGGCTACTGAAGTGGGTCTTTGTCTTCTCAAAGGCCTTCTTGTACTCCCTGTCACTCTGGATCTTGGCTACGTGCATCGACCACACCATCTTCGGATCATCCTCTATGTTACGCGCCCCTATGTGGTGCCCAAGCTGCTTGCGGTACGCAGTTTTGTATTGGTACTAATTGAATGCAGAAACATCAATTATCACCTCTTTTCAAGCAAGAATTTTAATTACTCTGTTAATATAGTGGTTAAAACTTTTGTATGTAATGGAGTTTAATTTTTTTTTGCGTATTTTTCCAACATTTTTGGTGTTTATATTGCATGTCCAAAGATACTTGCTAATGTTTCCATAGTTATATACTACCTCACTTTAAATTATTGTATTTGACTGAAATAACTTTACACCATGAAGAATTATACAACCTGTGGGGAGGGCAGCAATATAAGACTGTTAAAATTTTAGACCTCTCCTCCTTTTAAATAAAAACCATCTTTATCCAAAAGCGTGTACCAGCTCTTTGCCCCACTATTATTTTCATTCTGTAAGACTTACTTCACTAGCTATGTCTCTGGATGCCTTTGCTGACTTGAGGGGTATAGCATCAGGAGGAAGATCGTAGCCTTTCCTCTTCAGCTCTTCATATCCTAACTTGTAATGTTTCTGTTAGAGAAGGATTCAAAGTAATTATTGCAAATAAAGCTCTCTAGTGAGTTTTTCAATACTACAACTTTCCTCCCCTGATTGTTGAAAATAAAGTATGAGATTCCACTTTCGAGATCAAAATTTTCTTTTACTTAACACATTAATCTGAATGATTCATAGAGTCTTCTACAGAGGGGAATAGTACAACCCCATGATTCTATACACCCAATTTCAATTGCAATTATTTTTATCTTCTTCAGTTCTTATGATAGAGCTGCTAACGTTTCTTTACCTTTGCATATTTGTTCTATATTTGTTCCATTGCAAGCAGGAATTGGTGTAAATTACATAATCCTTTCTAATTCTAAGAAGGCAATTCAATATAATCAGATATTTTAACAAGAATGACAGGCTTACTAAAAGGTACTGAACACCTATTTACAATGTTAATATGATCAGTAGGGATGAAAAAGAAAACCGCTAACTTGTGTTGAATATTTTCTTAGTATTTTTTATATTCTAGCATCTCCGCTTCCACTTTGTATTTTAGCAATTCCACTTGGGCTTCCCAGTGCATAGCAATTTTCACAGGAAATTGTGTGTGCTTACAGTTGTTAGAATTGCAGAATTATTCTACTGCACTTTAAACTAAAGCCACAATGGGCAATTCTAAATTCCATAAAAGAAACATTGTAGAGACAGACTTACATCACTTGTGTTAATTAAGTTTGATTTAGCCAGCAAAATTTCAGGAGTATCAGGCATGATGTGAACCTGAGTCTTGTCCTTGTCCCAAGCTTCTCTATACAGTATCTGAAAAGAGACACAAACAAAAATACTTTGTCTGATAAAAGGCTCACATGCATAGCAGTAAATTCAGTTTACCTTTTCTCTACAATAGCAAAGCAAAGATGTACTATGCAAGCATGAGTGATGCAAACAATGCGAGATATTACAAACAAATAATAAAATGACTTCTTACTGAAATACCACCTTTTTTTTCTTTTTTACATCCATGAAATATCGAGGAAACAGCATTATGACAATACATTTACATACTACATAGTAAAGGGTCTTATTTGCAGTTATTACTGAGTAAGTTCTACAGCATTGAAGACCTCAATCTTCCGAACAAGGTGTAGTATTTCTTGACAACTGAGCAGTAAGGCACTGATCATAAACATTTGATATTTGTATATTTTAAGCACATGTTCTGACATGGAGATCTTTTTAACTGATGCATACTAATATATTCATTTATTGAATCACATGTTCTGTCTCCAGAGGCAACTTACATCACTTCTATTTTTGGCATTAGATTTTGCTAGAACGATATCCATGGCATCTGGGATACTTGTGAACTTAATAGTATCTGGGTGCTGCCGGTACTTCTTTTCACTCAGTATTTCAGAAGCTTTCTTGTTCTTTTCAGATTCCAGAGATCCCAAAGGACTCCATCCAAGGCCTCTGAGCCATTGTAGATCTGACTTATACAGATTCTGTTAAGGAAAAAAATCAAACCCATAGTAGATTATTTCCCTCTTCATTTATTAAACCATATTAAAAGATTAACTGGCATTTTAGCTTCAATCTGATCTATACTGACATCAAAAGAAAGTTATTAAAGATACTTTTCAATAAGCAGTAAATATCTTCCAAAAAATAAATTAATTAAATCCAGAGGAAGCTTACATCACTCTGTAGTTCGTAGACCCTCTTTGCCTGGGTGACATCATTCTGGTCTGGCAGACAAGTCCAGCGGTGTAGCATGTGCTTGTAGTCTATATCACTAACCAGTTCCTGACATTTCTTAGCCAGAAGGAAGCCTAACATATCCACAGGCATATTAAACTTTGTCTTCCACTTTTCAAAATCTTTCTTGTACTCCCTCTCACTCTGCATCTTAGCTACTTGCATAGACCACATCATCTTAGGATCATCTTGTAAGCTGCGGAATCCAATGTGATGTCCCTGCTGCTTGCGGTAACCTTCTTTGTACTTGTACTGAAATTATAAAGGTTGCATTATTGAAATTGCAGTGAGAAACAGACAATGGTAAAATATATGAGCGAAATATCAATATATTCACTCCGTTCAATGTTTCTCGTTACCAATGAAGTGAGCAACTTGTTATGGCACCTCATGTTAAGGTTTAGTAGCCCCTTGATTAATGGGCATCACTTGGTGTCAGTGAAGGCTCTCCCTGGGAATGAACAGAGTCCCTGGAGAGGAAGAGTGCATGGCTACAAGAGTGGTCTCCTGTGCCATCTGAGTCATACAGTCATACTGTTCAGAACTCCCAAAGGCTGACACAGCCAAATATTTTGACGAATAAAATAATCAGCAGTGAAAAATGCAGATGCTTAAGCATTGGAAACATTTCCTAATGGTTAATAAAATCTCTTCCATAAATGTGGAGCTGTATCCATACCAAGTGATGATAACAGCAATACATGTGTCACCACGTCTATTTCAGAGTTGTAAAGAGGGTTTCTCAGTATAGGCACTGGGATCAGCTAATTGGACCAAATTTGCTGCTGCTCTGAAAATGTAACATCCAAAAGAGCAGACAACTCCTAACTTTGTATGACTAGCCACTTCACGGATGGACCACAATCTTTGGAATTGTCAAGATGCCAGAGCAACCCTTCTTAAATTGTTTTCTTCACTGACAAGAACAGATCAGGAAAGAGTTTTGTCAGCAATTGTGCTTTTTACTCCAAGCCACACGTTAGCAGAAAGGTGTATCTGGATCTAGTGTGACTCTGTAGGTTACAGCAGCTAGATAAAGTGCATGTCATATTGAATTAGAAATGTTGCTTACATCACTTGCAATGTCCCTTGAAGCTTTGGCAGCTTTCACTGAAATGGCTTCAGGTGTGAGGTCATAGCCTTTCTTTATCATTTCCTCCCAGCCAAGCTTGTATAGTTTCTAAAATTGAAAACAATATTAATTGAAAAGTCTTAGTAATACATATGTCACCCTCTATTTAGATATGCTAATGATCCATGTTATCACGTTCTGGTCACCTCACAGGCTTCAGTTATGAGAGAAGGGCTACTAGAATGGGAACTGAGAAATAGGAAACTGATAAGCAAGGAACGCAGGTCTTCCAAGTCTTAGGCTAGTGATTAAATAGTTTTTCTTTACTGCAGCAGCTTCCTACTATAGCTTATCTTGGTGATTTGAAACATATCTGGGGAATTTGAAATATATACAACTGGGATAACTGAAAACTTCTCAATTGGCTTAACAAAAGTTTAATTAATAAGGCTGTAATATAGCCAGTTTGTGCACAGTTGATTTTAAGTACTGCACTTGCAAGTCAAAGATTTGCTGCTGAGCAATCATGCAAAGCAAAACCTAAGTATTTTATACTGGCATAATTGTCACTTTCTCATATTTGAAAGCTGACAGAAAAGTTACAATCACTGCATGTATTTCTTTTCCCATATGCTAAGTTATATATATGTTATATATATGAGTTATAAACCCAATGAACTTGTAATTTTATAGGAAGAAATTTTTAACATGATTGATTTCTATGGCAAGCACAGAGTATGGACTATGCATACCTAGATTTCAAAAAGAGGACTTAAATTTTCCATACATTATAATGTAATTTAGGCTGTTACTTTGCTAGCCTGAAGATGGTACTTATTGCTACTCTGAAAATATTACTCACATAAAAATGCTTCCCTCTGTTCTAAATCCCCCATTCCGTTTCTTCTAACTTATACAAATTAATTACTTATTTTGAAATGGGAGGCACCTTTAAATTTGAAGAAAGTAGATATTAGTTCAAAATGTAATTGGAAGTATTAAAAAACTCT
Source organism: Nipponia nippon (assembly GCF_047370975.1). NCBI lineage: Eukaryota > Metazoa > Chordata > Aves > Pelecaniformes > Threskiornithidae > Nipponia > Nipponia nippon. Next base: position 98,829,815 of record NW_028262369.1, read on the forward strand.
ACCTGACTGTAGTTTGCCTTGTTCTGTTTTGCCTGTAGAATATCTGGTGTATCTGGCATCACATGAACCTGAGTTTTATCCTTCTCCCAAGCTTGAGTATAAGCATGCTATTGAAAAAAGTAACATCAGATATGTTAATATAAATGACAAAGGATGGCTTTCACATCTCCATTTGCACACTTTGGATACGGATGGGTAAAAAGATGAGGGTGCTGACTTAGATTTATTTTACTATGTAATGACCTAATCCAGGATCCGGTGAATTAGGATCCAGACTTGCTTCTAGTGCAGTCCAACTATCAAGATTTTCAAGGCCAGTAATTTCTATACAAGAATGAGAAGAATAGCGGTTGGAGAGGTAGCAATGAGAAAAATGAGAAAAGATTTATTTAACCAATGCTATTTATCAGCAACTTGAGTGTTTCATTAAGAAAAAAATTGAAAAAAGAGGAACCTGTAGGTGACAGTTGTTTTTCCCAGGGAAACACTGCTACATAAAGGTGGTGACAGACTTACAGAGTGCTTATGGAAATGGATTATATGTGAGTGTCTGCCTAATTTTCCCCATAAATACTCACTTTGTTCATTATATTTGCATTCTGCTTTGCAAGGACCATGTCCATGGCATCATTCTGTTTTGTAAAGGGGAACATGCTGGGGTGCTGGCGGTATTTCCGATCACTTGCAATTTCTGTGGCTTTCTTAGATTTCTCCACATCCAGAGAACCAGCAGGACTCCAACCGATACCCTTGAACCACTCGTTGTAATCCTGCTTGTACTCATTCTGCCAAACAGAACACAAAAGGAAAGTTTACAGTTTACAAATGGCTCAGACAAAATAATTCTCTTGTTTCCAAAACACAGCCATAATGAAAAAACAGGGAAAAATGTCACAGCTGCGAATGACAGAAGGAAAACAGAAACTTACGTCACTTTGTATCTGATTCATGTTCCTGTACAGTTCTAAACTCATTGCATCTGGTAGAAGCATATACTGGTGGATCAGTCGCTTGTAGTTAGTATTGGTCACACGATCTTGTGCCTCCTTAGCTGCCACGATGCTGAGCGTATCGGCAGGCGTTTGGTAATGTGTCTTGCTCGTCTCATAAGCTTTCTTGTATTCACGATCAGACTGCATCTTAGCCACTTGCATATAATGGACAAGTTTGGGATCATCCTGAAGGCTGCGGAAGCCTACAAGTTTTCCCTTGTCTTGTTCATAACCTAATTTGTATTTATACTGTAAAGAGAACAGGGACTTTAATTCTGCTGCATTTGTTCAATATGCAATATCTATCTTGTAAGGAAAAAAAACCCCAAACTTAGATTAAAACAAGATTTTTACATTGTTAAGAAAACATCACAAAGAATTTAGAAGTGGTGGCTCTGTCCACCTACTCTTAGGGTGCACTCTAAAGCAAAACAGATGTCTAGTGTCCCTTTTAAAAGCAGTATATTTAAAACACTTTCTTAATAAATGAAATTTCCTTACAATAGTTTATTCTGCTCCTGCGTAAGGTTCAGTGTAACCTGGCATTCAATTGTTTTCTAATCTCATTATAAATGACACAATGAAAATATGAAACAAGCTGACAGAAAGCAAAAGGCAAAGAAACACTTAAGATTTGGTTTGCTGAAGGCAGTTCTTTGGAAAAAGTGCACTTTTTATTCTTTTCCCACTGTAGTTTAGAGATACCCATATTAGCTCAAAGATGAACTGCCACAAACAGTAGAACCAGGGCACATTAACCCACATAGTTCTCTGTTACTTTGATATCCTGCTTCCAATATTTGGTTTAGGTCACTATTTTTGTAGTAGTCTGCACCAGACTCAGAATACTTGAGTTCATACTTAAAGACTAAGAACCAAGAACTAAAAACCAAAGATCTAATCATCAGTTCAATTAGGGTCACTTGTTCAAATGATTAAAAAATTCAAGAAACTTCCCAAGACCTTTTGCATTTGTTTCTTTAATAAAATCAACAGTTCAAATTCTTAATCTCCTTCCTCAACCCTGGACAATGAACTACACAGACCAAGTATCAATTCCTTTTTCCTTCACTGCTTACTGCTTGGAGAGAACTCAGAATGGAAGTATCTTCCCCTCAGACTTAGAGCAGTGGCAGAGCAAATTGACTTTGCAGTGCCTGAAACATCCCCTTTGTTGTCAAAAAAAATGGTGGGCTAAATAACGTGTCCTTAGGCCCTAACTTCACTCCTCTCTCAAGCTGGATTTGCCCCTGCCACAGCAAATCCCTCATCACTGATATGCAAAGGATTTCAGAATGGTCCTGATTCCAGAAGCTTGTATTCTCTGCACCAAGAAATTGAATAGGACTTTCACCGAAGGAATAAAGATAACTGTACCACAGTAGTAAAAATAATTTAAGTCCACATCTGTTCTTCTCAAATATTTCTAAGAATGACCTCTGAACGTTCTGTCTAAACTACAAATATACAATGTACATTTATAAAGTATCCAAGCACCATCACACTGAGGAAGGAACTGCCTTAGTTTTTTTTCTAAGAGTCCCTCATATATCTCGTTACCTTCCTAATAAAGAAACTGTTCCTTAACCCTGTTAGAAATGTATTAGAACATGTATCAAATATGTCAGGATTATTCACAAGCAAGAGAACAAAGAGACTTCATGTAATTGGCAGATAAAATTGAATTGTGTCAAGAAATGAATGTTTTACAGTATCTGAAATGGATCATTTTTTTCTTTCAGGAACTTACATCACTAGCAATATCCCTAGAAGCTTTGGCAGCTTTAATAGGGATAGCATCAGCTCTGAGATCATACCCTTTCTTCCTAGATTCTTCAAATGAAAGTCTGTACATTTTCTGTGAAAAGAAAGGAAAGAAATATCCTTTAAAAAAGCAAAACACACCATACTTAAATAAAACTCTGTTATTTTTATATGATAACTTAAAACACAGATTATTCATATGTTTAACACTCCTTGAACAGTTGTTTAAGGCACTCAGGCACACAGAGAGATGAATACTCCTTCAAAATTAACTCCAATCTTAGTATTCATACATCAACGCAGCTGGACTGCACTATAATTAGTAACAATAACCTATAACAAAAAGCAAGAAATTGCATTTGTTTCCCACATGCACAAATATTGGTGAAAAGTTACATCTATAAGATTGTCAATTTAAAAAAAAATGAGATAAATACGTCTATTTTGGTGCACATTAAAGATGTGCACGATTACAAACAATACTTTATTTAGCATATGCAGATTTAACAACTGGCTACTGAAAAGCTGTCTATAATATCATCTGTTACTGAAAGAATAGGTTCAATCTGCAAGAAAGAATTTTGAATCCGCTACAGAAGTTTGTGCGTGGGGAAATAAAATAATAAATACAGTAACAAACACGGATAGTACTCAAACTCTACTATTTTGTTAGTAACTTATATTTTAATGACCTACATGAACACTTCATAATCTGACTATAAATACTATGGCTTTTTCTTGGCATCTTTTGGTATGTAATTTTGGGGAAGGAAGCAGAGAAAAGGAAAATTAACAGCTTTTTGTGAAATTACTACAGGTTAGCAAAGTGAGAATTAGGGAGATTTCTGTATGCTGTCATCTGACTTATTCCTAATAAAAAAAATAAGAGCAATGTCATAGCCTTACAAACAGTACTCACATCACTTAAATTAAATGCATTAACTTTTGCTAAAGCAATCTGTGGAATATCTGGTGTGATGTGAACTTTCTTTTTGTCTTCTTCCCATGCTTGTTTGTACTTGTGCTGGAGGGATAAAAAAAAAAAGATTTCTTTACAACGATGCAACTACTAACACGGTAGGAACATTTGTCTTTTTATTTTAGCACTTAAAAGCAGTGTTAATCAGGAATAGCTCTTATGAAGTTAATTGTGTGAGGCCAAAATAAGAGTGGGAGAAATATCAATCTTGCTAGAGTATTTTACTGCTTGTCCCTTGCCCAGAAGTGTATTCAAGCATATCGAACAGCAGAAAATAGGTTTCAAAATGTACTAGGTCTGGCTGGGATGGAGTCAATCCTCTTCATAGCATCTCAAACAGTGCTGTGTTTTAGATTTGTGACTAAAACAATGCTGATAACACACTAATGTTTTAGCTGTTGCTGCACAGTATCAAGGCCTTCTCTCTTTCTCACTCTGCCCCAGCAGTGAATAGACTGGGTGGTGTGCAAGAGGTTGGGAGGGGACACAAGCAGGCAGATGAACGCAGCTAACCAAAGAGGTATTCCCCACCGCATAACGTCATGCTCTGCAAATGAAAAGGGAGAGGAGGGGGTTTAGGGAGGTTAGACATCTGGTGCTTGGGAACTGGCTGGGCATCAGCCTACCCATGGGAGGTGGCGAGTGGTTGCTTTTGCATCACTTGTTTTGTTTTCTTTCTCTCTTCTTCCACTTCTCCTTTGCTTATTAAACATTTTTTATCTGGACCCACAACTTTTCTTGCTTTTACTCTGCCTTTCCTCTTCCCCCATCCCACTGGGGAGGAGGGGAGGAAGTGAGCGAGTGGCTGTGTGGTGCTTAGCTGCCTACCGGGGTTAACCCACAACTAAAAGCCAAGTCAGAAGGTAGACAAAAAAAATTGGTAGAGGTGGAAGATTATTAGTTTATCTCCTGCAAAATAAGTATCAGCTGAGAGAGGTAATAGAGCTTTACTTAGGGGAAATAGAGATAAGGAAAGCACACATAAGATTCTGATGGTCCCTGTAACTACAATGCACATCAACTCTAGACATTTCTAAAGAACACTAGTGGATTACATCAATTCAGCAGGAGAATCAGAAAATATCTCATGATAAAAGCATTCACATCATGCAGCAATTTCCTATTAATGTAACAGGCATCGGACGAAACACAGTATACATTTAGAAGTCTAAATCCTGTTTCCAAAAGGGATCACTCCAGTATTTTTAGCCCCTAGATTTAAACTGCTAAAAGTCTACAATCAGTTATCTTGGGTAAACTTTACTAATAAAATGTGACCCCCAGGTCTGTCTTTCTATGTATTTCTTAGAAACATTAGGGTCATGCTTTGCTTTCAAGTATATCAAAGGTCTATTAAGACAAAATACAATTACAGTCAAGCATATTCATAAGCTGCCAAAATGAATGATTTCCAAAGCTATGCATCCAATAAGATTGACTATTACATCACGTATAGCTTGTTTCTTACTTCTACAAACTTAAATGAATTTTGATAAACACTTTCTTACCTCATCCATGATTTTAGCATTATTTAAAGCTAAGACCATGTTCATGGAATCCATAGGGACAGAATACTTCAACTTGTCCGGATGCTGGCGATACTTCTTTTCACTAACAATTTCCATTGCTTTTTTGTTCTTCTCAGCTTCCAGGGAGCCCAGTGGCATCCATCCAACACCCTTCATACTTTCATCATATTCTGCTCTGTATTGATTCTGGAAGCAGAAAGAAAAGAAAATAATCAGGTGCATGAAAAAGTCTGTAAATCATGACACTTCTTTCTGTGTTTAATGACTATTAGATTTTGAATGCACGTACTCTAAAAAGAGGCAAATAGTATCAAGATGCATTCAAGGTTTATTTAGAAACTCATTTGTTACAGTGGTGTCTATTGTATTACTCTGCCTTTTATACGGTGTTCAGATCCTCCTTATGATGTATATAGATTGCTTGCATGAGATTACAAGGGTCTTAACCCTTTTGAAGAAGAGGATTATCTTGAATCACTATACTGAGAGAAAAAAAGCCCCTCTTCTCTAGAGGTTAAACATCCCAGGAAATCTGAGAACATAGCTACTGAGCTGGTTTCCCCTTCTTCTGAAAAGATATCTTTATGGAAGTACAAGATAAAACTATTAATGAAAAGTGAAGCTTTTCCTGTCTTAGCCTGCACACAAGTATTGCTCCTGAAGAGCCTCATGGGATACGTAAACAGTAAATATCCATTTTGCTTTATACATAAAATTACTTATTTCTGAGCCCAAATTCTTTAGCAATAGGTACAATTTAATATCTCAGAGTCTTAGAAAAATACAACGGCTATCATTGCTGAAGGTCTCAATTCATATACTACATTTTAGTGTATAACTGAATTAATTTCACTAAGAAAATAGTACTATTTATCTTACGGTACGCTTTCATCACCTAAACATCATTGTATTCATAATACAAAGGTTGAAGAATCTCTCACTTACATCACTTTGTATCTGCATCATGTTTTTGGCTAATTCAAGGCTCATAGCATCAGGCAAAACATTGTAGGTATGGATCAAGTTTTTGTAGTTTGCATTTGTAGCCACTTCCTGCGCTTTCTTGGCTGCCACAACACTGACCATGTCAACTGGAGTATGGAAATTAGTCTTTGCCTTCTCATAGTCTTTTTTGTATTCCCGATCAGATTGCATCTTAGCCACCTGCATGAAGTGCACCAGCTTGGGGTCGTCTTCAAGGCTGCGGAACCCAATATGCTTTCCTTTCTCTTTTTCGTAGGCTAGTTTGTATTTATACTGACAGGAGGAAAGAGAAAGAACAGCAAAAACTTCAATAAAAAAATGTGCACGATTAAGCTCAATTTTATCTCTGACAACATAGAAAATATTTGCCCTTTTTCATCACAAGATCTCAGGTTTAGTCATTTAAACATAGTCTTACAAAATAGCCCATTGAACACAGGCACATGAAGCTCAGCAGCTTTCACTGGAGTGTGGAATTGCAGCAAGTACTGCAAAAGTTTATGCCATCAAGCATATAACTGAAACCTAGACAACTCAAGATGCTTGAAAAGACACATTTGCGCGTAACAGAGCACTTTGAAAATGTTCTGACTGTCTTTGTAGCTACTCTGAGTACTATCATGCAATCAAACTTACATCACTTGCAATGTCTCTGGAGGCTTTGGCTGCTTTTATTGGAATAGCATCTGGCTGCATGTCATAACCTTTCTTCTTCTCTTCCTCCCATCCAGCTTTGTAAAGTTTCTAATTTAAAATGTAAAAGAGAACAGGTACTCTATTATGAAGGCAGAACTACTGAAGTACCCTACATTTGAACTTAAATATTTTCAAAAAAGACATAAAAATCACACCAATTTTTGATCTATGCAACAGACGCTGAATGCGCACTGTGAGCACGGTAACTCACATTACTCATTGTGATCTGGTTCACTCTAGACTGCAGAATTTCTGGAGTATCTGGCATAACGTGAATGCTGGTCTTCTCTTTGTTCCATTTATCGGTGTAGAGCCTCTGCAATAACAAAGTAATATTTAGCATTGAAACGGCATTGCACTTATAAAATAAGAGCTTGCTTTTGTTTTGTTTATTTGCAAGAAATAGTATTTTACAGTATAGTACAGTTCCATAAGCACTACAAATAATCTTCCCGAATATAGCTGCCGAGTGGCAATATTATATTCCTCCTCTTTCTTTAGTACTTTACTTGAGACATTTGCAAAGTATGTTTTGATAACTCATAAATATTGAAACTGAAAATTTTCAGTCTGAATTCTTCCCTGCTTTAATGCAAAGCATAAATTGTTCTTTTATCACGCACCCTCTTTCCATGGCACACATGGAATAAGGATTAATGGTGTCCCAGATAACTAGGGACAAATTTAAAGAACTTGACTTTTTAAGGAAACTTGTACAAAACTGACGGAATTTCAGGGTTTTTTCAGCTCACTGATTATGAATGCTACTTCCTGCAGAAAAAGAGCAAAGGTTACCAAACCACTATAAATCTGGAGAAGACATCTTTAATCACATACACAAAAGAGAATTTTTTAATCTTTATAAACAGAAAATGAAACTCCCTCAATTACGAATACAGTCTGAGGCTTCCATCATCTCTTGCTGTTCAGCCTTAACCAAGCAAACCACTGTAGCCGTTTGAAATTCTAATGACTTCAGTGGGAATGCATCTGTCCCATAATTTTGCAAGAAAAAGACCCAATCCCTGGTTCAGTCGTGATCATCTGAACAAATTCTCACCTTATTCATGGTCTTGGCATTTTGCTTAGCTAGCACTTGTTCCATTGCATCCATTGTAATAGAATACTTCAGCTTGTCTGGGTGCTGGCGATACTTCTTTTCACTGAGAATCTCTGTAGCTTTTTTGGCCTTTTCTACATCCAGCGACTGAATTGGTATCCAGCCAACTCCTCTCAACCAGTTATTAAAGTCTGCTTTGTACACATTCTTTTAAAAAATAAACAAGGAAAACCACAGTGAGACAAGGAAAATTACAATGCCCATATACATAAAAACAGGTAAGGCCTTAAAACTTCTCCTGGTCATTCATTTTACCAGAAAATTTAGACAAGCCTATTATAACTGCTATTGTTTTCCAAATTCTTAGCGTAACTCTAACAAGTATTGTTGTGTTAGGGATAAAGAAATTCTTTTCACTAAACCAATGTGTAGAACTCGCACTGCAAACCAAATGCACAGACCTTAGAACAATTTTTGAGTGCTAAATATGAAAATCTGACAAAAATATAATTTTTTTTTAAATTACACTCTTGTTTGTTAGTAGGCTCAGTTCGTAGTAGAATTAATTCAGAGAAATTGTTTCAGCAACTTCTGCTTAATGGCCTGGTTCTGCACAATCTGGAATAGACACCATTCCTATTTAATCATACTTTATAACATGGCTTTCAGAACAGATAAAGGTACAAAAATGCTGTGAAAATAAACCTGTTCCTGAACTGCACTGTTAGAAGTAACAGGGAGACTATCAGAGTCTGAGAAAAAGACCACATACTGTCATAGCATGTGTACCCAGGGCAAAATTTGTCCTCAGGTACCACGCTTCTCTCCTGGCAAACATCCTGAGTTAGCCAGCCAAGCAAGCTCAGCCAACTCAACCAGGGTAGGTAAAAATACAATGGGGAAGCAAAAAACTTGAGCTGAAAAGTTCTGTATTTGGAAAGAACAATGTCTAAAGGTCAGATCCTCTATCTGTTGGCCAATGGGAACACGCATATTATCCTCTCCAAACAATGCTTAGAATCTGAAGAACACTTTCAATCAGCTTATTAACTTTTTTGGGAATTTCAAATTTGTCAGATAATTTGTCAGTAATGCAGATTAAACTAAATACTTTCTGGATAAACAAGCAGACCCTGAAGTTACACTAGTGAAAACAAAAAATGGAAACGAGTCACAAAACTTAATGGAAACTAGAAAGCTTTTTTATAAATCCTTATCATGCATGGCATATGCATCTGCTGGAGGAGAAAGGCAGGAAGGAAAAGTGAACAAAATAAATAAATCTCAAATCCCTAGGTATAATACAAACATACATAATGTATGTTTTCAGTAAACTTAAATAAAATATAGTCAGAATTTAGACTGCACATAACCTACGATCTCTGACAATACGAATAATAATCACAGTAATAACACATCGTAATTACAAATCCAGCTACAAAAATACACGAGTTAGAAAAACATGTTCATTTGCTGAGAATTAGCCAAATAGGTAGAGATACAAAGAAAGTTGTTACTTGCTAGGTAAGTTCCCTAGAACTTATCAGCTACACAAAATTCTGATAATCTTTGGAAAATACAGAGTTCCAGACGACGTTTACATGTCAATCTACTGTTAATTCAATATAGTTCATTTTTTACCCTTAAAAGGTTAATAGCGTAACACAGTCATACTGAGAAGAAAAAAAATGAGCTGATTAATCATTACATACATCACTCTGAAGCTGCATCACATTTCTTGATAGCTCCAGGTTCACAGAATCAGGCAAGAGTGTATAATTGTGAATTAGCTGTTTATAGCCAGCGTTTGTAACCGCTTCCTGGGCTTTCTTGGCAGCCGTCACGCTGAACATATCCAAAGGAGTATGATATTTGGTCTTGGTGACTTCGTAATCCTTCTTGTATTCACGATCTGATTGCATTTTGGCCACATTCATGTAATGAACAAGTTTAGGATCATCCTGCAGGCTTCGGTATCCAACCTGTTTGCCTTTACCTTTCTCATATGATTCTTTGTACTTGTACTAGAAACAAAGGAAAAGAAAGGCTTACCCACTTTGGAAAGAGAAAACATACTTTTGAAAATTTTAATACTTTGAAACTCAATATTTTAACAACTGCAGTTCATTCTATAAACTCATAAACTGTTTTTCAGATGGCACAGGATTATTTTGGTAAAAAAAAAGAAGAGGATCGCTGGATTTCTCAGCTTGCCTTGACCCCTGGCATAGATCTAAATCTAGATATGCAGTTACATGCCCTCCCTCACGATTGCCACTGCTTATTATATTTTACTGCCATAGACTTCTAACTCCCAGGTACATCCAGCTTTTAATTAAAAGACCAGCAAAATAATGTATTACTGAAAAGCCCAAGACTACCGAACAACTGGATATCCCAATACTCAGCTATTGGGTGGAGGCATGTTTAAGTGGGGAATGGAAGTCGTTTGCAGCCTTTTGCTAAAGTTAGTGAATTTATTTCTGTGTTCCAAATCTCCTTTCATAGCTTGTATCAGATGGCACACCAAGCTTTAAATTGACATAACTGCCTGAAAACAGCCACATTTCTGTACAGCTTGTGAATGCCAGACAAGTAGAAGTTCAGGTCACCAGCAATTAAGAATACAGCATCGGTAAATTATAAGAAAGGAACTTCCAAATAAACTGGTGAATACTTGAAGCATATACAGCTCACCAGCACTCACAGGCATTACGATGCATTTCCAAAGAAACAGTTTTTTTCAGAGGTTCATGTAAACATCTGAATTCACTTGTTACTTCATCGTATCATAAGAGTTTCAATTCTCAAAGCTATGTGTCTCTATACCATTATACACATATGGCATATGCCCTATAGCATAATATACTACAGAAAGCTGTAACACAGTAGGTGTATGTATTCCACTTCATGTAAATTATACTTACATCACTGGCAATATTTCGAGAAGCTTTAGCAGCAATAATAGGAATCGCATCTGGTTTCAGATCATATCCTTTGGCAATGGTTTTTTTCCAGTCTGCTTTGTAGTTAGCCTTACAGGGAAAAAAGGTATGAGTTCGCAACATTACAAGTAGCAATTTTAACGGAGTTGTTTAAGCCCGTATTTTTGTTATAGTTATAGGAGTCAAAATATTCAGTTTAGTCTGTGCAATTTCAGAGAAAAATGCTAGCCTGTACACAAACTACAGTTACATTGTGATAAATAAATCTACTATAAATATAGGAGAGTCCCTCAAAACAATCAGCTTAATTCATGTAGCTACATCATTAATTCCATAAGCATTTTTTGCAATTTTTATGTGGAACAACTCTATCAATCAGTGGCATTTTCGCCCTTGCTTAAGCAAACCCCTTTTTCTTTTTTTTTTTTTCATTGTTAGCAGTTAGCATCTGGACAGACTAATAGTATTTCCAGGCTTTCTACAAGATGGGATTAAGAGAGATGTCAGCTTTTACTAGTTCCTGGAGGCCTGATAATGCCACCAAAAAATTTAATATCATGAAGGCAATAAAAGTGATACTATCAGTGGAGATTTTATGGTGTTGGATGGATGGAAGAAGTGATGGAAAGCAGGCAAACCAGTAGCTGAATGGCAGAAAAAGGCCTTACTATCCTTCCACTGGATGAGTTAATTTCCTTTGAAAACCCAGCAGCAGGAAGCAACCTACAGAGAACTCGTACTGCTTGCTTATGCAGTGTGTTTTATATAAAAGTAGATCACATAAGTCTCCAAACCTATAGGAATTTGAATAAGTCATGCTGGTTTTTTCATTCAGTCAATCCAAGTAGTTTGGTAATAAAGCAGGGAAATGTGTTTATTTTCTGGAGTGCTCAGACAGTTTAAAAATTAGCTTAACAAGCACAAAACTCATTGACTTCTAGAAGTAAAAGTTTAGCTCAGTTCAGAGCTTGTGCATTTCTATATTCAATATCATAGCACGAATAAATAAAAGGGTTTTTTTCTATTAAGTAAATGAATATATTATTGAACAAACTATTGGTCATATGCTCACATCACTCAAATTGAAGGCGTTGACCCTGGCTTGAATAAACTGAGGAACATCAGGATCCAGGGTATATTTGTGTTTTACTTTTTCACCCTCTTGCTTATATGCTACCTGCAAGGAAAAATAAACAAATACTTGTTGACAAGTACAAGGTAGGTAATGGTGTTAACAAATAGAGACAGTGCAACAATGCTTAATTCTTACCAACAATTTGCAACCTTACTATTTTTACAGTTTTTAAGATTTAAAGGCTTTTTTAGGTGGAATGTCAGACAGTAACATATAAATTATAAATATGGTAAAAAAATAAAATCGCTATATTGCATTAATAATGAAAAATTTCTTACATCACTCAGTTGCTTGGTGTTGTGCTGAGCTAACACCATTGGTATGGAATCTGGTATACTTGTAAATTTGATGGTGTCTGGGTGCTGACGGTATTTCTTTTCATTTAATGCCTCTCCAGCCTTTTTAGCTTTTTCAACATCCAGAGAACCAAGAGGACTCCATCCAATACCCTTGAACCAGCTGTTATACTCTTGTTTGTATGCATTCTGAAGGAGAGAAAGCCAACATGAACCAAGATTTTCCCACAGAACTGTAATAATTCTGTTTAAAACAATAATCACATAGTCTAGCTAGCGTGTTATACATTAGCAGGAAATATTTATAAATTCTTGAAGGGAACAACAGATATTTTCTATGTTTCTCTGTGATTTCATAAGGAAGAAAATGAGCTATTGTACTTTTAATTCATGATTCATTTCTTATAAACTGTAACTTCCCTTCAATATTTACTAACTTTCCTTTTCTTTTACCCGTGTGAAAAATTTCACCAACCTTCAATTCTTAATAAATTCTAAACTACCATATGGTGACCGTTTAACATGGTTTAATTTGTTCCATGTTTCAGCAGACGCTATGAGACCTGAATTTACACAAAGGTCCACAGAGCAGAGGCTCAATTTTTGGTTTCTTTCCTATAGTTCCTCCTACAGTAAATTAAGCAGAATTCACAGACTGCAATAGAAAAATTTATCCCGGCTACAAAATATGCAGAAGGTTATCTCATATAAACGTTCAGATGCACAGTCTGAATGCAAGGATACTCTGGACACTCTTTTTTAAGACCGTTCCATGTTCTAACTCTAAAATGAGTGGTCCTCCATAGGGATGCATACAGAGTCAAATTCTACAGTATACAAAGAGGTGCAGAGTGCAACCATGCACACCCAGACAACCATTTAAAACTCTCTATCTGCAAGAAGGAACGAGAAGGTCCTAGGAGAGACGTCCTATGCCAGAGATCTCCAGAATGTATTTCTAATTATATCGATAGTTACATTTTGTCCGCTCTTTCATCCTAAATAGTTAATAATAGTCCAACTACACTATCATATCTATCTTATGTGAAGACAAAGCAAGACAACTTAAAAGAAGTCTTAAAGAATGAAATCATGCTAGTTGCAAAATAAAATCTTCTGAGAAAATGTGAAAAACAAGTTCATTTCAATTCAATATTCCAGAAATCTGCTCTCCATTGATATGCCAACATCAAAATCCTGTTGAGTAGAACTCCCCTGGAATCTGGTATTTCTAAATGCCACCATCAGCTGATAAAATTTCTAACAATTTCCCCCAAGACATAAGAAAAACAGACCATTCCCATACAGTAATGGCAATTTTCATTAAATATAAACTCGTGTTTTATTTTTCACAGTGTGCAGGAAAATATCCATGAAATTGCAATCACTGAAATACTTACATCACTCTGAATTTGCATCATGTTCTTTGCCAGCTCAACATCCATGGCATCCGGCAGGTAAGTGTAGTGATGGATCAGGTTTTTGTAGTGGGCATTAGAAGCTACATCCTGAGACTGTTTAGCAGCCTGGATACTGTACATGTCAGGAGGTGTATGATAGTTAGTCTTGGTCTTCTCGTAGTCTTTCTTGTACTCACGCTCAGACTGAATCTTTGCTACATTCATGTAGTGGACAAGCTTAGGGTCATCTTGCAGGCTTCTGAAACCAACCTGTTTTCCTTTAGCCTTTTCATATGCTTCTTTATATTTATACTAGAAACAGAGGAAAGAGACCAAATGTACAGTGGCATGGCTATTGATGTCCACACTAATGCAAAGGAAAAGAAAAGCTCTCACGTCTTTCATTGGAAAAAGCAGCTGCAAGCAGTTCAGAAGGATAAGCTCTCCTAAATGGCACACCCGGCCACTGTACCTACATTAGCTTTTCTTGCTCCACCTGTACACAACGGGTTACACACACCACAATAAGATTTATCAACATTAGCTTTTTGTGTAAGGAAGGGAAAACGTTTCTTAAGTATTCCTGTGTTGAAAGGTGTATGAAAAATATCAGAATAATTGAGACAATCCTTCTCAGTCATTTGAAAGCAATAGCAAACAAATGGAATATGACTGGACAGCTTCCTCTAGTTACAGGAAACCACTGAAACATATCCCACTTTATACCATTTGCACTATAAAGCCTTCTGATTCACGTATAAGCCAGACTCCACTGTATAACCAAAAGCACCCTTTGCACACATTGTTTCATGGTCTGTAAATAAGCGATAACATAGTGTATTTTCTGGAAATTTGTCACAGAATGATTGCAAGAACTACTGATTTCATTTCTCCTGTGAAAAGTGGGTTAAGAAACACAGTGCAGTAGCATTTGCCTATTTAAAGCAAACAAGATGAGCATAAAATAAGTTCTACACAAACTAAGCCTTTGGGAAAGACCAAGAACGTCTTTCTCGTAATACTGACTCTAGTGAGACTTGTGCAACATATGAGGCCTACCACATGGCCTGTAACGGATAACTTTTTTACTAAATGCCTAAGAAAAGTATACCTGGAATATATACTTACATCACTAGCAATGTTTCTTGAAGCCTTGGCTAGAGTAATTGGAATAGCATCAAGTGACACGTTGTTCCCTTTAGCTATTAGATCATGGTAGCCTTGTTTATAATATGCCTAAAAAAGAATATCCGTATTATTCTAGAGAACCTAGCAATCACATGAACAATGTGCAAGTCAAAGCTACTTCTAAGCTACTCCAGGCAATTCTTCAGAAGCAGATGCAGTGGGGATCATATACAACTATCAGTCTTCATTTATGAGAACAGAGTTATCAATTAATTAAATTAATTGAATGATTACATGACTAAATGGTATCTGGCTGGAAATTCAAATGACACCAGGAATGAAAAATTACAGTGATAAAAGGTGATTATAGAGAACTGCATATCAGCGAAAGGAATCTGCAATATGAGTGTGTCTGTAACATATTACTCAAAAGTTCATTAACAATGTGTAAAACATGTTGCAAAGAAGTCACTTACATCACTGATGTTAGCTGCATTGTATCTAGCTTGGATAAACTGTGGGACATCGGGGGTAAGAGTATATTTATGTTTAACTTCTTCTCCAGAAGATCTGTATAGTTTCTGTAAAATACATGATACAGAAATAAATCCTTTTTCACTTGTATAGCTAGCTCCAGCTCACTGTAAATTAACTGAGGGTTTATGTTTGATTTTGCAGATAAATGTACATTGGCACCTATGTCATAAAGACTGAGGCTGTACTTTTCATTCAGGATTGTTGATCTTATTGATAGAAGGAACGCACCCTAAAAGCTCTATGCAGTCTTTACGCAGTAAAATTAAGCCCTTTAATGGACGTAAAAACCCATTTCTGAAACAGCGGGATAACAAGAGGTGGTAGAAGAGTGTAACATAAAACAAAGCTTGCTGGTTTATAATGATGGATATATTGTGATTCACCAAGCGTTCTGTAATTCATTCATTATTGTAGGTGGCAAAACATCAATAAACAACTTGAAAATTTCACATTTCTTAAATCAAATGTATTTCAAATGCACTTAAAATATAAACGGACAGAATCAGCTGATGTGAACTGAAAGAGCCACATGATTTCCGTACAGCTTTGCAGACTTATACCAGGAAATTACTCAGGCAAAATCAGAGCACAAAACAATGACAACATGGAGAAACACTTTCAGGCTAATAGTGTTTTAAAAAATTTTAAAGACAACGCTCAGCTCTTCAGTAGATACATCACTACTTTACTCTAACACCCATTTCTTTCTCTACTTACATCATTGAGTTGAACTGAATTCTGTTTGGCTTGGACCATTACCGGAGAGTCCACCACACTTGTAAATTTAATGGTGTCCGGATGCTGACGATATTTCTTTTCATTCAAGGCTTCTCCAGCTTTTTTAGCTTTTTCTACTTCTACGGAGCCAATGGGGATCCAACCAATGCCTTTCATCCAGTTATTATAATCTGCTTTGTATGCATTCTAATAAAGGAGTGAAAACAGCATTTTAAAAGTTAGGAATCAGAAAAAACAATTCAGGGACCTCTCCTGAGTCTTCACAGTTTTTGCTTGAGGCACCTCAAAAAAATTCTGTTCACATGAGGTTTTACTTACATCACTCTGAATCTCCATCATATTTTTGGTCAGCTCCACATTCATTGCATCTGGTAAATAAGTATAGTGGTGTAGGAGGTTCTTGTAATTAGCATTGCTGGCAATCTCTTGAGCCTTCTTGGCACCGACAACATTGACCATATCCAGTGGAATGTTGTACTTAGTTTTTGTTTTCTCGTAATCTTTCTTGTACTCTCGCTCAGACTGCATCTTGGCTACCTTCATATAATGAACGAGTTTGGGATCATCCTGGAGGCTCTTGAAGCCAACGAGTTTACCCTTGGCAAGTTCATAGGCTTTTTTATAGTTAACCTGTTAGAATATAATAGAACACGGAGAATATCATCTTAAGTAAGTGCAGTAACTTAGCAATAAGTAACTTAAAAGCAAAGGCTACCCTTTGTTTTCTACAAAGAGTATCCCTCACATTTAAGTCAGTGACCATACACCTTAATAAAACCAGACACATATCTCTCTACAATTCACTGCTGCACAAATCAGTTAGCTTTCAAAATAGTAGTATCTATCTCACTTGTACTGATCATAAGAGGGAGAGGAGTCTTAAAATACTAAGGGACTTCCACGAGGTCATCCCCAGGAATCTACCCAAAACCCAGTGATGTCCTGGAGTCTTTCATCTCATTTATGATCAGACCTATAATTAAGGACAGAGAGAATTCAGGGGCCATTGCTCATGCAGCTGTCACTACTGACCTACTCCTCATGATTTTCCTTAACCACTACTGACCTACTCCTCATGATTTTCCTTAGTCTTTCCTTAACCTTTCCTTAACCTTACTGGAGTGCAAGATAGCCTGTTTATTCACAAAGAATTACATAATGAAACAGCCCTTTCTAAATGCAATTATACAAATACGTTAGTGAAGCAATGAAACACCAAGAAAAATACAACTGTTAATATGTCCAATAACATGCTTAAAAAAAGGCAATAAAGAAGTTACCCTTCAGATATCCTTAATACACATAATTGCAAACATTGCTTAAGTAACCTCCTTCGAATTAAACTGTTCCTTTAGGAAGGATGTACTCACATCACTGGCAGCCTGCCTAGCAGCCTTGGCAGCTTGGATAGGAATAGCATCACTTTTTAGATCATATCCCCTTGATTTTAATTCTTCCAATCCCGTTTTGTAATAGTTCTAGAAGAAAAGGTGAATTTTGAATTTGTTTTTATCCAACAGAAACTTCATATTGTAAGTTGAATCCAGAGCTCTGGATTCAAAATATACTTACATCACTAATATTGTAGGCATTAACTTTAGCCTGTATAAACTGGGGCACATCTGGAGGGAGGTGGTACTTGTGAATAATTTCTTCACCTTTGGATTTATAAATTATCTGCAAAGAAAAATAAAGAAATAAATTTAGCAGCTGAATGACTATAGATTATAAATGCTTAATAATGCTGTGGCACAACTTAAAGATCTCATGTTACCTCACTCACAAAGAAAGGCAGAGATGAAATCCTAGTCCTTGCCAAGTGAATGGTATAAACCCCATTGACTTAACTGGTGCAAAGAATACATTAAGAACGATGGACGTAAACAAAATTACAAACATACACACTAAAGCTTGACATTAACAGCCACTTGAAGAATTAAAAACAATCTGATCTCCAGGCGATCTTCCACTGGAACAGAACTGTGAATACACACAAATGTTTTTGTGCTTGTGTGCATGTATATGCACACACATTCACTTCCACATTCATTTCAGGAGTTCTCTTAAAACCAGATGATAAAGTGAAGGTGGCCACAGTGCAGAAATTGATAACTTCAAAGGGTAGCAACGTGTTTTCTAAGCTTACTTACATCACTCAGTTGTTTGCTATTGATCTCTGCTTGCTTCTGTACTGGAGAGTCAGTCACTTGAGTAAATTTGGTTTGATCAGGATGCTTTTTGTAAGTGTGCTGAAGGAAAAGAATAAATATATTTGCAGAAAATCTACATAAGCAAAACTATTTTATAAGACATAGCAATGTAGCATTACTTGGGATAGTTAGCAGTTACGGCATGTGTGCAGAGAAGCACTGCCATGCACAATGGTTCTCATCTTACTTTTTAATATTATCAGAGAGCAAATAAATTTGTAAAAGTATTTTTAAAGTATTAATGTAAAATATTTTGAGTAGGTATATAAATATAATGTATCATATAGTATACAGTATATTGTATATTATATACAAATATCTATTTAAAGTATTTTCCAAGTATTGATAAAGTAAATAAAATTAGTTTTAATAAAGTAACTAAAGTACTTTTAACGTATTAATGTAAACATATGTTGACTTAAGCAGAGAAATGCTTGAGGTTCATTCTTCATGTTGGTACTATTCATTTAATTTTATGTTTTAACTTCTTAAAAAAAGATTGTGCTATATCTGTCTTGATCACTAGATGTCACAAAAGGCTGTAAAATACAGATGAATATGGTTTTTAAAAGTCACATATGCTAATAACACCAAATTCAACATCATCGAAGCTAAGAGGAATCACTGTGAATTTCTACATGCCTCAGCAGCAGGTACTCTGCATGTAATTGCTTGAGAACCACCACTGTCCTGTACTTACATCTTTACACTGATCTAACTTCTTAATAGCTTCGTACTCTTGCGTTATGGTCTGAGGGAAGTAGCACTTTGTCTTTTCCTCCTCATAATCTGCTTTGTAATTTTTCTAGGAATAAAATCAACATTCAGTAAGAAACCATCATTGAGCTCTCTCCGAAATGAAAGTATGATGGTGAAAACAGAACGATTGCCACACTTACATCACTCTTCATAGCTTCAACTTTCATGCAGTGTGTATGATGTGGGTCCTCAAAGCTGCCCAAATAGTGTCCTAAAATATTCTTTTGATACGCATCTTTATATTTTACCTGGAAAAATAATCACAAGTTGATAAACAAAAGTAATCAAGAGTGTCAGTACTGAACGACGTAACATAAATCAAATACATACATCACTAAAATTCTTCAGAACAGTATCAGTCTGGAACTTCGGTGTGTCACAGTAATTCATGCTGGTTGCTTTTGATTGTTCATAGGCTTCTTTGTATAATTTCTGCAAAAGAAAATAATGTCAGACAATGCAGCAGATTTCACTCAACTCACTCGCAACACATTCAAAATGATAAGACTAAAACTGAAATGGTTGCAAAGAAAAGCTTTCCCAGAAGACAGAAAAACAGATGGCACTTTTTTTCCAATGATTGTTTTGAAAAAATTTTTAGTGACTCTTAGGTTCGTAAGGGAAGACAGAAGGGTCTGACTAATGGTTTTTGAACTTCTGGCACTGAGAAATATGCAATCCCTTTCCATACAGATGAAAAGAGCAAGAAGAGAGAAATTGAGAAAGCCATTACAGTGAGTAACCAGAATACAATATATATGAATACATATATATTTATGAAAAGTACCATATATTTTATTATTACTGGCATCAGTTGAAGTTCCTTAAAACAGTAAGGGAAGAACTGTCATCTTGTGATCCATTTTCCACAGGGATCTAAATGAACTATACAATAATTAGCTATCCCCATAACATGCTACACTCTGCTGTGCAGAAATGAGTCTTTATCTATGCTGTTCTGGTTGGTGGTATCTCATGACAAATACCGGTCTATAAAACTAAAAATACTATGAGATCCAAAGGAGAAGCCTTGTGAAGAAATGATGAGTTTGGTTTATTGTACGTGACCGAAAATCATCCAGCTGTACTTTGATAATACTTACATCACTCAGCACATCTCCTGCAGCTTTTAATTGCCTCAGCAATGGGTTCTCTGTAGCAGGAAGCACATTATAATCTGCAATAGCTTTGTTCTTTTCATAGTCTGCTCTGTATTTTACCTTTAAAAAAATAAAAATAAAAAGAATGGGGTTTTAAAAATCAGTATTAAAAGCCAAACACTCACTAACCTATATCATCGTGAAGTTTTCAGGAAAATTTCCCTGTTTTTTAACTTATGATTCATGATGGCAAAGGACCATGAAAGGCACTCAGATCACAGGAGTGCATGGGTGACAAGATGGGAGGCAGGGCTGGAAGACAAGTGAGAGCTATTCAGTAGATGTCCCCACCTTTAAGCCCCTCTCCAAACATTGTAATTTTTCAAATATCCGTTGACATCTCAGAATAGTCACATTCTTACAATCAATGGCATAAGATTGTCTTTGCTGACGCATATACTATTGCAGAAAATGCAGAAGTCAAACAAAATCTGTGTTTTGAACACAAGATGGGCCAGCACAACATCACTGAGATACACTGAGCAAGGATGAATAAATATGAAAATACTGAGCCAAACTGAACTAGCTTAAGTCGGCCTTGGTTAACAGTATGGAGTTGTTCCAATTAAAAATCAGGCACATAACATAATCAGAACAAACAATGAAGCCAATTCTACGTCACTGAAAGAAAATTCTACTTCATAGGCACTGTTGTGGAAGATCATAAGCATGGCTAAGAGTTGTTATAAGCTTCCTAGTGGACAGTACACAAGAATACATCTTTTGCATATAAGAAAATATTTTTGACACTTGACAAAACAGTTTCAGCACAAACTGGCCTGACTTCAGAACTACACTCAAGCTAAACGAATGGGAGCACACATAACATACCTTACTGACGTTATTTGAAACTCGTTTATTAGCTTCATATTCTGGAGTTTCAGTCTGCATAAAGTAGATTTGGTCTTTCATGTTTTCAAAGTCTTCCTGGTATTTTCTCTGTTAGGAACAGAGACAAAGAGATAACAAATGCACTTACATTATAAATCACACATCCACAAAGTAGTTTATTTAGGAAAAGTGAACTACCACAAATGCAGCAGGCAAAATTAATCAGCGTTTTCCATGTTAACATAAACAGAGAATAAAGCTGCTCATGTCAAGGTTTTCTGAAGAATTCACTTACCATACTTATATTTTCTGCATTCATTTTCGCAATTGCAACATCATAGCATGGAGTTTGACTCCACTTGCCTTTGATCTTGTTTTTATAGTCCTCATGGTAAATAATCTACAATGAAATCAAAAAAATAAAATTTAATCTCCAAGATACAGCTCAATTTTCACTTGACAGATTTGTTTTTAAAAGTCATCTTCTTAAAGTTGCTTCACATTTTACATCTGCCTTCTAACCATTTTATCAGTTATTGTCAAAAATACCTTAAATATGATTTGGCCTAACCACTTCAGTATTCATTTATTTCTCTTAGTACCTTCCCTGACCAAAAAAAAGGATAAATAGGTGAAATAAGTAAACTCTTCTAGAAGATGGTTATTAATGAGAAAATCTCTCTGTGAGACATCACTAACATATTCCTTTAGTTCTGTTTTCTCACTGGTCACATACTATTGGGACATAGTATTGCCCATTGGTTAAGCAGGAACTTATTGCTGCTGAAACATGGTATAAGAAAACCCTTTTAATATATGGGTTGCTCGGTATACGTGATTTCTATTAGACTACAGTCAAGCACAGGGAAGTCAAGTATCAACTGTTTTAACAGACAGTTCCTGTCTGTCTAATAACAAAACATCTTTCCAAGTTTTGACTCAGTGTTCCAAATGCATTTTCAGCCACAGTTGCGTTGCTTGTCACAAAAAATACAACTTCTCCAATGCCTTTTTAATTGTTACCACATTGATATAGAACATACATGCCAAAAACAACCTTTAAAAGTTCTACATTTTATTGTTCTGGAGATGCACATATAGCTTAGTATTTTATTCATTTCAAAGAATTATGATACTGATCTTGCTTTTTTACATGTCTAAAAATTTTCTTGATGACAATTTAGCTTTTAAGCTATGGAAGAATAAGATTCAAGACATTTTCTCTAAATTAAATACTACCTTCTTTCACCTTCCAAATGGGTTCACTGCAATATTTTTAGTGGCTTTGCAATTGTAAGTGAATACTGTAACTCCCTAATTTTAAACAGCAGATAATTTTCAATTAGAGGGAGAATAGGAAGTAATGTGTGTAGCTAGAAGCAGAAATGTTTTGTGAAAACTAAACTCACCAACAAGGATAAAGTTTAGCCTTTCACCTGAGACTGGGCAGGATTTTCTCTGAGACATCTGAGGAAGAAAGGAACTGGCTTTCGCCACTGAAAATCAAAGAGGTCTTCATATGAGCTCTGATCTTTTCTTTTGCTTTCCCTTTCTTTAGCTACGTTTTTGCCTCTGTAACTCCAAAAGCGAGGTTTCTACAGAAAGAAGAGCTCTGCATTCTACTCACGTCACTCAGCTGCCTTGTCACTTTCTTGGCTTGTTCCACGTCAGGTGGATCTGGCAGAGGAGTATATTTAGATTTTCGTTCATCATGCCCTTTTTTGTAGACAATCTGAAAATATGAAAGAAGTAGACATTTACAGTAACTACCAACTTAAGTATCAGAATGTTTACTCTTAACTCTGCTAACGCCACCATTAACAAAAGTAGCTCTGTCCACAGCTACCGCAGCATAAACTCTTTCGATCAATGTATTCTGGAGGACTACTGAGAAGACTCTTGATAAGAGACAGCGAAAAAGAATCAGTTCCCTGGGAAAGTTCTCAAGTATATTACACTGTTGCTCCTGGTAAACATGGAGTAGTGAACTTCTGGACATCTGCGAAATTCAGTGAAATCTTTAAGTGAGACCTGAAATCCTCGGTTGAAGAGTTCTATGTACCTGAGTATCAGCAAATCACACAGCCTCACGAATGTCTGACTTTTCCTATCACTGTTTTAGAGAGACAGACTTGTAGACCCACAACAGTGAACTGGGCTTACAGCCAACCCTGAGAGTTTCTTCACACATTTTGAGAGATACTCGAGGTCTTCTTACTGATTACCTCAGAAGATCTTTAACAAATTAATCATTTCATTCATTCGTAATCCGGCATCAAATTGCCAACACTTAAACCCTAATATAGAGTACATACTCTCCTATGGAAATAGCACTACTATCAGAGCTATCAGTGCACACCCCCGCATTTTTATTTTCTGTTCCATTATGAAGTTTTTCTATCTAGTCCAAGTCCACCACAAAGACTACCAAGTTACACTATAACAGTGACCCAACTGCCAATCAGGCTGTGATACTTACATCACTCAGAGTCTTTTGAGCCTGTGCCACCCTTCTGAGCTCTGGACTGTCATTGTATGGATAGAATAGTGTTTTGTCTCCTTCCCAGTCTTCGGTATAGAGTTTCTTAAAAACAGAAAAATGACAGAATACTCATTATGAATTAACCTCTGATTTGGAATGCTTCTTGCACTTCAGCTGCCTAGACCTGTGATTTTTTTTTTCTTACCTTACTGAACATTGCTGTGTTTTTTATTGCATTCACAAGCTCTGGAGCATCAGGGGGAAGCAGGTACTTGTCCTTGTTCTCCTCCCAGTTCTGTTTATATAACACCTGGAAAGAAAGATCAGCACCTTGGTTACTCTACTATTAGAAAAATATTTACATTTGTGAGTAAACTACCTCCTCTAAAGATGTTTCCAAAGTGAAAGTCTCAAACCAATAACACTTGAAGACATCAACTGGAAACATTTAAGATTATATTTATACTTGCCTTATCAACTTCTCTGCTATCTCTCCCTGTGCTTCTAAACTGTTTGATAAACATCGCTGTAGTGGCCCGAGCTCAAAACTTTATTCGTATCAATAACCTCGTGACCCACTAATGTTCACAACCCTTCCCGAAAGTCGGAACTCGCTCACCTTGCTCACTTGCTGTGACACCTTCTTTGCATGTTCTATATCCTTGGCCTTTTCATCAACGTGGCAAATAGTTCTAGCAACTTCACCAGCCATGCGGTATTTAACCTACATCAATGCGCAACAAAAAACATTTATTCTTACACCAAAAACTGACAGGTTTTTTTTAAAGCAGAATATTGACATTTTTATACTTAATACTGTAAACACCCAAAATCTGAATTCAATAAAGCATTTAGGACTAGTTGTTCCTTAGAAATGAAGCCTATGGAAACAAACGGATTTTGTGAATTAATTGAGAAAGAAATGCAGCTTTGAGACAGTTTCAAGAGCTGTGAATCCAAGTTAGAGGTAATGCCCGTCTGTAATCACAGAGTTCTTTCTAAGAGTACTTCCACCCTGTATAATGAGATAGAGAGATCTCCATGCTATGCAGTATATCTCAATTTCACAATCCATTACCATGTAAACGCTAGCTGTAGTGCCAAAGGCAATATAGCCACATTACCATGGCAAACCAGCAGCTTGGGCACAAAAATCATCCTAATGTGGTTATACCACTCCCAGCTGGACAGCAGGCTCAGTCAGCATTAGCGCACGGATTGCTGCATCACATTCCTCAATGTATCCTAAGTCAGGAGTGGAGTGGAATTTAATGCACACTCTTCTCCTGATCACCAGTTAGATTAGGCGACTACTCTCTCAGCTTTAGGGGTTCCCATTCCTAGGGACGCAACTCTCCCTATTTACTGCATGAAGAATTAAGAAGCCTTTCCAGGTGGGTTTCAGTTTCCCAGCCTGTGAGGTGTATTGTTGAAAGGCAGACTAGCTTAAAAGAAAGAGGGAAGGATGAGCTAGCTTCCAGAGCTAGGGGCACTGCATTAGTGGGGCAATTGTACTTTGCCTAGCTTTCAAAGGCAGATCACTAAAGAGTGGGATTCACACAGAGGGGACAACAGATCTTGGAAAACCCCATAGCAAATGACAAGATGTACAGAAGTTCATTTTGCAACACGTGGAGAATCTAAGCGTCATTTTTCCAGTATCTCTTTAGGAAACTGACTTTCAGTTGCTTTATGAAAACAAAAATATTTAAACACATTTTAAAAACAAAATTCTAGGGTTATTTACCCAGTGCACAACTTAACCTCAACAAAAATTCATCAGGCACATCATTCATGATGACTGCAGGACATAGTGTGTGGAATCTTCAAATTCAGCGATATGGGCATCGCCATCATCTCCCGTGCCTGTAACTTCTGATCAGAAATCTTCAAACCTCTTTAGGCACAATGAAACAGAACTATTATTCAGCTAAAAAGGAGCCATCACATCTCTCTTCCTGAAAGGCCTAAATTCCAGCCTACATCACAGAACTCAAATTGTCACGTACTCCATATTCCTCACTCTTGTAATCTGATAAAGTTTCTGCTAAACATTCAGATTGCCTTATCACAATACCATCAAAAAATCATCACTTCTTATCTAACATTCAAAATTGTGACTCAGTTTGCTTCTTTACCACCCAGTAAATATTTTTTCTTATGACAATTGATACCTGCCTCACTGAGCTGGTCTTGCACTTTCTTGATTCTCCGAATTTCTGGGGTATCAATTGTGGAAGCATATGGCTTTCCTTTTTCTTTTCTATATTTTTCTTTGTACTTGTTCTGAAAGAAAATAATGACAAATATAATTAAGACATATCCTAAAGCTCTGGCAGAAATACGTGTAGCAATTACTGATTTATTTATCTGGTTAGTATAGGAATTTGGGGCAGATTATTGAATAATACAAACTGGCATTACTCAATTACATTTGCAGAGTTATGCTTATTTTAACCAACTGATTTTTTTCCATCTGACACAACAGAAAAAATCCATTTCTACCTTTAGCCTGGTTTAGATCACCTCTAATTGATTATATTCTCCTTAGGAGCTTGATATTGATAAATTTACAGTTATTTGTGTCAGTGACTAAAGATAAGGAAAATATGCAGGTGAGTGTAGCAGTCCTAGACCTATGATCTCACATAACGCTTAAACAGGGAATGCTGGTAGGTAATATAGATTAAAATTTAGGAAAAGGGATCTGATACCATCTGCATCTGTGCAGAGCAGTTTTCCACTTTTCACAACATTGTACAGTATTGGTCTACTGGACTTCAATAACCTGTACCAGGACTTTAGGTTGGTGCTTGTTCCTATATATTGTGCACAAGGATTTTTCTTGGATACAGAGAGAGAGATAGAGAAATATACTATTATAAAAAATACGGAAGTTTGCTATTCAATAGATATTAGTCTCTGTTCTCTTCCTTCACTCAGATATCCAAGTCAGATAGTGCAGGAGTCCTATTAACTGACATCTCTGACAACTTTCAGCCATCTGCCTCAAGCCACTTTTTGTGCCTAATGATTACCTAATGCACTTAGGCAGGGCAAGAGATGGGCTAATTCAAAGAAGCACGTAACACTAATTAATACGCATCATGAAATGAAGTGCGGGTGACAAAATAGTAGCGTGAAGGTTTGCAGTAATACCCATTAAATATTTTTAAAGTTCGTGTTCCTCAAGAAATAAAAGACATGGGACAGTTTACCTCACTGAATAGGTCCTTCATTTTGTTACTGTGTTGCAGATAAGGTGTCAAAAACTTAGATGTGTCCACTTTTGTCCGTATTATCTTCTTTCTGACTGGAGGTGCTGCATCCTCAACAGCAGGTTTTTCATGCTCAATGGTATAAGTGGTAGTTTTAGGACCTGTGAAGTCTGTGCTAACAGTCTCAGTGACCTCAGTGATCACCTGGGAATAAAGAAAAAAACAATTATTTGCTTTATAACTATAAAACATCATTTTACAATAAGCATTTTTCACCTCCCCTATCTAGTAAAAGGGTGCTCAGTTCTTATCCAGGAACCACATGCAAGACAGTGACACTTTTCCTACTGGGATTACCCAGTATGCCTACCAGACATCACCCAAACTAAAAATAACCCACAAGGCATTAACTGACTGGCCGATTTCTGTATTAAACTCATGTAACTGTTCTCCAGAGGAGCTGCAAGAGTGGGGCTCCTGTTGCCTCTGTTCTATGTGCCTAACTTCCACTGGCATCGGGGGGTTCTCAGGTGGGACCACCAGCAACTAAAACGAAAGTGTAGAAATGTTCTCAGTGCTGAAGTTGTGTTGAAGACACACGTGGCACAGCCAGGGCTCCAAACCATGTCACTGAAAGCTGTGAAAGCAGGTCAAAGGTGCATACAGTCGCTCAAAAAGATTATCTTCTTCTTGCAAAGAGAAAGGAATGGACACAGCAGACAGACAAGAGCAAGTCTCTGGGATCTTGTACTGAGTACACGATGCACCAGCTGACTGAACAAACACCTAGAATCCACCTTTTCTACTAAACTACATTTTCTCATAGCCAGATCACAATCATGGCAGAGACATAGCTGAGATACTTACAGAATCAATTGATCAAGCATCCATTGGAAATAAGCCCTTAATTAATTTAAATGGTTTATGTATTTGCATATCAACATATTTATGCTGTAAGCAATAATTTTAATACTAAGATTCTAATTAAAAGTATTCAAAAATAATTATTACAACTTAAAAATGTGCTCCAAAATCACCTGAATAAGTGTCAAGTTTTATTTCACATCAGCTAGCTTTAAAAAAAGGCACTGTTAAAAGGGAATGCATGCAGCTCAGATTTCTGATAGCTATTTGCATTAGTATGAGACAGACCAGAAAATGCACCGAGCATTAAACATTAAATTGAGAAGTATACAAAACTTAAATTACAACAGGTTTGTTTACTATGTGAACATTAATTGCATTTCACTAATGCTGTCCCAAGACGGTATTAGTTACTTCAACACCGCCACAAGTTTCTCTCTTACAACTCTTTTCAAATACACAAGCGTTCATCTAAGTTTTGGCACGGAAAGTATTACCTGCTGTTAGCTTTATAACAAAACAGTGAAGCTGTGTGCTTTTATAAAAAGTTGTAATATATTTCTAAAACTTGGAGAGGCTTGATTCTGAAAATACAGCATTTTGTGCAAAAAAATGCTTTTATTTTTATATGATAACTCATAGGATCACATGACGCTAATGCACATGTAATTCTTCATTCCACAATATTGTTCTCAAAAACTGATGCAAACAAGACACAGAAATAATCAGTCATGCTATTGCTCTCTTCAAATGCAGTCTGGCTGCAGATTTTAGAACACCTGATGAATGCAGTAGATGAATTAATCTTAAAAATAAGAAGATGGCAGTCTTCCTTCAAAAGTGTAGTCCTAGATTTCCTGCTCAAACAGTATTAATCAAATCGGGGTTTATTATATTAAAAATACAGGAAGTCTTGGGGAACAGATGCTTTGTTTGGAAGGCAACACACTCACAAAATGAAACATCAACCTTTTGTTTCTGCCTAAGCCTATGCCATGAAGAATATTTCATGGTAACACAACAGAGAGTTGCGTTATATCTATATTATAAGTAGAATTTCAAATTATGGTAATAACTCCTT
Organism: Nipponia nippon; assembly: GCF_047370975.1. Lineage (NCBI taxonomy): Eukaryota > Metazoa > Chordata > Aves > Pelecaniformes > Threskiornithidae > Nipponia > Nipponia nippon. The sequence goes on from NW_028262369.1 coordinate 98,858,603, forward strand.
GGTGACTCAAATATTTGTTACCAGTGACATGAAAAAAAAAAATCTGCAAACCACCACTTTTCAGTGAAATTACACAAGGTGAAGGGAACAGAACTGACACATGCAAACTGGTTTCAGGCAGAATCTTTTTATATTTCTCCTCATAACGAGGTTAAGTATAATGTGTGTATGTGCCTGTTCATACGTACATATCTAGTCACACTCACATCTTCTGTTCATCTTTAACAGTAATGATTGGATTTTGTCAATACGTCAATAAGTTACCCAAGTAATCTTCCTGCCTGGGTTTCTTGTTATTAACGTAACCTGTTGCTTCGTTTTGTCAGCTCCTGTGCAAACAGCTGCTGGGCAGGAGCAAATGGAAGACTGTCAGCAAGACACAGGGCAGGACAGAAACGAGCACAGTCTTTTCCTGATGGACACGTCCACAATTCCTTCTCATGGAAATCAAAGAGGGGCAGATAGGATACCCAGAACAAGCTAGAAGTCCTCTAGACTATCCCACAACAGGGTCTTGCAGGGAAAATAAAGTATTAAGAAGCAACTGTTCACTGATATTTGTGTGTTTAATATGAAAAATTAGTCCTCAGAATACAAAAGGCATTTATTTTATTTACAAATTTTGCATTATGCATTAATTGCATGCATATATACACCACATGCAACATGACAGGGACCTTTACCTCATGTGGTTCACCCTCCTCAATAATTGTCTCTTCAATGTAGTACTATTAAAAAAAAACAAGAAAAAAAAATCATTGTTAGGCCAGATCATACAGAACAGCAAATTGTAGCTTCTGTTGAGCTGTTTTAAAAACACACTTCTGGAGAAACAGGACTGTAGTTCATAGGTACCTATGAAGTCATATTTGCATCCTTGGTAATTCTGAACATCTGTTCATTTTTTGTATTAATGATTGGATTTTTTCCATACATTCCTCAATTAATTATCCTCCCAAATAATTAATGAAGGATCATTATCTAATTTTACCCACAATAGGGAAGACAATGATGACCACACTAAAAGAAAGAATCAGCATTAAAAAACCAGGATTTTCCTAGTGTTTGGTAATATGCTGAGAGGACTGTAGAAGGTTTCTCTCTCTAGGGCTGCCGTCAGAGTTGTTCCTACCTACAGATCCTTGAAGGACACCAGTAGTTACTGGCTGCCAGCTAGACTTTGTACTACTGATCACAATTCTGAGCTCAGCAGCCCAGTCAATTTTCCACCCACTTTATTGTCCACTTATCCATCCCACATCTCATAAATTTGGTGATAAGATGAATATGGGAGACTGTTTCAGAGTCCTCCTAAAGTAGTCAAGGTCTGCAGCGTTCACTGGTATCGTATGCAACATTCACTGGTCTCCCCTTGTCCATAGCAGCAGTGAACTCATTATAAAAAGCAATGAGTTTGGTCAGTCATGATTTGCCCTTGATAAATCAATGTTCACTGCTCCCCATGACCTTCATGTCTTTCACGTGTTTAGAAAGAGCTTCTAAAAGGATTTGCTCCATAGCCTTCCCAAGGACTGAAGTGAGGTTGACCACCCTGTAGTTCCCTGGATCTTCTTTCTCGTCTTTCTTGAAGATGGGTAGAACATCTGCCTTTTTCCAGTTGCCAGGAACATCCTTGCTTCACTATGAGCTTTCAAAGATGACAGCAGCCTTGCAAGGTCATCAGCCTGTTCCCTCAGCACCCCTGGATCCATCCCCGCTGGTCCCACAGAACTACGTACATCCCAGTGGGTTAAGTCATCCCTAACTCTGTCTTCCTCTGCTGTGGATACTACTTCACTCCCACCTCTCTGCTAGGAAGCTCAGAGATGTGGAAGACCCTAGGACAAGCCTTATCAAATCTAAGGCAAAAAAGGCTTCAAGTACCTCAGCATTTTGCCTGTTCCTGGTCACTAGCTTCCCTGCCCACTGAACTATGGTCCCCCACTCTCTTAGCTTTCCTTTTGCTGCTGATGGTGCTTGCAGAAACCTTTCTTGCTGTTCTTCACTTCACTTGCTGGCTTCAACTCCAGCTGAACTTTGCCAATGCATGTAGGAATGGAGTTTATAATGTCTTATGTCTTTATGTTCCTCCCAGGTGGCCTGCTCCTGCTTCCACCTTCAGTATACTTCTTTTTTTTGTGTTTGAGCTCGGTCAGGAGCTCCCTGTTCATCCATACCAGCCTTCTGCTGTGTTTGACTTCTGCACATTGGACTGAACCATTCTTGTGCTCTGAGAAAATTGTTCTTGATGATCACCCAGCTCCCCTGAGCCACTTTGCCCTCCAGGGCTCTTTCCCATGGGATCTTCCCAAGGAGGTCCCTGAATCTGCTCTTCTGAAGTCCAGGATTGTAATTCTGTTTATCTTGCTCACTCCTCTCTGAATCTTCAACTCCAGTCTCGTGGTTACCGCAGCCATGGCTGCCCTTGACCTTTGCATCTTCCACCAGTTCTTTCTTGCTTATTAGTAGCATGTCCAGCAGAGCATCCCTCCTAGTTAGTTCATCAATCAACTGCATCAAGAAATTTACCTTCAATACTTTCCAGAAATCTCCTAGGTTGCTTGTGCTCAGCCATAGGCCCTTCCAGCAGATCCTGGGGTGGTTAAAGCCATCCATAAGCACAAGGGCTGTGCCTGTGAGGCTTCCTCCAGCTGCACAGAGAAGTTCCCAGGGTGCTACATCTCCTTTGAGGTGGCAGATCTGCAGGTGGAGGACGATCCTTCCTCCTGTAGCTGGAAACCATGAGCCTCCTGCCTTCTCCATCCTGACGGCCACCCTCCATCACCCATTTAACCAGGGTCTCCAACTGGCACTCCTTCCTTGCCACGTGTGGCTCTGCTGCTTGCTTTTCACGAAGGTGCAGACCTCTTCTTCTCCTTCCATGGTGGTGCAAAGCCTGTTCACCTCTTCCTTCAGCAGCCTGCGGTGCAACTGAGTGACCTGACCAGAACACATCTCCCACTGGAGAGGCAACAAGGTCCCTGCCTGCAGGGCTCCGGGGGCTTCCCTCCCCCGCTGGCAGCTTGCCTTTCCCCACAGCAGCTCCGACCGGACCGCGAAGGCAGAGCCCGCCGCCGCCCCGCCCGCCGCCTGCCGAAGCCTTCCCTCAGGCGCCGGCCGCACAGCAAATGGCGGCCGCACGATGGCGCTGTCCCGCCAGGCCGGCACCCGCCACGGCGCCCTCCCGCGGCAGCTGGCGGCAGCGCCGAGGCCTCGCCCTCCCTCCGCCCTCGCTGCTTAACGAAGAAAAAAAAACATTTAAAGATGCTGCTCCATCCGCGGCAGTAAACAGCAGCTGTTTTGTTCAAAAGGTGCCTAACTTGCCACTGACTTCCAGAAAAGAGAAAATGCAAAATGCGGTTTTTATCTTTGAAAATCTCCTCAGCAATGGTTTGCTTGGGGTCCCATGCCAAAACTGTGGGAACAGAAAGCCCTTTGAATCAAGCCCTAAAAAAATTCTCGTTAAAATTGAAGCCCTTTTCCCAAACTTGTTCCTCAAAGTGAGGTTCACGTAACTAGCCCATACTTTTCAAGCTGTCTCATATTGGGCTGTTTTGAGGCAATTTCTGCTCACCGGCCCTATACCGTGTTTGAGCCACCTTCCACAAAGCCTCGAGTAACCCAGCAGCAAAGATTTCTGTCATTCGTTGGGGTTTTTTGCACATCACAAATGGCTACAATGTCCAGTGCAGGCTAATAACTCCAGAGAAAGAAAAAATAGAATCTTAAAATCTTCAGTGTTTTCTCAGCCACTCATTATTCAGCAATAATTTTCTACTCTTTCGGAAGATGAATTTCTGATGGGACTCCTATAGGTTTAAAAGAGGTGATTCATAGAGAAGTGGAATTCTAGTTAAGAAAACTCTGGAAAGGCTTAAGCTGCCTTAAAATTGTACCAGATGCTATTGTTCCTGGTTTGTTTAACTTCTCACTATGAATATCTGGAGGGAAGCTACTAAAGCAGCTCCATCTCGGTCTGTCCTAGGGATGTGGCTACAGGAAGGCAGTCAGTGAAAATTAAAAACAAAGAATGAAACAGAGTTGTGTAGACAAAAAGCCCAACATACTGTAATTCCAGCAGCACGAAATAAACATTGACAGCATTTTGTAACAGAGAGCACGTAATGGTCAGGAAGCATAACAGCAATTACAAGCAACATGGTAATAGGGTAGTTAATGAAGGACCAGTGTCTTTTTAACTAGGTGGTACAATGTCTTTAAAACGGGCTTTATGAATGGTAATGCTTATTTTCCAAACACATTTAACTAATTCAGCTGGCAAACCATTTGACTTTACTTCATTCATTATTTGAAATTTACAAAGTCAGCAGTCGGGGCTCAACGCTGAAACACTGCCTGAAATCAACGGTCCATTGAATACAGCGTGGAGATAAAGAGTCGTGGGATGTCTACATTAGTACTATCTTCTTCTTTTCCTCAAACACTCAGCAATTTTTTATAATCACTCACGTATTTCATAACACATAATTTCATTTCAGAACAGTAATAATGCAACAGGTAAGACCACACTGTTTATTATCCTCTTACACTGTTTCAATAGCAAAGTCATTATTCTAACGGCACTCACTCATAACAGTAAGCTGTAGGTTCCCCAGTTCCTGGGGATTCCTTTAATCAAATTGCTGAGACTAAATAATTAGGCATGTAACTGTGAGTTCAAATGACCTATCGGAAAATTAATCCCTGATGCAACTCCACGGACACCTACAGGTTTAAATCAAGCTCCATCTCTGCAACTTCTAAGGCTCAATTAGTTAACGGTACCTTGGTGGCACAAAACTGCTGCATTTCTGCATTGCAGTGGGCACAGAGGCGAGGCGAGAAAGTGGCTTCCAAAGTCATCCTCTCTAGCATGGATTGGATGACAGAGGGCAAGCCAGGAGGGAAAGGAGATGGCCCACTGCATCTATAATTATGCAGAAGAGTAATCACAAAACCTTGCGATGCGGCTGTGGGATGGTTATAACCCTTGCTTAAGCAGAGCAACTATGACAGGAACCAGGGAGACTTTGCTCCACTGAGAGCAACTTTGTTGTTGTTGTTGTGCTTTACTGATCAAAGAATTTAATAGATATCTAATCATACCCTAATTTTCAGAACGCAAACAGCAAGCAACCATCTATGCTCATGAGCAAGGGCTCATTAAAGTGATTAATGTATTCATTCACAGGGCAAGAAACAAATATTTCTACTCTCAGATTTTCTTCTTACCTCCACAACTTCCTCATATTCTTCTTCCTCCATTTTGAGGGTATTCTTCTGTCTCTCCCCCACTCACTGGTCACGCAGCAAATAAAAGTGTGAATACACAGTATTAGCCCAAGACGGAAAGTACTCGGAAAAGCTACTAGTCAGGTTCATAAAGCACCTGGGTCACGGTTAGTAACTAGTCAGATCATTACAAAGTTGCTGGCTAATCAGTAAAAGAACTTGAACAACAGAGAGAACTAAAGTTGGGATCTGGCATTACTTTGTTTCTGACCATTATGGGAAAGCACTGGGTTAAGTTTCAAATGTACTGATACAAACTACAATTTTGGACAAATATTTTAGTCATTGTAACATCAATACTGGAATTCAATGAAAAGAAAACAAAAATTAGAGGAAGAGATTTCTTGAAGTATGATTTGATTTTTTTCATTACAACAAAATTATTTGAAGAATTTTTCTTTTCTCTGTGAGTATACTATACTATTTCATTACATTATTCAAGCTCCTGTTTGAATGGGGGCTTTATCTGTATATTCTACTATATTCATTCACAAGTAAAAGCATAATGGAGAAAAAGATTGTAAATATTTTTTTTAAGTGACCTTAGGTTAATGAGGCAATTTCTGTCTTCCCAGCATTAGCCTATACAGATGCTCGGGCTTTGTTTTTTTTTTTTAGTTCTTGTGGCTTTTTTCTCTCTATTTCTTCAGACCTGGCAAATATGAAAATCCATACAGTTGCTGAATTACAAAGTAGAGATTACTGTCAAAACCTTTAAACAAATTAATTAATACAATGATTTCGCTATGAGGCAAAGCTACAATTTTCCACCAGAGACTACACCCCTGTTTCTAATGTTGGTAGGGGATGAGGCTTTGGAACAGCTGTTCCTGAGTCCAAAGATATTTGCCGTGTAAGCTAATACTACCAAATGATGGGGTGGTTTTGTTTAGCTGGCTAAACTGCAATTCCTTCTGAGGCAAGTGAAGTCTAGTAATGCAGGTTAAATATAGGAACATAGAATACTGTCCCTTTTTAGTTCCAATGTGGTGAGCAAAATTACCAAAAAAAAAAAAATTATTTTGTTAAACCAGAATGTTAACTATTAAAATAAATGAAGAATAACTCAATTAATTAAGTGGCATGTCGTGTGAAAAAGTAGGCCAAAGTTTACAGACAAACCCAAGAAGCAGGGATTGCATATAAGCATACAATCTATACAGTCTGTCACTATTATAACCTCCAGTTACTCTTCCAAAACACAGTTCCAGGTCCTTTCCTCTTACTGCCGTTTGCAACTAGTCATCCAGACAGAAAATCTGACTTCCATGGGCAAGGCACGACTGCTACTCCCAAAAAATTACAGAACGGGGAAACAGCTCAAGATCCTATTCTAAGGAAAAGAAGTCAAATGCGATTAAAATGCTCTTACCAGCAACATCTAGTAAATATCCTTAGGAGCAAAGCCTCTCCAGTCTTCCCTCCTGAGCAGCACTGGGCGAGAGCGAGCCTGGTGCATCGGCTCCTAATTACGCATGTGGTTAGCACAGCCAATCTGGCTCCAGCCCGCTCGAGTTTCAGCCCTAAATATACTTGGTGACCCCGGAGGAGGCCACCTGTTCTCAGCAACATGAAGGAAAAGGGAGCAGGGCACTTCTGTGCTTCTGAGGAAACCCAAAACACACCAGAGCTTGACTGAACTTCACCAGGTCTCTGCTGAAATGGATCCCTAGGCAAACCCAGGGGAGCACTCAAATGGAAAAAAAAAAAAAAAATCGTATTTTCTTCTTTCAGAATTTATAATAATGGTTAATTTGGATTGACAGGGACAATTTCATTCCTATATTGTACCTGAATCAAAACTATCCAAATTCAAGAATTTCTGAACTTCAGAGAGAGGAGAGAGGAGTCTGGACTTTGAACTCAGTTTTTAGTATAAATCTGTCTTTAATTTCATCCCTTAAGTATACCTGAAGTGCTTTATCAACTTAACTTGATGCAAATCATGTGTCAATAGTTTTATCACTTCTTATGAAATGTTACATAGCTGAACACATGGACCTGGGAACACGTAAAAACTGACTACTTGCAACCCGGTTAACAGCCAATATGCCTGGTGAAGAAAGACTAAGAATACATGATAAACAGATTAAGTGGCGGGGAGCAATTTTAATGTACCAAGTATTTTGGAAGGTCAAGAATTATATGATGTATGGAGTCGAATCATGGTGATGATAACAACTGACCTCTTAGGTCATCTAGCTGACCCACGTCATAGGATTGCTTTAGTTCTTCAAGGAGGTGCCTTTAAAAGCCAATACCAACAATGATCTCTTTTCTTATACTATATCACATAATTCAATAAATGATTGTCAGGAGCCCTTGAGAGACACCTTCTTGTTCCTTAACTCTTTCCAGAAGTTAATATTTATATCCAGATGAAATATCATATCTCATTCACTACTGCCAAGTATTTTATACTCTGCACAGAGCTGTAGATCCGTCCCTTTCTCCTTTAGGCAAGCTATATGATTTCAATTATTTAGCATTTTGCTTTACTAGGCAATCCTTCCCCTTTTAATCTTATTTCTGTTTATTTAAAAGCCCTTTGGTTTCTTAACATCTTTTGAAGATGTCGAGAAATGAATATAGCACATTGATGGAGTCTCACGAGAGCAATGTCAGCTTAACCTTCTGCTCTCCAATCCAGATCCTGTGTGTGTGCATGCCAGAAATAACTCACAGAGTCATTTTTCTCCAAAGTCCTGCTTTTCAGTTGATTGGATGCATAATGTGACATCTACGTAAGTGATGACAAACCTTTATGTAGTGAAGGGCCAATTTTTTTTTTATTAAATATGTAATTCGTTATTGTTGTTTCCAGCTCAATGTTGTTGATGCCAAAATTAGCACCATGGCTGGTGACTCACTATCCCCCTTCTTGGTTCTTTTCAGCAGGTCTGGGTTCACGGCCTCTTTTTCAGACTTAGTTGTACTTCACATTGCTCTTCCTGTAAATGGCATTCCCCCGTAGTCACTGCTACAATATTAGATATTATTATGCCTCATTCCAATCACCTGGTTTAAATCAGGTTTACTGGATCAATGGAAGCTTGTATTCCTCTGTCCTGATGGTTACTCTGACAAAATTAGCAAGTATTTTCAAACTCTACAACTCCTAGCTTACTAGAACATCACCTTCAGATTCTATTACAGTGCTGTCCAATAGATCTTATTTAGAAAGACACTGAACAAGGCCAAAATTACATGCAGGATGCAAGTACTGCTTTTTCTGCTACTGAAATGCAGCTGCCTTTGGTGTGAAACGTGGCAGATCTTCAGCAGCAGACAGTTCAGGGCTGGAAACCAAGCATGGAATAACCCGAAAAATTACAGAAGGGGTTTAAGAAACAAAAGTGTTATTGCTGAGATGAAAAGTTGGACAGAACATAAGATTTATGTTCTGACATCAGAACGTGAAGAAGTGAGGAAAATGCTCTTAGGTCACCTATGGCTGCCAGCAAAATCTTTTAATTCTTACATTTGCTGCTTTGCTCCTCCAGCTCCAAATCTCGGGGAACAACTCTGACAAAACTATCGCTACTAGCCTCATTTTCATTTAAAACTGAAAAAACCCACATTTTCTGTGATTTCTACTGAAGTCCACAAGTGGCTTTTATTGGTGAAAATGCAGTGTTCACTTGCTTAAGTGCTTTTATCTACATACAACACATACCAATAAATGGATCTTTACACACCTGCCTATATATGTTATTTGTATATTTATATATAATACCTAAACACATGCACACATATCTTCACATATGTCTATCCATGGGTCTTCGCTGTGGAAATAAACTACTATGCTCATTGCTATATTTCATATCATTCACTCCTCAGGACCGCTAAAATGTCAGTGCTACATATTCATATCGAAATATCAGCAAGGATTGCATGCTGAAGTAGAACACGCATGAGGGAAATGGAATACTAATTGTTAATATTCCTTTAATCTTTTTTTAATCGCTTTATTGTGAAAATTTGTGTCTGTGGCTTGGATTTCAAGTCATTGCTGGAATATTCTGAGAATACCAACTTGACTTTCTGCGGGACAAATGTTTCAAAGGCATTAGGAAAATTCTGCCGTAGGTGACAGCCTGGCAGTTCTGACACAGGTTAGCGCACCAGACCAGATTGCTTTACCCACAGTACATAAATATGCGTACGCTCAGCAGTTTTGAACAAAAACGACAGAGCGGTGCAAGATGCCTAAGGTAGAGGAAGATGTTGTTTTGCATTTAAATGGCTCAAAATTTTAAAGCAGAAAATATTTTCTTGTACTTAACTTTTTAAAATATTGTCCTATTTATCAAACAGTAACCACTCAGGGCAGGGGGCAAAGAAGGAGATCACATGTGACCTTCTCTAGATTTATTTAGAAGGTATATAATACAAGAACTATGAAATAGCAGCCTACGTATACTCGCTCCCCTAACCCACACAGCATTCACAAACAAAAACTCACTGCTGTTTTTCTAGAACTGCATTCAGTTCCTTTTGGAAGGCAGTCTTCCACCTATGAAAAATATGTGAGCTAATCCCGGAGCCTGAGCAATGTAGAGGATCAGTACGTAAGGACCACAGGGCAGCCACACTGTAACCCCCTTACCCCCAAAAGACAGAACTGTTACAGAAATTCTAGTTTTCTACAACCTCCCCGACGGTTAGTGACATTTGTGTATCGTCTTGATCATTCGTTCCCTTGTATGTCTTTTATAGTGCATCACCCTCTAGATTCCAGGGTAGAGTTTGGCAGAATTTTAATAAGCCGAGGCCAGATCCCACGTCATGAAACCCAGGCAGTACATGTCATCGAACTGCAAGCCTGCAATTACTTCTTGAAGACGACGACTTCAAGCCTCGAGAGACTTTCTATCCATCCTTGCACTTAGTTGACTGAAAATTCCACAGAAATCTGTTGTGCCAGAGATGGCACTGGCTTCTCTTGTGTCTTGCCCTTTGTGTGGAAAAACTTACTGATGTCATGGGTACTATACTTAGCCTCCTGAGGTAATCAGTAGGCCACCCGGACTTAACAAGCATTGTATCATTGAAAAAGGACATATTTTAACATATATTTGTGTCAGTGTGTCTATTTTTAAACTACCGTTATTAAGGTACTTTTCATTCTTTTCACCATTCCTTTCTGCCTACCAGATTTTCCACAGGAAAAAACTGGGGAAAAAAAAAATCTTGTACTTCAGCATTTACGGGGCTTTCACCTAGGCTAATCGTGTATCCAAAATTTTCCTTTAGAGTGCAGTCTCCATCAAAAATCTAAAAATGCACTGGAGACTGTAAGACGTGACATGTATGTTGCTTATGATATACAAGCTGCAAGGCACTAATATTCAACGTAAAAAATGCTGTAACAACCAAAAAGCCTTAAACACGAAAGCCATTTAGTCTGGGAGGAAAGCCTTAACTGAAGAGCACAACATAAGCTTCAGAGCCCTAAAAATAAAGTAAATCTTGTCAGAGAAGCTGTTACCAGCCTCTGCCGGGAGGCCCACAAGCTATATTTGTATTTGCACTCCAGGGATCCAAACGATGGAGGAAACAGGTGTAGAAAACGCGAGTCATAGAAATTCCACGGATAATGAAAAAGGGAGCTGGGTAAGGGTTTTCCCTCACCATGCTGTTCTTACAAGGGCTTACTGCTACCCTGGATTTATTGCACCTTCCCATGGAGGTGGGGAATGAACCATGACCTATTGCAAGCTGCAGTAGTCACATCAAGACACAAGTACCAGTCACCAGTGCCACCAGTGCCAGCACGATTTAAAGATGCTAAAGCCTGCATGAACATTGTAGTAGACCACTACCTGGTATTTTTTCCCCAAAGAACATTTATCATATTGAGACCCTGTACAGGCTCGACTGTACGTGGTTTCTAGATCCCAAGTCGACTTGATGATGAAGTCAGGTGCGAAGGTACTGGTTGATACCAGGACCGACATAGCTAAGGGGGCGTTCTCCCCGTTCAGGGAACCTCAGTGGATTTGACTTGCTACAATAGTAGAGGCATCTGAGGAAAGCATTTTCAGGAACTCAGCACTGAATCTGTATGTCACTTAAGTTGGCAGCGTAGCGTTGATTGAGCAAAGAAATATCTGCACTTTGAATACATGCCATACATCTCCACAATTTCTGTAACTGTCAGGCAGCCTAGTAACTAAGACATGCTTTTAAGAGTACAAGCAAAGGAAAAGGCACGTTCTCCTAGGACTAAACGTCTTTATTTCTCAATATTTGCCTTATTTTTTTCCTACTAATTATCATGCAGTAAAAGTGGCATATCATTTTAGAAGTGTGCAAAAGTCACATCATAAGAACTTCAGCTGTATCCAAGGAAAGAAAAGCTTACACAAGTTAAGCTGAACTTGTGCATCTTTAACGGTCCAACTAAGCTTTCTCTTCATAAGCTGCAGGTGCAAAATTGACAGAGGAGGTTATGAAATGTACCAACGTGCTTCTCTTTTTAAAAAATTCAGGTGCAGTCTATACTGCAGACACATGTGCAAACATCTCTCTCGTAATTGTTTTGAAACTACCAAGAAGATTTATTAGCATATGAAACCGTGAGGCATGCGAGGCATGAGTGGAAGCCTGACTGTTCAAAATCTGATAAAGGCCTCCAAAATGAATAGGACTTTGATGCGTTGTTGACAGAGGCGGCTATGAGAAGAAAGGCTGTTCTAGAAGTACCTTAACTGGCACAGAGTCGGCATCCACGGCAGCAGCCAGCCAGGCTGACCTGTGGGAACAGCTTACCGACGGGATGGCTGGACCGCGAGGATCCGCTGCCCAGGGCCTCAGCGGTGGGGGCAGGCAAACGTTGGTCTGATGTATAGAAATATTGTGGCAAGCGGGGAAAAAATTTTTACTGAAAAACATGAAGTGAAGGGCTTGGTTAGACAAATGCAAGTGATTGCCTTAGAATTATATATATATATATATATGTGTGTGTGTATTTCTCTGAGACCTCCCTTTACAATATGACAGCTGGCAGCACATTAAGCCAACCTTTCTTCTTCTGCATGAAACAGGCTAGGAGCACAGGCATTGTCAGTGATTGTGTCTTGGCTTAGGAATGAAAATTTCCATCCGACAGGAAATTTAACTGTTTAAGCTATAGATAACCCTTGGAGCTGACAAGGTGCATAGCACAGAGAAGTGACACTCACAGCCTGTGCATGGCAGACCTCTAGCCCCAAGACAGTGAGCCATTAGCAGTGAGTTGCTGCACACAGGCTGTAAAGCCATCTACAGCTGCAATGATCGGCCAAGCCTGAACCATCATGTCCGCGTCCCAATGTCCCAAAGCTTTGAGGCATTTGAGAACCAGAATATGACAATGTCATAGGCTCACCGTTTTGTGATGATTCCTGAACACAGAAGGAGGCAAGTCAGTCTCTAACGATGAATGGTTTCCTAGTTCATTAACAGCTGACTAATTAACTCACTGTAAAACTAAAAAAATACAAGCAGAAAAAAAAAACCCTTCCCTCGATCCTGTCCTCTGGAATCAGAAATGCTAGAATCATAGAACCGTTTAGGTTGGAAAAGACCTTTAAGATCATCAAGTCCAACCATTATCCCAGCACTGCCAAGGCCACCACTAAACCATGTCCCTAGGCACCACATCCCCCCGGCTTTTAAATCCCCCCAGGGATGGGGACTCAGCCCCTGCCCTGGGCAGCCTGGGCCAGGGCCTGACAGCCCTTTCGGGGAAGAATTTTTTCCTAATATCCAACCCAAACCTGCCCTGGCGCAGCTTGAGGCCGTTCCCTCTCGTCCCATCGCTTGTTCCTGGGGAGAAGAGACCGACCCCCCCGGCTCCAGCCTCCTTTCAGGCAGTTGCAGAGAGCGATGAGGGCTCCCCTCAGCCTCCTCTTCTCCAGGCTGAGCCCCCCCAGCTCCCCCAGCTGCTCCTCCCCAGCCTTGTGCTCCAGACCCCTCGTTGCCTATGTATTTGTAAAAGTAATAAGGTCATTTTTTTATACCATAGATATGTTTTCTTATTGTTAGGTTATCCAGCCAACTGAGACAAATACTTGCAAACATTATTTTTTTAAATGGAAGTATCATACAAATGTTTTTTTTTTTTAGGAAAGGATACATGTTCTAACAAGATGACTTTTTACTTTGGCGCTCCTTATCATCTTTCTTAAAGTATTAATAGAAAATATTAGATCATAATAAATAATATACTCAGAGGTAATGCAATCAAAATGCCATGAGTAAATCAGCTACCGTGTCTTATTTTCATGTTTATTTTTTGATACTGACAGGTTACTACAGGATGAGTAGCAGCACACACTACTAGGCCTATGGTATACCGCCATGAGTCAAAAAGACTTTGTGGGAAGTGGGAGAAAGAGGAATCTTGGTATGAAACCAAAATTCAATTCACACTTGCCTATGTTTCTGGACAGAGAAGGAGCTGTCATCTCACTGACATCTGTCTACTTGACAAGCTTCTCTTTACTACCCCCCTCCCCTAATGAAACTGCAATCACTGCTTTTTGCTGACAGGTCCAAGCTGCAAAATAAAATCCAAATAAACGTTAACCCAGGGCTTGATGGTCTTTGGATATAGGCCTGAAGATTTTAGTATAGAACAGCATTAGGAAAAAAATCACCAAGGTGTTTCACTTCCTTCTTCATCTTCCATTGAGATAACACACATTCAAGCAGCATTCAAAATCACCGCCCCATACTTCTTCAGATAGATAGAATATCGTTTGAACTCACGGGGAACCACAAATACACTGACGTGCTGTTTGCTTGCTGCAGGTAGATCTCCTCAAAGCCACATACCAACTACTCTTCTCACACAGAATATTTGCTTTCTGTGTCCGTTCATGCAAATCTCACGCGGTCACCTCTGTTAGCGTCCAACTGGGATATTTCAAACATTGAATCAAGAGAGCATTCAAAGAGAAAAAAAACAAACAAACAAACAAAAAACAAACAAATCCAAACTGAAAAGGATATGAACAAGATGCCAAATATTTGTTAATTTTTTCATGATGAGATATCATGAAGCAAAGAGCAATCAGATGAACAAAAGCATCTCAACCTAACTCTCCAACTAGCTGTGGAAACTTAAAAATTAGTATAAGATTTAAAAAAAACCCACCACTGAAGATAGAAAATCACAGTGTAAAAGATACCGTATATTGCCACAAGATATTTACACATAAGTAACAGTCAGCAGCAGCCTTGTTTGGGTTTTTTTTTTCCCCAACTGAGTCTGGTCGTTGGCATGAAGGGTAGTTCTCCTCACATGACGGCATCCGTCACGGCCCCCACTGGTCTTTACTTAGGGCCTTTGAGAGCCTTCAAAGACAACATTTATCAACAAGATGATGTCAAACAACCTAATTTATCTCTCTTACTAATGTTCCCAAGACAGCAACAGGGTTTTTCACATAGGCACTGAGCAGAAAGAAGATACGGCGAAGGAAAATTTCTTCAAGAATACAAAACCAGCTCTGATTGTATTGATCAGGTTTCCTATCATGAGCTTATGGGGTAAGCTTAGACACAGCACACAACTCATCTGAAACTCAAAATTTCTAGTTTTCAGACTAATAATTGAAGTTAGTATAAACTAGGAAAGGAAGGGGAGGTTCTTTTCGCATCTTTTCTTCTTCCTTCTATTTATAAGATAAATAAACTTTTATATTTTTAGAACAGAGGTACAAACATCAGCTGTAAATACCAGTGAAAAGCCATGACTGGCAGCCAGAATTTCAGTTCTTATCCTGTCTCCAACACTTGTCCCTTTGGGCAAGCCTCTGCCTTACTACAATGCAGTAAAGAGAACACAGGTCTTTTATCTTTTGACAAACTTTTCATTATTATTACCATTGCAGCAAATCATTAGCTTACAGCAACTACGGTGAGAGTTGCAGATGTCATCTTATAAGCAGGCTGATCTATAATTTAGAGTCACAGACACCCAGTAACCAGTTGCAGAGGGAAAGTGGTGCAGTGGCAGGCAGGTCTACTCTGCAGGGACGGAGATCCTCTGGAGTCACGCACGATCAGCAAGTAACGCCTATCCCCTTTAAAGCACTTGGTATGAAAATGGTGGGATGAGGGCTACACTACATCACAGCTTTTATTGACGCTCCTTTTTCCTTTCACTCCCTAAGGCGGGTTGTTTTTGCACTTGTGCCGAAGGAAGAAATATGGTTTCTTCTTGGTGGTCCACCTCAGGTACCTGCACAAGAATTGTCCCACCTCAGCAGTCAAAGTGCTGCTGGCTGTTATGACACGGTCCAGTTTTCTCACAATGTGGCAATTTAATTTTGCCTCGGCGTTTCAAACCTATCAATTAGTTTCAATATACATGCATTCTTCCCCCAGCTTCTCACTGCAGAGCCTTGCAGTGAATTTAGAGGCACAGTTGTTGTGGTTTCTTATGGAACAGAGCTGAAACAATTTATTGAGAAATCATAAGCCAGTCCAGGTTCGTTTATACCCCAGTCCACATTCAGATCATTTAATAAGTCTTCACATTAAGTCTACTATTTCTAACAAAGCTTGGCAGCAGGGACGTTTCATGTGGCTTTGAAGAGCATTGCCAACTTTCCACATCACCCCAACAGCAACCAATAAATGGGTGGATGAACACAGCTATAACATAAAGGCGTTCCCCGACGTAAATCACTTGGGATGGAGGGACAGGGCTGAACACACTCTTTGCCTTCTGCAAAAATCGTGTTCAGTCCCTTAATTCTGTGATCACCTCTGTTGCCTTTTTCAGTTCAACAACAATTGCACTGATATTCCTGAAAGATGTTCATGCCCTATGAGAGAACAGAGGGAATAAATCAAATATTTACTACCTAGGCCCCCATACCTTTTTTTCACCAAGGACATGCTTTCTTCC
Source organism: Nipponia nippon (assembly GCF_047370975.1). Taxonomy (NCBI): domain Eukaryota; kingdom Metazoa; phylum Chordata; class Aves; order Pelecaniformes; family Threskiornithidae; genus Nipponia; species Nipponia nippon. Next base: position 98,874,801 of record NW_028262369.1, read on the forward strand.
AAAAAGGGAACAAACTACAAAGAGAAAGGTGTGATTGAGATAACGGTCCTTTTAACTTTTTTCTTGGGCAAAAGAAGAAAAGTGCAACTCTCAGCCTTCCTTATGGCATCTTGCCATTCCAAGGGGTTTCCAAATTCGTGCAGGGTTCATTTGTAAAGCTTGTGGTAGAACAGCATCCTGCACTGCCACTTGATCCCTCTCCCTCTGAACCCCTCTGACTCCAAACTAGTTCCCACAGTAAATGCAAGAGCAAACATGCAATTCGGCAGAGCCATGGGCTTCGAAAAGCATCGTCCAACAGCAAGATCACAAAAGCTGCTATAAAAGAAGGTCATGACTTAGATCAAAGCTCAACGAGTATACTCACGAAATACCATAACAACTAAGTCTCTCCATCAGTATACAGTCCATGTGGCCGTAGTCTCCTTGACCTGAAGGATGCTGACTAAGCAATGGGCTAAAGTGCACATGTCTGAATTTCAGTTACAGACTTTGGCAAACTGTGACCTGTGTCTGAGAGCCATTTGTTGGAATTTCTCTCTTTTACTCTGCTCATTTAAATGGAACATATTTATAGGAAAGGTTACTAACACCTCCAACTGTAAAACGAGGGGGAAAGATGGCAACATGCTTAGCATTCCTAACTTACATTGCTGAAATGGTATCTCATATCCTGAAATACAATCTGCGGTAGTCCATAAGACTACTCGCTAGTTGTGGCCAGTAATACTTTGCAGAAGCAGTTCCCAGTGGCAGAATGCTCCGTGAAAGGTCATTAACACAACACAAAGGTCATTAACACAACAGCCACCATGAGAAATTCTTCTCTGGACTATTATTAACAGTGCTAACCAGCCATAAGGAATCCGCCGTTGCTCCTACTGCTTGGCTCCGCCGTGGCACTAGACAATAAGATAACCACTTCATTACCGAAGTCAATAAAGTGACATTTAATTGCAATAAGGAACGATACCATCACAAATAATATCCTCTAACTCATTTGGCATGATGCCATTCCGTCCTAAGAGCAGTGTTCTCAGAGGTATAATTTGCAGGAGCTCATGAGCTAACATAAACTGCTGCAAACTGAAGTCCTCCCATTGATGCTCCCTCGGTGCCATAAATGGGGACCTTCCCTGAATAATTCACACCAAGGACAGAACAAAAAGAAACAGCAGGAAAATACAAATTATAAAACTGGAATTCAGCCCCTGGGAAATTATTTTCTTCACCCTAACATTACACAGCATTTTCAGCACGGGGTATCACACCATCAGGATAAAACGACAAGCCCTTAAGTGGGCTTATGTTGAGGTTAGCCATGGTCCTTCTGCTCGCCCCCGTGCCAAAGGGCTGCAGCTACCCCTGAGTCCCCCGGTCCCTCCCCGCTCACACACACGCATGTGGAGCACGGTCTCTCTTAGTCTCCTGGATGGATCTTTTCATTTCATCTCATTCGTCTGTCAAAAATGACTCAGGTTTCTTGATGCAGTTTTTTTTTTTTCTCTACAATAAGGGAGCAAGGGGGAGGAAAACTGTATTCCTTAAATAGTTTTCATTTCAATGAGTCCGGCAGACTTTCAGCTCGTTTCCTTGAAAATGATTCCATGGGAGGCTGAACTACTGATGACTTCATGGGTCTTTTTATAAAGCAACATAATGACAGCGGACGGACAGAAACAGCTGAGGAATTACCCTGGCTATGGCAAAGATGCCCCGAGCACGGCGGCCTTCAGCAAGGCAATGGCCCCCGTGGCTCCCGGGCTGCTGCCTTGTAACCAGCAGTGACCAGGCCACATTAGCGTCGGCGCCACATGGGACGCGCTGGTTTTTGGGGAAGGAGACAACTTATCTTGAATTTGGGAATGTCTTGTGACAGCTCTTGCTGTACTTGAGCACGTTCTTAGCGTATGCTTGTTAGGGTTATTGAAGGATGGGATGGTTTAATGCAGTCATTCACTTCATAATCTGAAAATTAAGCGTAATGATCTAACACAGGCATGGGTTACATTGGGTTCAAACCCTTTCGCTATGGTACATCGTCTTTGGATTTAGCCTGTGCATGCTCCTCTTTTATCGGATTGCAAAGGGCATGAATAAAAGCCTAAATATCAAGTCACTGGAAATCAAACAACTCCGGGACAATAAATGCCATCCAACCCACGGGGCGCAGGCTGCTCTGCAGCTCCCTCCTGCCCGTCCTGAGGCTCGCGGCCAGTCTTGGGCTGGACTCGGACCACAGCAGGTCAAGAGCGGTGGACATACATACACTGCCAAGAGCACCTTACTGAAACGCACAGTAAAGATGCAAAAGCATCCGACTCTGGCAGAATTGTTTTTAATCCACAGATTTCTGATCAACAAACATGGAACAAATATTTTTGTTTGTTTAGTTTTCTTGGCTTTGCCACTGAAGAGCAAGTAAATAATTTTCAGGTTTGAGTGGAGTCATTCCTACAACGAAACTGTCTGTTGAAAGCTAGCAACACCTGCCTGTTTAAAAACAACCCATCTCCTTCACTGTTTAATAATACCAGAAAACATGTTGATTTCAAATTTACTAAAGAAAGACTTTTTTAAAAAAGTAGAAACAAGACAGACTAAAGCAAGACTAAAGATAGACTTTGACAGGCAAAGTGCCTTCAGGACCTCCATCAGACTGTCAACAGCGACGTCCAGCTTCCAGGGAGGCCTCCGTTATTAGCCCCAGTTTTAAAAGGTGTTTATCTAATTGCCAGTGAAATCCATTGGAGTTCAGCAGCTACTTATCGCGAGGGACCTGGGCCCCTAATGCCTAACTGATTTTAGCACTATAATCTTTACCCTTTGGCAGTGACGGGGGTTTAAGGTGTTTCTCTTCTGGGCTGCTTATCGCGGGCACCGAAGGCGATTCCCTGTTCTCTCCATGCGCCAGCACAACTGCCCGCGTGTCGGCGCGCCAGCCCTGGCGGCTGAAGTGGCTCGGGCGAGGGGTGCTGCAGTGAGCAGAGCGAGGCAGAGGAGGGTCCCGGCTGATAACCGAGGGCAGGGGCGCAAGCGGAGAGCAGCCGGGCGCCGAGGACGCGTCACAGGGGCGGCAGGAGGCCAGTGAAATCCCCGTGAAATGGCTGTGCGACTGTCTTCGATAAAAGCTCATCCTAAGGTATAAAACCTAACTTGAGTGAGAGGTTACCGCTCTTTGAAACAGATCATTAAATTACTCTGTGACATTGTCAGCACCGATTTGGGCTAAGAGGTGACCGAGTTTTTAGCAGCACATTCAACTGATGATTTAGAGGAAAGATGATAGTCTACAAAAACACGATCGGCACAGGAGAGACCAGACAGGGATAACTCTGTTTTTGTAATACAGAGCCAGCTGAAATCCATCAGGCACCAGCTCCAGAGTGAAACCCAGGAGCTTTTAAAATCGGTTACAAAAACTCCAGCATAAGCAGGATTTCCGCCCCGAACGCTTAACAAAGACGAAAAGCTGAAAATGCAGTTGAACTGAAGAGCGAGCCCATGCAACTCAAAGCTTAACTTTTAACAGATTAAGACAGGAGTTTGGGGAAGTTAATTGTGCTTTAACTTCCATTCGTGTAAAATCACAATAAACTGGTTTTATACATGAATACTTGAAGGACTAAAAAAAACCAGGTCTGCTTAATGTCAAGCTGAGTAAATTTGAAATTCAGTATATGTTATAATCTTTACTCCAGATGATAAAAATGGCAACGGGTTGGCAGAAACCTCACCAAGTTGAACGGAGGCAGGCGCGACGTCCTGCCCGGGGCGGCGCAGGGGCAGAGAGACGGAGCTGGGCTGGGGCACGGGGCGATGCCCGGGCTGAGGACTAGCAAGAGACCCGCACCTCCCTCCAGCCGGCGGAGGGCAGGGGCCGCATCCTGCAGCGGCGGCCTCAGCAGCTGAAATGTCAAGGTTTTCAGACTCAGCAGCAGGAAAACCTGTGCTGTTGACCCCCGGCAGTAGGAAGAGCCGCAGGAACAGGCGCGACCCTGCAGCACCAGCACTGGGTTTGGTTCCTTCGGAACACCCTCAGGGAGCAATAAATTGCACAGCGAATAAAGTATTCGCTCAAGAGAAGCCATCACCTTTCCCTAACTGCCGCAGCACTTCCCTCGTTAGATAAGTCAATAAATGAAGGTGCACAGCGAGCATGAAGGCGTTCCTTACCGACCACTTGATGGAGGGAACGAACACAGCACGGAGCTGCCAGGAGCCTCTTCACTCGCCGCCGCCGGGCTGCTGAGCCCCTCTGCCCCACTGCTTGCAAAAGGGGGCCGCAGTGTTCTCCTCCAGAAGCCATTGGTGAGCTAAAAACGTCAAACGTCAAATTAAAACATCTATTATTTTTAATGTTTTCCCATGTTTAATAATTGATGCTTCCAGTTGTTGCTCTTCCAGTGCAGCTGCAACTGCTTCCCCTGGGCCAGGTCCTTGCAATCTGCTGTTCCCTCCGTGATATCTTTGATATTGGAGTTTATGCATCGCCTTTCCTTTTAATACACTGGACTGACGATCAGGCTTATCCAGCAATTGGACTCAAAAAATAAGATCCAGCCTATTACCAATGACTGCAGCAAAGATTTAGATTTACGGATTTGTTGCATGGCTTAAAGGTCGCGAGACTTTTCTAGTGCAAGTGATAGGCATGTTAAGACAAATTTTATTTTTATTTTAAAAGGTAGAATTTTAAGACTCCTAATCCATCACTCCTTGTTTGTTTTCATACTGTGCTGCCTACAGGGAAGATTTCAGAGACTGGAGGTGGCAGCAGCTCTCCGTGCAGCGGGCTCTCCCGTTGATGCCAGGGCAGAGCACCCGCGGCACGCAGGTGGCCAGCGCGTTAGCCGTGACACAGCGTTACAGCTCTCGGCTCGTCAGCTCACCTCGCCTTGAATGGAGAACGTGGCCTTTGACTCCGGCTCCAGAGCCATCAGCTTGTACATGCCCTTCATGCACAGCAGCACTTCACGATAAAACCCGCAGCGACGCGTGGTTCCATCAGGGTTTTTTTGCTTTCTACTTGATTGCAAGTTACAACGGACTTAGCAGTAAGACTTCGCTAAAACCTAAATCCTGTGAGCAGTGCAGCGGTGCAAGAAACTAACCGCTGCAAAGACATTAGGGTGCCGACCCTTCTGACGGAGGCCACCCTCAATTTTAACGATACAGGGTCACAGCTATTAAAAATCCCATTAAATCAGCATCAGACCTACTCCCGCGCCCACAGGCACAGCCAGTCCCGAGGCACAGCCGCACGCGAGCTGCTGCGGGGAGAAGCCTCGTGCAGGGTGCAAGGGGCGGTTTGTCCAGAAGAGATCGGGGGGCCTCTGGGGCGAGTCTGGGTTTGATTTAAACACAGAAGCAAACACCAAGGCCTTGTGGTGGATTCAGTCAAAACATTGTATTTGAATCTCCATTTTTAAGACAATTCTCAGACTCTGCCCCTGGTTCGGTCACAAGAATGAAGTCTCAGTTTAGTGACATTTTATGAGCGTGGGTTTGCACGGTGAGAACTGACCGAACCATTTCAAACACGGATGTCCACCACCTGCAGCTAAATCACCTCCTTAAACACCACCCGCAGCCTAAACTGGGAGGGCCAGGGCTTTCCTAGGGACACAGACGGGCACAGCCCTCCTAAGCCGAGCAGGAGCAAGTTTTCCTCCCAGCACCGCCCGGCCTCCACCCCGGGGACCCGCTGCTCCGGATTTACTGACAGCAGGACTTTGTCATCCCAGGCTCTTGCTGCTTTTGAAGGACCCAGTTACTAAGGAAACCAACAGCATTTGCCCAGGCGAGGCTTAGTAACAGTTAAATGCAAAGGAAAGCAAGTTTATACGTGCCGAAGTTTGGGAAATAAGGCAGTTTATGTGACACATCCTACCCACACAGATGGTATGACTCAAAACCGCATCTCCTGTAATCTGCTCCTATTTTTCCCCCCATTCTCTTCTGCGTAAGAGGGGATCTGCTGAGACGGGCTCGCGCACCAGGACCCAGAGCGACAACCCGGCAGCTCGGGAACAGGCGCAGCCCTGGCAGCGCTGGGGCCGGGGTCCGCTCTCGCCGCCGGGTGCCCCTGGGCAGGGCACGCGGCGCGGCTCCACGCGGCTCCGGCTCCCTGCCGCAACACAGCTCCGCACGCAGCGGGGCAAGCGGCAGCCACGCGGCACGCCGCCCCATTCCCACGGCTTCTCGGGAGTCCTCTGTCCCTCACCCCCAAAAGAGTCACTGCAAACCTCATCTAAGCAACGGGGCTCGGCCCACGACTTTTTCCTTAATTCTACCAAATTCACATTAATGGTTTCTTATGCCCATGAACACTGAGAAAGAGAGCCCTGAAGCAAACGCTGGTATTTTGCTGGGTGAAGGTAAGGCTGCCTCACATTTTTAAAATAAAAACAGGGTTTTGAAATGTCACACCTGCATAGGATTTCCTTCGCCCCTAATACGCCGTGCGGCTTCGTGCTTCGAGCTCCTCGCTACTGGTGGGCGAATTCATGCAAGTATTCAGACCTCGTTTCTGTTGAAGTCTGGGATGATCTGCATCACACCGATGACTGCGGCCCATGCTCTTTACCCAGTAACCTCCTTACATCAGCGGCAGCCTCCGCCGCGTCCCCAGTTTGCCACTGCTGGTTTCAGCCCTTAACGTTACCTGTTGTAGGCTGATAAACAGGACATCGCCATAAGAAAGACCACAGCCTTTCTATCCACCCGACAGCACAGGGTCTCCGTCTCGGAGCTTGTCTGGTCTCGTCAGTGTAACTGGACTGTTGTATCGTGATTAGACATTAAAACATTGGGCTAACGCAGTCCACAAACAAAGGGTTTTCTTGTTTGCCCAAAACAAGATGCTGAGCGCAATGCTCCGCTGGAGTGCGGCCACTCAGCCCCTGCCTCAGTTTAGCAGCAAGCCACTATCTGGGCATAGGCATCACCTAAATTAACCGAAATTACACTGTATAAGCAAGCAGGCTGGGGTGTTAAACCAGGACTAGTGCCACAAGGGAACACCGACCCTCCCACCACCTCCCTCCTGCCCTCCTCCTGCTCCTCACCACCCATTCCCACCCCTTGCCAGTGCCAGAAAAAAGCTGTTTGAGCAGCCTGAACCACACTGATTTAGCTGGAAATTACTCGGAAGGGTACAAATAAAAGTAGTTTTATCACAACTAGGTCCCCAAGCGCCACGCAAGCGTTCGTGGTGCTGCGAGGGAGGGAGCGGGAAGGGGATTTCTTCTGGTGGCAGCGCAGGCTTGAAGTGTTTGATCACCTTGGATATAGCAAAATTCCCTTAAAAGAAAAAAAAAGCTTTTAGTCTGAAGCATTTGCTAATAAAAAGGAGATCCTGCCCCCACCTGGCCTCCCTGGAAGGGAGCAGCCCAAGGCAGAGCGGGAGCAAGAGACCCTTCGCAGCGGCTTCGCTGGGCAGGATGCGAACGCTGGCTCCCGAGCCGCTCTCCGTGCTCAGAAACGGGTAATAATTCTGGTTTTGGATCAAGGTTTGACTGGCAGAAAAGCGGAGATAACGATAAGCTTTCTGGAGCAGCCCCAGCCGTGCTATCGCTTGTTTGTGGGGTGCAGATGGGTCCGACTGCGCCGCGCGAACAGGGATACCTAGGCCTCACCCTCTGCTGCCGATGCGGGAAGGGAACCGCAGTCCCCTCAGTAAATCCGTGCCCGCTGCCGAGAAACAGAAAAACGGTCGTTTTATTCGTTTTGCCTCCGTAAATCTCTACCGCATCATATATTCCGCGTGTTCTGTATCACACTTCCAGGCAGAAACGGCTTTTGAAAACATTACTCGGCCTGCAAAGCTGCGCTGCGTCTCCCCGAGGGCCGCGAGGAGGAAGGGGGAGGAGAGACCCGCTGGTCAAAGCCCCGAGGGACCTCTCGCTTTCGGAAAAACAGAAATAAGGTTTGGTTGTAAATCTCAAACTAGCTGAAGCCCAGCCACCCTCCCAGTGCCTTCCCCCTCTCCCTGCCCCAGCCGCCCTCCCTCCTGGACCTCTCACTCCTTTGCTGGGCTCAGCACGAAATCGTGGCCGTCGCTGCTGGCTGCCAGCAAAAATCCCATGGAAGAATGGGCTTTTCCCACCTTATCTCAGTTAAGAGCTACCTCACTTAGCAATACGCACGTTTTTGTGCATTAAATTCTCCTTAAATGCACCAGGAAAGGTGAGAATTAATGGTCAACACGCGGTGGAAGAACTGTTCTGCCTGGGCTCAGGCCGCTCTTGTCCGTAGGACGGCGAAGAGGGGCTCGTTCCTCTCCGCAGGGGTTTACCTTTAGGCAACAGTCCACCACCGATAAAAATAGGCTACGGCAGTTTGTCAGCACGCAGATCATTAAAAGATTCTTCGTACAAGACACCCAGAGGGCAAGTGATGCTGGGATTCGCTGTCCAAAACCGGACTTGGGCTGCTGCTGCTGCCAGAACCAGAAAAAACCCCAAACAGATTTCGTGTCTCGTATCTCGACCGAGCAACGCGGGGAGGGACCGAGCTACAGGCTCCGTCGCGGCAGCTTGCACGGCGCGAGGCGGGAAGGGGTACAGGCGCGACACACGGATCGGGGACTGTTTATTGCTTTATTAACTCACAGCAGCCTTGATTTCTCTCTCATGCACCTGGCCGACACGTGCAAAAGCTGCTCTGTGGAGAGAGAAAATTTACGGTTAAAAAACGCGCTTTAGAAAGCAGCTTTCCCTTATTGCGTTCACATGTTCTTACGAAACTAATCCTCCTCCTCGCTTTGTTTGAGACGTGTTTTACCAGTCGGGATGAAAAATAAGATATTGTAAGATCTTATGGAGATTTGTCTATCAAGTAAAGTTCAAGACTTCCCTTCGTTTATCAGCCAGCCTGTTCAGGGCAGCGTAAGGAGTACGGCATCGTTGGCATCTCGGAGCAAAACAGCTTCGACAGCTGGCCCGTTACCAACCGACACAAGCATACTGCTCATAGGAACATGCACCAACAACGCAACCTGTACTCAAACATGTTGTTAAATGTATTTAAGCCTTTCAAAAAAAAAATAAGCACTTCTCAGCCAACAAAGCAATTGGTTATTTGTTGCTTTGTACGCTGTATACAACTGCCTGTTCTCTAAAAGCGCAAGAAAGTCCCATCGCGCCGGGACGAGACCAAACGTGCGCCCAAGTCACCACTGCCCACGGGCTTGAAAACGACGCTCCTCTCCTGCTGCGAACAGCAGCAGCCACGCTGGCAAAACGTACCATGCGAAACAAATTCAACGTTATTATAACACAGGTATCACCTTGGGAAACAAGTTGCCAAGCTTACTCTGAAAATGGCACGCTGAGTCTAAAATGAAGACGGTATCTGGCCAACTTAATACAAACAGTTAGGTTTATTAGTTGTTTACACAGCTCCAATACGCACCCACATTAACTCATGGCTCAAAGCGACAGATACAGGTAACAACGGGGTGTCCGTTGGGATTCAACACTATGAGGACCTCAGAAGCAAGTCTTCAACAGTACCGGCATTTACACTAAATCTTTATTTATGTACAAAAAATGTAGACAATTTTCACTGTTACCATTCCATGATCTGCATCTCTTTCCATGACCCCAATAGTTTGCCTACGTATATACACACACATAGATAGCTGGAAAAACAAACAAACAAACAAACAAGAAAGCCTTCCCGTTCTGAAAAATCAGGGGCAAAAAAGCAAGACAGAACAAAAACGTTACTAACAAGAATTAACTCTGAAGACAGTGACTATTTGGTAGTTTTGCATCTAATTCGACCTCGTATTAAAGAGCCGTATTCAGAGAGAACAAATCGATGTAGACCATGCAACAGAAGAGGCATGACACCACCTGTGATTATGTGTTAATTTTAAAAAAACAATTAAAGAGAACACAGCAGTTTTTACCTTTCATACAGGCAAGAAAAAAAGCCCCAAAGTAACAGCGGTTGCTGTTAACAACTCTGTTTCCAGTTTCACAGGCCAGACGTGACCAAGCTCAGGCTCGCGTCAGCAGGTCTGCTCGGTGCAGAAGTAAAGCGGTCAGAGTTTAGCCGTGGCAAACGTTCGTCTTGTGCGCAGTTAAAAAGAATAAAGGCATTTAACGCTAAAAACATACCACAGTGAGAACTTTGGGCAATACTTCTCTTGTGTGTATTTTTTATGGACCAACGTGGTGAGCTATAGATAAGATGAGACAGCACCAAGGGCACGGGAGGCAGGCAACAGGCCCACGGCCCCAGGCATGAACAGTTCCGAGGAACCCGGTACCAAGACAGACAAAAATCAGTATCTGATAATGGTGTCGTCTTTATTTAATCGCCTTGTATTTAACTGGATTCAAAAGAAAAAGTAAAGCAGTTTTCTGAAAGTCGTAGCAAAGCTGAGGAATAACCGAGTTAGAGGAAAAGCAAGAGGCGGCGGCAGCCCGGGAGCGGGCACGGCTGTGAAGGCAGCTCCCCGACCCCTCGCCCTGCGGCAGCGGGGCGCAGCAGCGAGACAAAGCCCACCCCAGCAGGAGAGGCGGCTGGCGAAGGCGAAAGACTTGGGCCAGACACGCAGCTGAAGCCGGAGGCGGAAGGATAAGGCGTGCGGAAAAGCCTTTTGCCGTCGCTTGCACCATCGTGATGGAGGGGCTGGTGCATTTACTTATTCCTCAGAACTCAACAACGTCACCTGCTTAACAGAAAAGTTATTCTATGAGATGTCCACCGGGATACAAATATTGCGCGGTCAGAAACAAAGCAAGAAGTCCAAAATTAACGCAGCCGGCACGAGGCTGTTCGGGTTGCAGAGCTGACCGCCAACGGGCCTTCAGTCCAGTAACACGATAATTTTATTTTTTAACCCCGTTTTGGTTTCATCTCGTTTGCTTTCTAAGCAGCTACCTGTGACCCCCCGCTCCCAAGGCTGCCAGCACCGGCGTGCGACACGTCAACAGGCAGCAGTGCCGCACCACTGGAATTCAGCATTTTCCATAGGAAAAGAGCGTTTCACCATTAATTTTAATTTCCATTCTATTTGAAGCCAGCCAACACCTACTTATTGCCCAACTTGTCCCAAATGCCGATCTCCCAACACAAACCCCGTCACCACCGGTTTGGCAGAACAGCGCGTTTCCCCCTCTAACGCCTCGACGACCCCACGCACCACGTCGGGAATCCTATCCTCGCTCAACAAGTTTCGCCGCAACACATACACACAAAAGGTTTAGTGCAAAGAGTAAAATTTTGACAAGTGCTTTCATCTTACGAGAAGAAATACTGGTGGTTTGTCAAGAATTAGCAATTCTGACGTTATCTGTCAACGCGTAGCTACGCTCGCACGCAGCTCCCCCCAACAACGCCAGGCCCAATTTGTGTTTCGCCTCTTCAAGAATGACAAGAACGGAATGAGTTCCCTTCAACCAAATGAAAATGAGATTTGAAAAGCCAGGAACGACAGAAAGAGGTAAGGGGGAAACAATTCAAGGAATGCTCTGATAAAATTTCAGGAAAAGTTACTCAATAGAATCATAACTGAACTTTATTATAATAAATAGCTTTATAAAAAGTTTTAGCTATATTACTTGAATAAACACGCTTAAATTTCAGACACAGAAGTGCGCAAGCCAGGAAACGCAGCCCTCGCGAGTCTCTGTATTAATCTGAAGCACTAATTTCGTGTGTTCTGGAATGAAATTTTATTGCGGTATCAGCGTTAGCCGCATTCTTTATGCCTTTCTTTCAGAAAGAAGACAAACGTTTTAGAACGAGAAGTACAAAATACAAGCGATCAAAAGAAATACGACCCCGGTCCTGCGATTAATGCGTGTACATACGGACTTTGCATTCGTAACAAACAGATAATATACTACAACGTAACTACATCGTTAGTATACTCATCTGAGAGGTTTATACCGAGGGAAGTGTAGGTTTAGTGCTGGAGGTTAGCGTTATCACACCGTATTTGGTGGAGCCTAAGGAGAGAGAGCTCGGTTCCCTCCCCGGGAGCCGAAGGGCAGGCTCGGACCTAGAGCAGCACGGCCGGGCCACGTACAGGACTGTGGTTAAAGGTTTTGGAAAAGAACGTAGTGAGAAAGTTGAGGACATGTTGAAAACATTGACGGAAACGTAATATAGACACAGTTTAAAGTGGATCGGCTACCATTCCGCTATTATATACTACCAATTCTTCAATTCATTAGCCATAAAAGTGCCCAGGCTTTCCAACCTGAGGTTCTCTTTTTTTTTTTTTCTTCTTTACTCTTTGAATCTCTCCGCAGGAGAATACGTCGTTTCTCGGCCACCTCTTCTACCCCCACAGCGTCTGATGCAGAAGACAAGAGTCACACTGAACTGATGATTTACAAAGAATGATTTATAGCCGTGCAGGTAAAGCAGCACTTCCTACCTTAATTCAGTATCGGCCAAGTTTTCTAAATTTACAAATAGGAAAAGCTTAAAAAACCTCCCCCAGCTTGTGTCCTTACTCGCAAGGAATCTGGCTTAGAAGGCGAAGGGCGGTACATGAGTCTGATCCTGTTACGCATAAAGGCTACTCTCCGACGGGAAGAACATTTCCAGAAGAAGTTTCTGTACAATATAAAAATCAACCAGTAAAATCCTAGTAAGGCAAGAATATCATTTCTGCTTACGATTCTAAAGCACATTGTAAAAAAGTTACAGTGGCAACCGCTTACAATTTCTCAGTTTTGTACGTTTAGTATAGTCACGGCAACAAAGATATTCGAGTCACATTTGTACTTGTAATACGTATCACAACTATACGCAAAGACGTGTTTCTTTCTTAGTGCCGCTCTTCGTGACATCAAATCGTTCCTGCCCCGTAACGCTCAGTGATGTGCCGCTTAAAGGCTTCATACTACATTCATTTGAATGCGCTGAAAAACTGTTTTTCAGACATACTTAGTCCGACGGTAGCAAAGTTAATGGTTTACTAGCCCATTGAAAAGGAACTACTCGCAGGAGGATGATTACAAGGCCAAGTCTTCTCGGATTAAGTTATTTAGACAGAATTCCTTGACAAGAATTCCAGCTAACCCATCGGATACACGGACAAACGTCTTGTTTCCTCTAACAAAGCTAGCTCTGGGATATCTGATAAACGGAAAAGTGCTTGGCATGGAGGGGACAGAAAGAACCGTAACAAATTTATCATAAGTGATGTTAAAACTGGTGTGCAGGGAGGGGGAAAAACACTCACTTACACACATTTAGATGCTTTTATAGAAATATATCTATTTTAAGGAAAATGGAAATTATAGCATAGGAAGAAAAAAAAACAGTTACTGAATCAGGTTTAGGCACTTGAGCTGCATAGACTGTAGTAGGTGCCCATCACATACGTTTAACATTCACACACGCAGACCTCGTAAGACACTACACAATGCATAGGAAAACTGCTATTAAGCCTCCCTGGAAAAACAAAAATTAAAAATGAAGCTGGGTAGATCCCTGTTCACGTTTTCCCCGTTCTACATCCCACCTTTCCTCACAATGAAAAACCCGCGTAATGTTCAGATCACAGCGGCAGCATATTGTAGAGCTGATTTACCAAGTTTATTATTTGCTAAACGAAAAGAAACATTTTAAGTATTATCGAAATATGAGTTACTGCTATATTTTTTGCTAGTAAAATGGCATTCTGCAGCATAAACTTCAATAACCATTTTTAAAGACCCCTCCCTTTTTCTTTATAATATCCTAAGAATAAATTTCATGAAGAACAAAGGCAAAGTAATCTTAAGCTTTAGCTGAAAGCCAAGGCAACGCAACAGGCAGAGGGTGAACACACAAAAGCCATACAAATCAAGGTCATGACTCATGTTAAGACAATCACTTCCAAACAATCACCGAGCGCAGCTGAAAGCAGCGTGGACGCAAAGTTAACTTGTTTTTCTGTGGACACAGCCGTGAGAAAAACGTGAATTGTCCTACGGGGAAAAAGGAAAAAAAAGCTGTAAACAAGCAGCACATACAAAAAGGGTTTGTGTGTTCAAGAGTTTGTCTGCTCTTCTCCAGCTCTACTAGGCGACTGAATTTAAAAACATTTCTGACATTGCACAACAGGCAAGGGGTGGAGGAAAGGACCCTCACAGCCACAACGCTACCACGGGGGTACATACTGCTACGTTCTTCTCACGTTCATCCCATTAGTGTCTGAGCAAACACACGTGCTCTCACGAGGAGCCTTCAGGCAGACACACTTCCCCACAAAAACTTCCACTGCAACGTCTGGATGACGCTGTTCCGCTTCCGCGATGCTTTGCCGCGCTTACAGCATGATCACACCACCCATGCGAGGCGAGAATTTGGAATCGTCACCTCTATTTACAACGGGGTGACAAAGAGTTTCCCAGCTACTACAGACAAAATCCTTACAGACTGCAAATGCAGAACTGAACACGAAGGTGCGTCTTCCTTCGATTCCCAAGCCCCAGCCAAGAACGCTACAGGCACGCGATGCATCAGGAAGCATTGGCCACCACTGAACTCTTGCTACTGAAGAGCCAGTCTGCCCTCTGACACACTATGGGATCACGAAATAGATAGAAAAGACGACTCATCATCGTACGTGACATGACACACGCCTTTGTTGTGGTCGGGTTAAGGCTGGCTTGCTCACCGCCCAACAGACAGACGAGGATTTACTCTTTAGGGCACAAAAGACTTCGTTTTAGCAGGCAGTCTCGATGCGCGCGGTTATTTCCAGCTCCCTACCAGGGTCTGTTGCCACTTGCAAAACAAGGATGAAGTGAACCACGCAGTATCTCTGACACCACCGAAAGTGGAAGTGGCCAGGATAACGAGAGGAACAAGAGTAAACATAAGTTTACTTATGCGTAAACACGTCTGGTCGCAACATAAGCAATACCTGGAAAAAACCACCACGCTTTCGTTGTATGGACGTACTAAGTCCTACAAATTGAAGCGAAGGAGTAAGCAGCAAATTTCAGCACGAAGCAGGTATCAGAATACTCTCCATGATTTTTCTTTCATTAACAGGAACAACTCGTTTTCTTAAAAACAAACAAAAAACCGACACACACAACCTGTGCAGATTCAGGCAAAAGTAGGCGGTATTTAACAATACTAAAGCAAAATGTTTTAAAGGGATGAAAGGGAAGACATAAGACTCAAAACCCAAACGCTTCGGTTTATAAGCAAGTCTGCTTTTTCTTTTTTAAGACTAGAAAACGTACAATTCCATTTCAGATGCAAGTGTGCACAGAGCTCGTTTCTTGAAGATACTATCAGATAAACTGAGAGTCTTTGCATTAAATTGTTATTTCTTCAAACATTTATACATTTTGCAATACACCAGTTAAATACCAATATCTATGTGCATGCACTATAAATATATGCATGTACACATTAAAACGTTTAACAAAGACAGCAGTTTCCCTAGCCAGCGAGCATCATAAAGAGATACCAAAAATATATTAAAAAGTTAAATTCTTTACCTGCCTTTGTTAAATACAGACTTTTGAAATTGCCTCCCTTCTTTTCTCCACAAATTCACAACATGATCCCCAGAGACGCAGGCAACTGGGAAGGCAGGTGCGCCGACTAGATTACCCCATGACCAAAGACAAGCACCTTAAAAAGTTCAAACTACGCTTTTTCTTTAAAATGTCTCTTCCATCCTTATAAGATGTGTGAGCTAAGAAAGGGAAGGACATTTTAAACAAAGTCTGATTTCATTTTGCTATACTCCCCAAACATACATCTCCACGTAAAAGACTACGATGAGGGCTACGTGCGCTTTCGGAATACCGACGACATTTCCAACCATCCGACTGCCATCCCGCTGAAAAGCCTCGATCCCTTAAAATGGTAATTCTGAACAACGGCTGTACGGGACACCCCTCCTTTCAGGTACTACAGTAAGAAAAGATCGTCGCATAGCGTTCTGACGCATCTTTATAACTCACCTGGGGACCATGCAAGGGAGTTATATTTTCAAGAAGTACTGCCCTGGAACTTCTGCGGGAACGTGATCAAGGGGTCACTTACAGCTTTTCAAGTAGTGTAACCTGTTTTGTTCCCCATCCCAGTCCCATCCATTGCATATAGACATATATACATTTTACATTACACTATCAAAGAGAAGCGTGCCTTCCTCTGAGAAACACTTCATACAGGGTATGACGTGTCTTGCAAGATTCCAGTGGGACTTTTAAACGTACTTTCGTGCCTCTTCTTTGGTTAAGAAAAAAAAATGATGACATCATTTTTCCCTTTATGACAGCTAAAGGTACTTCTACTTGAATCATAAACGAACAGTACTGCAGAAAAAGAAAAGCAGTACCATAGGACAGCATGACATGCACTTTTTGGAACCACCTAATCCAATCGTGACTAGAATAAAAAAAAGAAAATCCATTTCATTTTAAACTCTTTGGCAAATTTTTACTGTTTGCCGACACTGTAATTTGAAGCTCGATCCATTATGGCATCCTCCCTAACTGAAAAATCATGTGAGAAACAAGCAATGGTCTTAAGAGAGAGTTTGCTTTATAAAGTTGTGGTAAGCCAACTGCCTGATGGACGTTACAGCCATACGGATGACAAAGGAAAAGAAGTTGTGACACGTTGGCCATGTCAAATATTAGTGCTACCGTCAACATACTGATTCCGCTTTACACACTGGTCTGAACAGATTGCAATTAACCTAAAATTGAGGTATAAATATACACAAATATGTACAGTACACATACAGGAAAATATTTTTGCATTTGTAACATCGGTAACTTTAAAAATACTGGAAAGTTGGTATCTATGCCATCAATTTGTTTGCTAGTTTACTGGAATAATGAAGCCAATATCTTCAACTAGAGAGGACTACAATGGAATAATAAAATTGAAAATTAAAAGCTCCTTCCTCTCACTTCATCTTCACCACGCCCAACATTGGACTGTTCTGAGTGGCTGTATCTTGAAAAGAAGGTTGATCACAGCTTTTAAACACATCCTCAGAGGAAAACAAACAGGAAACCAAATGGGAGCCATCAACTGCATCTTTCTTTTTGCTGAATGGTCTTAATTTATATACACGTATGTGTGTGTGCATCTATGTAGAAAATAAAGTTGAAATCAGTTCAGTATAAATACATCTAACCCATTAATTCTGCCACTGTGAAGGTAATCATGGGTACAGCTCTTTTTAAGCAATGTCTGTGCAAAGAGGTCATTAAAAATCATCTGATCTTAAGTCTTGACATCATCCATTCGAGTCCTTGGCACAGTCTGTAAATAAAAGAGAGAATATTTAAGGAATACATGCACTTCTCAGGATAACTTCAAAGATAATTCCACAGCAGCAATTTAAATTTTTCCTAAGAACTCTGCAATTCTGACTGAAGGAATCATTTCCAGAAACGATTCACTCCGAGCGCAGTGTTTCCTAGGTCTTATCATGCAATCTGTGCGTGAGAGACTTCCGATCCCAGCACTTCAAGACATACACTGAAGTTTTCTCTAATTATGATTATTCTTAATAAACCAGAAGAGATTTCAGGTTGTTCCCACCCCTGCCCTCATTAGGCCCAAATCATATAAAGTTTTATCACTGGGAGGTCAGACTGTGGATTTGATGTGAAAGTTGGTTTTCAGATCACACTGATCCTAAGTCAGTATGTTCTGAGCCCCGAAATCTTTTCGTGTAAGATTATTATTGACAGGGGAGGAATGTGTGTTAAAACCAAACACCGCAATAAAAATATCAAAATACTTCAAGATTCCCCTCCTACAGAGAAGAAGAACTAACTCTTACCCCTCTCCAGTTAGAGCACAGCATGCCTGAATGTGCCACTGGTGATCCTTAATTGAAGTCAGTTTCAGAAACTGAGATATTTCAGCTACTGTCATACACTCTTTAACATCTTGCTTGTTAGCAAAGATCAGCAAACCTGCTTTTTTTAAGTCCTAGGGAGAAAGAAGTAAAAAGATGATGATTAAAAATTAGCCCTCGGAGGCAAAAGATGTGATACCAAAGTAGAGAACCTTAAGCCCAAGCAAAAAAAAACCAAAACAAACCTAAACTATAAAATGCTGCAGGCTGATTGACAGGCAACTTCAAAAAATCCTTTGATCCAGCAGACCAAACGTCCAATTTTTGCCTAGGATGATCTGTAAAACCACGTACAATATTTTGTTGTGCTCCGTGAGGATCAGAGGCACCCTGTATCTTTGTATGCGTGCAGCGGCAGTAACGCCACACACCTCCAGCAGGCAAGGCCTCCCGTTTAACCCTGGCCTCGCAGCCCATTCCTGCCTGGGTATCCAAACCAGCCGCCGCGTTCTCCTGAGCCTGGCTTTTGTATATACACACCACGCTTTTATGTATCACCACCCTGTTAAGATTGATTCCAGTAACAAATTAGTAGACTGTGCAGTAGTTCTTAGGTGGGGCAACAGCGGGTTACCCCCCCCAGAACTTTTTAAGCACTGGTAAAAGCTTGCCAAGCCTGACGGCAGTAAGCACCGGCAGCGTGCATGCCGGCACCCAGCTTGGCACCCAGCCCGGCGCCATGGCTCACCAGAGCCAGGAGTACGCTCTGCCTGCGCAGCGGCCCTCTGCGAGGGAAATCCCACCCATTAAGAAGCATTAAGACTGCCACTGACGGCGTAAAGCAAGCTGCAGTAATATTTTATTTAGAGGATACACAGAATTCGTAGAAAATCACCACTTACACTACTTTAGAATCAAAGGATGGACATCTATGTGAACAAGCACATTGCAATAAACTACTTTATAAGGCCCATGCAATATTTAAAACATCAGTACTAACAATTTAGAGAACAGCGACTCCAGGGGCAAGCTTATTTTATCTCAAGCTGCTTGGAATTACACTAGTACAGGCACGTATTACTGAAAATCTGTCCCTCCGAAAGTAAAAAGGTCTTCCCAGGAAGCCAAGCCAACTCATTCACTTAAATGCCTATCAGGCATTTTTACAAGCAGTAACATTAATTCCCAAATGATCTACTAGTCCAGAAAATAGCTGGAACTGACCTGGGCAACTCCATTTTGCCTTCACAAAAATTCAATTGAACTGGTTAGCAGAAATAAAAGATTTTCAAGGACTGCAAGGAAAAGCTATTCTAAATAACTATTTGACTTTCGTTTCAGCTTATAGGTATTGTTGCTCTCTTCAAACGTCACAGCATCTGGCGAGTTAGCAGAATATACTGAAAACATCCTGTTGTGAAACAATGGGCACATTTACTGTTAGATGGGTGCTTTCAGAGCACAGAAGTAGTCTCCCAACACGAAGCGAGGGCATTCATGCTCCTTGGAGTTCCAGACTTCCCTCATTTCAAATTCAGTTCGTTAACTACTTCTGCATCTTCCTTTATAGATTACAAAACAGAAGATGCAGATTTTGTTTAGCGACTGCAACAGACTGAAGAGTACATCTCTGAAATTCTAATGATGACAGCAGCAGACCCAGTGGCAACAGTCCCCCCATGCCACATTTAACACTCCACCACAACCAAGAAAGCCAGACCTACTTTATTACAATTTATTTTGTTAGAGTAAACACAACTTTAATTTAAATACCAAAAATTAGAAATTCAAGACACCGAGTAAAGCACTTGTTTTTTCTCAAATGCTTTAGATTACCACGATCACTCAGAGGAAATACATAGGCAGTCTTTGCCCTTCCTGCAGTCATCTACTAAACAGTGGCTATAGTTTAAATATAGATGTAATATTTTGGGATATAATGCCATCAATTTTATGCACATCTTTGTATGCTGACACTTAAATTTGGAAGCTCAGTGTCCTCAAGTGTCATCTCATACAAACTGATCCAGTTTGCATTAAACTTGTCGTGTGAGTTCCCAGCAGTAGCCAAGCTTATATAAACACAGTTTCAGTAAAATCAGGGCTCTGGTCCTGCTGCACTGCATGGGTAGGTTAAAGTCTCTGGGACATTCAGACCATGCCAAAATCCTTGGCTTATACGGCAGTCCAGGATTTCTGAACCAGACCCGGATAGCTCAGTTTTAGACCTGACACAGGGCTCAGTTTTAAAGAGAGTCTTTACAAGTTAGCAAATTGCACTCTCATTCTGTAATTCCAACTACAGAAGGAACGACGGCTGCTGTAGCCATAGGCAGTCCGTTTCTTCAGTTTTATAGCCAGTTGCTATAAGACATGTTATTAAGGTTGTATCTGTTTCACTGTGAAAACAGAAAACACCATGCAACCATGAAGCTATCAAAAACAGTAATTGAGCTGTTGGAGGAAACAATGTTTTTTTAAACCGATCTCATTCAGCTATCAACATGGACTGAAGTATAAAAACCACAAAAGTCATTTATAGCTCCTAACTTCTGTTTCACTGAAGCACTCAGAAGTTGAAAAACTACTTTTGTGGGAGTTCTCTTCAGTAATTTGGTATTAACTTACAGCTTTGTTAGGAGCTTCAGAAAAGACAGAGCCTCTAGCAGGAACAAGACAGCTCTGATGCAGTCCTACCCGCAGCTGGGAGAACGTGACTGGTAACGTTTGCCTTGGGCTTCGCTGGAGAGGCCTCTCTCCGTTCTGGTCTGCCTCCAGCCAGCAGGCGCAAGCGAGAGCTTCCACAAACAGCGTGCCACTCTGCTTCCCTTAACACGCATGATCCAGATCTTACCCACAATAAACGTTAAAACAAAGAAAACACGGGGTCTACTCACCTCATGTGCTAACATTTTATACAGTTCTTCTTTAGTCACAGAAATTCTCTCTCTGTCTGTGCTGTCCACAACAACTATCACAAACTTTAAAAAGTGAAAAGTTATTAGTCAGGAAGGAACTCTATCTTTCTGGCCACACACTTGTCAGCAGAACAGCTTACTGCTCCCATTACATTATCCAGACAGTCAGCTGGATTATCAGATAGCATCATATTCCAGATACACTTCTCCCAGCCGGAGTGCGATGACCCGCAGCACTGGTATGGTTTACAACTTGTGCCGTGGTTTGTATACAAAAGTAGCTCTGACACATCTTTTGACTTTCCATTTCCAATTCCGAATGAAAAATTTATATTGAAAGCAAATGTTTCTCTGTAATCCCAGATCTGGTTTTGTTCGTTGCTTAGCATAACTGAGGTAGCACACAGATCCCTCAAATAATTTCTTGCAGCCTTAAAAAGGTAAATTGTACCAGCTTTCTCCCTCTGCTTCAAATACTAACATGCAAATAGATATTTGCAAAGGATTTAAAAAACCCCATAAGCTCCATATTTCAAGACCATACATGCAGATACACGTCATAGCATCTTGCAAGGAAGCATAAAGTTAATTATTATTAAAAAAATAACTTTTTTTTTAAAGCCACAATTGATAACACATAGGAAACCTTGACTTAAGTTATTATTTTAATCACGTTCAGTATATGTGCTACAACTTCATCGCTAAAGAGCTCTTAAAATTCTTGGGGGTCCTTAAGTAAACCGATCATGGGAGCTTGCAAGACAGAGCTCCCCCAGCCTTGGAGGAAAACCTTCGGGCTTTCAGTCTCACTCCTGAGGGCTTACACAGGTTTTAGAGTACCTGCTACAGAGACTGAGCAGTCACGGTCCACACGAGGGGACCTGTAAACACAGGGATCTGCAATGCCAAGACAAACTGAGCACCTGCCCTAAGGCCGCAGATCCCCAGAAACAGAATCCTTACAAACAAGTTGGTTTTAATTGCAACTCCGTATTACGCGTCTTACGTAAGAAACATAAAAGCGAGTCGCACAACAGCTTGCTAAGGAGGAGACTTCAAAAATCAGAACAGGAGTGCCCTGGAGTAGCTACGGTAGCATGCAAAGCACAGTTAACGCAGCCCTCTGGAAGTGTGTTTGGTAGAGATCTCGGGTACGCTGTATTCCCTTCCAGGACAGATCTCGGGTACGCTGCATTCCCGGCCCCAGCAACAGCTACGCTAAGCCTTCCAGCGAGGCGCTCGTTCTCACCTCGGTGTTTGTATAGTAGGTGTTCCACGAAGACCGAAGAGACTCCTGCCCGCCGATATCCCACATCAGGAAGCGCGTGTTGTTAACCACTATCTCTTCCACGTTGCTCCCTATGGTGGGTGAGGTGTGCACCACTTCATTCATGGAGCTGCAGAGGGAAGAGAGCGACTCGGTGAGAAACTGCAAAAACTGGCGAGTTACCTGCATTACCGAGCATCTTAGGACTCCAAATTGACCTCCTTCTATAAAAACTAAACTTGATGGTTATGCTGAGGTAGAAAACGTACCGGGGGAATTTTAGCAAATGCTACTTATGCAGCAAATAGAGACACGGTTTGACAGGTGGTGAATAAAAATAAAAATTGGAGGGTGAATAAAAATAAAAATAGCAAAAAATAAAAATAGCAATAAAAAAGGACTCAGTGAACTATACAATAATCAAATGATAAAGCTGAGAGAGCATACATGAAGAGAACTGTGTTATAATTAATTAAATCATAAAGCTGAGACAATATTTGCTTCAGAAGCTGTTTTAAGCGGTCAGTCTTTCTTTTTCCAGGCTGAGTTTGGCACGCATGGGAGAGAGCAGTTGTTTTGCTTCAAGAACGTGGTTAAGCCACAAGATTTCCAAGGTTGCAGAAAAACAACAACTCATCATCCAGCTCCACCAAACATACTATATCTCACTCTAGTTCCACTATAGGCCACTAAGAGTGTACTTTCTTCACAATTCAGTTACTTTATGTCCAAACTTTCTCCTCTCTCCCTTCAGCATAGTCCAATAACACTACTATTTGGAGACAAATTTCAAAAATATTGAGATAGTTTAGAGATACTGAGTACATCTTGGTCATTAAGACAACCAGTTTCACATCAATAGTGATAACCAAATGTGTACTCTGGATACTCCTAAAGTTCAAATTATTTAAACTCTACGGTATGGGATATGAAAAAAAAATTAAAAGTAGCTTCAAGGAAAACGTCAACCATTTTCAAAGAATTTAATTTTTTTTTCTTCTGCTAATCTTGATATATTGTTTCATTTTATATGAACATTTTTTGAAACTTTAGCAGAGCTTTTAGTTACAGTGAGGGCAATTTGAGACTTGTAACAGCGCTGGAATATCTCTTGAAGAGGATACAGAGAACAGAGGAGATAAAGGGACGGTCTGGTGTTCTGAAAAGGAATCTCAGTTACCCAGCGTCTTAGCAGCGTATAACAAGAAACCTTCTCACCACAGACATTTGAAGGCAACTATATAAGGGGAAGAGAAGGATTAGAAGAAAGAACTATAAAATCCAATTAAGGATAACAATGATATAAGAAGATGCCTGTGGCCGATTTCATATTTAAAAAACATGTTTCAGCAGAGTTCTTTCCATGCTTGGAAGGGATGTATCATGAATCCCCTTTCCTTGGCTGAACCTGCAGCCTTTCACATTCAAGCTGTTGGCATCTCACAGTTTGCAATACAATAGGTAGATTTGTCTCTCCTCTCCACTGAAACAAGGTGAGCAAGAAGCTTAATGGCATTTCTAGACACCTGATCACAAAATCCTACTGCTGCCTGAGGGGAGGGAAGAGATCCGAGTATGAGAACGGGAAGAAATGAAGTGTCTGCGGAGCTGCCGCGATCTGTTAGAAGAACCACCGCTCCAGCGTCTGCTGTGACCCTCCTCAACATCAAAGTAACGGCCAGTGCACTAACTAGTTGTCCTGCTAGTTATCTCTGCCCATCTCTTATGAAAAGAGTTAAACATATTCATTCATGCTCAGAACACTTATCTGCCACAAAGAAACGGGACACAAAGAAACGGGAAGAGAAAAAAACGGGATAGGCACAGATGGTGCACAGGTTTGAGGAGGAGTCAAGCAGGAGGAATAGAGGACAGTGCTCAGACAGAGCTCTGTCAAAGCGGCACACGGGGGAAGGGAGAAGGGGAAGTCCTGTGGAGCTAAAACGGGTATAAAGGAAAAGGAGAGACCCACTGTACAGAAGGGAAAAGAAAACACTGAGACTGCAGAAATAAGAAGAGAAGAAGAAGAATCATGAGACATTTGTGGAGGAAGTGGAAAGACACAGGCAGCATTAAAATGCACCGAGGACGGCCCTCAGCTGCAGCCGCTACTAGTCTTAAAAAATCTCTCGCTCCCAATTTCAGTAACGACAACCACCTTCTTCTTTTCACTTTCTCTGCAGAGCATGCTAGGGCAGAAGTGGCTGGAAATGCTGCATGAGCTTCACGTTTCAGAAAGGCAAAAGCAGATCATAATTTGACAAAACCCAAACATTTTAAGAAAGCATATTTTAAGTGTAGGATTGGACCAGCATGGCCATACCACTTAACAGGAATTATTTCTGATACTGACTCAGGAACATTCCTAATACCAGACTACTTCTATGTGAGAAATTGCAAATCTGTTTCTATTATAAACAGACCTTGAGTCGCCTGTCCCACCTAGGAGCTTCTGAGTCTGTGCATAAATTCGTACCCTTTTATCAAAATGCAGTTGAGGACCAGAGATATGAAGCTCATACAAGTTTCACGTAAACCAGTAGCAAGGTTAATGCAAGACAAACACAAGTCAATGCCGCTATTAAAGGCAGAAGCTGCACGACAGCGCGGGCTGCCACCAGCTGCAGAGCTGTGCTGTCCTGGGTTCAGCCAGCGCTCAGCCTTCCTCCTTCATCCCGTACCACGAACGACACGAAAGCACATCTTGGTACGCAGGACACAGGTCACGGCAGGGAGAGGTCAGGCTTCGCTGCTTTGCTACTCACAGAACAATTTGTTTAGTATTTACATGCTGTGGCATGGATCAGTTTAGCAGCGTCGTCCTGTGGCTAACCCTCAATATAATCATATTTTATGGAGTTGGCAAACAGCCTAGATGGTGACACCAAAGGCAGTTGTGATTAAGTGGTAATAGCAATGTAATCTGATAAATAAAAGCTCTGAACAAAACCTTATTCATATACCAGGCAAAATACAGACCTTTCCAAACTCTAAACACACGCTTTGACCCGCTGCCACCTCTACTGTTCAGTAATCTTCAGCGTAAAGCTCTCAAAGTAAAAACTAACAGGGAAAGCAGCGACAAGAAGTCAGAGTAATACAGACAATGCACACCTTGAAATACGTGAAGCGTCATCTGCAGTTCATACTTACAATTGATAAAGAATGGTCGTTTTTCCTGCATTATCCAGACCAACAATGATTACTTTGTGCTCTGAAATAAAAATATCACTAGTAAATCACATAGTTAACTTTGCTATCACGATAACAACTGTGTTACGAAACAAGGTTAGTGTTGCATTTTTGACTGATTTCCTAAGCAAACACTGCCAAACTTCAGGTGCCACATTTCAGGTGCCGTACCTAGAAGTTCGTTGTCTGTGGAGGCGTACAAACCCGGGTACTGTTCTGAGTAGGTAAGTGACTGTCGATTTTTCCCCATCTGCACATCTACAGGAACGATTTCGGAGAGATTTTTTCCTTCTCTAAACCGCTAGAGCAATCTCACGCTGGAATCCTTTCCCAAGCTTCTACACATTTTTGCAGATTGTAACAGATTGCACTCTCTGTTCCCCCCAACTACCGTAGTTCTCCAGAACACATGCTTACACATGTCAAATGTTCATTTCCAAGGCCATACTTTTATCATGACCTGCAACATCTTCACCTCTTTGCAAAGAGTTGTTAAAAGCCACAACAACGCTGATTTGCACTGTGAGCAGGCTGATCCACCTGTCTCCCTCAGTGCCCTCTTTTCCTTGCAGCAGGTTTGGAACCTGGAGAACAGATTTGCCTACGAATATTTTACAGTACGCGTTCACCCAATTTAGTTTTAGACAAACCAATGAGTACTACACAAAACTACTCTGACACATATGCGAACACATTTTGGAGCTCGATGCCAGAATCAATTATTGTTTCTATTTAGCACCTTCTCTCCTATACATCACAAAATCAAATTTGAATTCTACAGCTGGTGTTGTCAACCACATTCAAATTTATGATTTCCAGGACGAGTGAGCGCTGCCTGCTCTCAGCTATATTACACAACTTTTACTTGCACAAATAACCTTGGCTTCAACAGGACTATTCATGCAAGTAAAAGCTTTGTGAGAAGGGGCTTTCTTCCTCCCCTCCCCAGTGGTCCACGAGGGCAACAAAAAGCCATTATAAATCTGCCCAAGCTTCAGACGACCAGAGATCAATTCCTTCTGTTAGCAAAGTACACTTGCCTTGATTTATCACAGAGGAGAGAGGGAGGGGATAGGGGTCAGGTAAGTAGGGTTTTCTTGGTTTTGATTTTATCAATATTGTGTGGTTTTGCAGAGTTGTCTTACATACCAGCAAATATAAATTCCAGTTTTAATAACTTTGCATAACTGCACAATATTGTAAAAATATCTGCTTACCTGACCCCACATAACTAGGAACTTTTGTTTCTGGTGTGATGTTGCCAGCATAGTGGATGTTAGGAAATCAGTTGGAAGAGAAGATCTGAGGTGGGGCTGGATGCTACAAGACAAAAATATTTTGTTGGATTTGCACTAAGTGTTAATGGGCATATAATTGGGACATTCAACGTGCGTGTGTAAGCGTATTTCAGTTCACTCAAAATCATATTTAAAAGACCTCATAAACACGGATCACAGAATCACAGGATGTCCTGAGTTGGAAGGGATCCACAAGGATCATCGAGTCCAACTCGGCAAGAGCGTCAGCATGTGTTTTACAGTTAAAGTTACAATGCTCATTGAAACCTCGCTGTAAGGAGACAGGCGTTACAAATCTGGAGTTATAAGTAATAACATTTACTCCGTAGACGAGCAATTTTGCCAGGTATCGAGGCTGATCACTTAGGACCATTAATAAAGCATACTCTGCAGATGACAAGATGAGACTACACGCTACAACGCCACACAGCCGTATTCTTTCGGCACACGTTAATAATTTAGCACCCACCTTTCAGGAAATGAGCTTTCCAGTGACGGAGAAAAAAAAAAGGTTAAAACCCCCCAACTTTTCTGGCCGCAGCTTGTCCTCCCCGGCCGCCCCCACCGGGATGAAGCCTTTCGCCCTTTAGCCCCGGTGGCCAAAGCTGTGCCGGTTTCCAAGGGCGGGCGCCCACCCCCGTCCCCAGCCCGGCGGCCCCCGGAGCGGCTTCGCACGCGGGGAGGAACGGCCGCCTCACCCCGCCGGGGATCGCCCTCAGGCCCGGCCCGGCACCGGCGGGCCCCGCCACATCCACGGGCCGCCGCCTCCACCTCCTCCCGCCGCCTATCCCCTCACCCTGATGGTTGAACAGCCTCCATATCCTGGTGAAGAGGATCCCCATCCTCAGCCGGGGCAGCTCCGGGCCTCCCCGGCTCCGCGGCGCCTGCTGCGGGGTTATCCCGCTCCCGGACAGCGGGCGCCTCAGGGCCCGGCCCAGCTCCCGCTTTGCCGCTGGAAAGGCGGGCTAGGGCCTCGCCGGGCCTGCTCACGCTCGGACATCGCCGCTCGACGACGACCCGGCTCCTCTCGCCTCACCGCCGGCCTCGGAGCGGGGAGAGCAACGCGCCGGAGACCAGCGAGCCCGCGGCCACCGTAGGGACGGAGGTAGGCGGGGGCGGACGCGTCGCTGTGACGAGAGAGGGCGGGCGCGGCGCGGCGGCCGCCATTACGCGACTCCGCCTCAGCGGGCGGCCACCGCGGCCAAGGCCGCGCTCGCCCCGCCGACTCGCCCGAGGCGAGTCGGCGGGGCGAGCGCGGCCTTGGCCGCTCGCATTTAGCCCTTCCCGCCCAAGGCCGGGTGTCTGAACAGCTGCGGCTGAGGAAACCCTACGTTCACCTCATGATTTATTTTTTTAAAGCATCCCGGCTGCCTAAAGATACATTTCTCTGCCCAGACTTGCCCGTCTCAGCGTTTAAAAGCTCAGAGATTTTAAACAGAACAGGTAATAAATAGGTATGCACGCCTCTGTGTAATAAGCCAGAGACAAGAGGTGGGATGTTTCCCCTCATTTGTCTTGTCCCTGACCAAAATTGCTTTATTTAACAGAGAAACAGCGTGTTATCTGCAAGCTGTCTAGCAGGGCTAATGCCCAGCACCACCTACATTTCAGCCTCAAGACCTTTACTAACTGCCGTATAAATGCTTGATTTCGCATGGGTCAGTCACGGTTTGTCTCTCAGTGACACCTGTGGTGGACATGCATTTAAGGTATTTACAGCACTAGGATTTGTAACTTAGAAGTATTCTCTAGGGAGCCGCAGGTAGGTTGCACAGCTGTTGGACACGTCTTCATTTTAAACATCACTGGTGGGCACGGTAAGAAAACCCACACCTGCAGTTCTCTGAAAAAGTAAATTTAACTTGGGGAGAGGGAGCGTGAAATGGTGGAAAGGGGTAGAAAAGGCATCTTCTCTGAAGCTCGGAGTTTGCAGGCTTGCTTTGTCACCACAGCAATCCGACAGAGTTCCTTCTCGTTTGAAAGCGTGGCCAGGCGGCAGCTGAGCCGGCCTTGGAGTCGTGCTCTGTCCCCACTTGGGATGGAGAAGCCTCCGTCTTGAGATGGAGAAGCTCCTCTTGAGATGGGATGCCTTACTTGGGACGGAGAAGCCTCTCCATCCTTTATGTCCTTAAGTCCTCTCTTCCTCAGAACTGTCGGTACGACACACTAACTTTCTGTCACAGTACGCCTTACTGGCTTTGCTCCTCATTCCGTGTTGTCCCCTCACCTGCATCACAGCCTCCATTTCCCCTGTCCACATAGGCGCTTACCACTGGCTCTGTTTTTCCCCTGCCCCGTTGCAGGCTGGCACACCTACTCGCTCTGTTCCACCTCCACCTTCCTTACTTGCTCCCCACATGGTATCTGGCCCCCTTCCCATATGATGATACACTCCTTTCTTATTTCAGAGTTTTTTGCTGCTTTCCTTCTAGCAGCTTTTATTCTGACAGTGCCTTCTTGCTTTTGTTTTCCCTGCTGCAATATTGGCCCTTAGTCGAAGTAGCAAGGACAGTAGTAATCTCTGAGTTTCTGTGTCTGCAGGCTTTCGTGCTTTCTGTTGCAGTGAAGGGGAATATATGGTCCTTAACGGTTGAAGAAAATTAAATATCCTCATAATCAACGAGCATGTTACAGCTTTAATAGGATAAAAATAAATCACTGCACTAGTAACGGATCTGTAGTCATCCAGGTTTAAAATAACTAGTTATAAAGTACTATCAATCAGCCATGGTGTTCAGGCCTTACAGCTTTTTCAGCATTAACAATAGCGATGCAATATCGGCTGGCTCATATGGCAGGGAAAAGCACAGTTAGCCCAGACACCTTCTGGCTAGCCTGTGAAACCTTGGTTTGCTAAACAGTCCCAGTCAGCCTGTGGAAAAAAAAGCATCTCTTTTAATCTGAAGGCTGTTTACCCTCTATGGTTTTGGTCCGCTGTTTTAGAATTATATTGTTAATTTTTAACCTCAAAACATGACAATCAGCATGACCTTGGAAAAGCAGCGATGCTTTATCATATAAGTGCAATGCATAAATATCCTTCCATACTGTTCAACTGCTGGAGTTACCGAGAGTCGTGTATCCCTCTCAGGAAAGGCAAGGAAGTCTGCTAGCCGAGCGTGGTGGCGTTGGAGGGACGGCGGAAGGGAAACCGCGCTGTACAGCAGGAACCGCCAGTCCCCCTCTTAGCGCTGCCGTCACTGGGACGGCGTGTGACCGGCAGGTAAATGAAGCAGCTCCTCCAACGTGATACACTTTCCACAAGTTCAGCGTTCAGCCGTGCGATGGAATTAATTATTCATTAGCTGACAATTATCCCCCTTTCCGCCGTGAGCTGAGAATTTCAGATGCGTACGGTTAATTTCTACTCTTAGTGCTCCCGGTGTAAACGCAGAGTGAGCCTGAAACCCTTGGACTCGTTCCAGGGTAGCAAAACTCAATTAAACCATTTATTTTGATTCTTTAAATACAAGCGCGTTGCAGTTTTTTTCTCCATGTTGGTTTTTTTGATAGACCCTGTGACTTATTGAAGCAACTTCTACAAAGCCGCAGCCAGCACTTGTTGGAGCCACGTCAGACTGTGCTGGCTAGTAGTCCTGCGGCCAGCGCCCCTCGCTCCTGCCTCCTCACACCCCCGACTACCAGCAGCTCACCTGTACCCAGCAGCTGCAAAAATTCATTTTTACAAGGTGAATGAAAATATGGTGCATTTTAGGACTAGGAAGTTATTACTGAGATTCCACCTCTGGCCCCTCTGGTAGTTAAATCGTCGTTTAAGGCATTTTTACGGCAGCCTGGTTTGACCTGTGTTGTACTGCTGCTTTTTTACATGGTCTTCCTATTGCTGGTGGGAGCTTTCGAAGCAGCACTGAAGTCGGCATGGCTTATCGCGAATACAGTTACACAGTTTCCTCCTGGAAATTCGAAAAGCCTTTTTCAGGTTGTGTACATTTTGTTCCAAGCAACGGTAACGTGGTGGGTCATCTGAGCAGTGCTGTGCTGCAGAAGCGTGTCGTCTGCCTGCGGTAGGATTTCACCAGTTTCTTCTACACAGAAGAAACCCGAACACGTAGAGAAGACAGACAAGATACGTGGCTTACGAACTTTCAACTTCTAGAATCATATGAAAACACACAAAAGAATGTATTTTTGCTCTGTTGTATTTATTTGAAAGTCCTTAAGCGCTTTATTAACAGCTTAGATTAAAACTCGCATGCTTCTATCTGATTTTGAACGCTTAGACAAGGTAATTCAATGGAACAGAATTTTAAAAGCCCTGCGCATGCATTAGATATGTAAACGCCAATGTTAATTCACTCGTAACATGCAGCTTACCTGGTAAAACATATTTGTGCCCTTCGAAGGCAGGCCGCGGACAGAAACGCTGAGGAGGCAGGCACACTGCGCAGCTGGTTATCGCAGGCACCGCCAGGCCCGGAGAGACGCGAGAGGAACGCCCCGACAGGTGAAATGTGCCCGAGCCCTGCCGGCGGCCACCACCGCTCTCCCCGCCGGCAGCAGCGGGCACGAAGCCAGAGCGGAGGGCAGCGGCGCAGGGAGCCCGGCAGCACGACGCCCTTGCGGGGCTGGTGGGGCTCGGCGCGGCCCCGTGCTGCCCTACGGCCGGTCTGGCCCCTGCTGCCGCAGCCAGCCTGAAAGCCCGGTACTTCCAGGGTTTTTCATCATCACAGCATCTCGGTTTGGTTGCCGGTTCCTGTTACTCACTCTTTGGAAGAGGTAGCATGGAACTCTCTGCTAGAGGTAGCAGCTGTCAGTGCTTTCTTGTTTTCAAGATACTATAAACAGTATTTCATTTTTCATTCAATCCGTAATACCTCACATCATTCTCATACTTGTTGCTGTCTAGGAACCAATTTTAAATGAATACGAGATCCTACTGAGGACCAGATCCAAAGACCATTAACGTTCGTAAGAATCCTTCAGCTGAGCAGTTGGCTGAAAGTTATTTTGCTTCTCGATGGCAGAGTGAGATATTCTACCTATTTATGTACTTCTGAGTTGCCGCTATTCAAGAGCGCAGAGATTTAAAAATAAACATCATTCATTTCACAGACCAGATGCATCTCCTTCTTCAGAATCTCATTAATTTTTACTAAAAATGCTAACACGTGAAGCTGCTGCCAAAAGCTACCGGCAAACAATAAACATACCGCAATGCTCCCAACCGTTTTCTCAAGTGACTCTTCTCAGCTTTTTTCCAATCTTGAGTGCAGAATAGAAAGAGACTTAAAAGACTTTTAAACGGTTTGTAGTTTTTTCATTTATTGTAGAAAAGTTATTGTAATGCAGTTCATTTTTGTACATCTAAATTCGATAAAACAGATCCATAGAAATGAGGATACTATCAGCATGCAGTCTGCATTTTCTTTTTTAAATGATTCTGATCACAAAAATAACACCACCTCTTTTTGTTTCTTTGAAAGCCACTAAAAGCAGAGGGAGAGCAAAGCATGCAACACTGTACACATTTGCATAGTATATTTTACCCAGCATGCCTTGTAGAATGCTACACATACAGTATCTATAGAAGTAAAAACAGAAAGGGGCAAATCAGCAGAAAACACAAATTTGTAGGTTTTTTTTTTTAGTAAAGGCAGTGATGTCTTTACCAGCGTGAGTCTGAACTGGCTCCCAGTGAGGCTGGAGGTAAGCCTGCCAAGCTATCACTGGGAACCAGGTTGGGTGAGAAACAGAGATTTTTCTGGGATCGGAGAAGCCCAAGGTCCGTAGTTTGCAGTTTGACTGACTGTTTTCATCGTCTTTCTTCACCCCTCTGTTTCTCATGCACGCATACCATTTGCATTTTGCTTGATTCTCTTCCTGTGCTGTTCTCGTACAACCTCACCGACTTTCTCGCTCTCTGCATGAGAAGAGAATCGGGCGCGTTTCAAACGTAAACGCACCTCGGGCCTAAGCGTGCGTTCCTTAAGCTTACCTCATGGTTTGAATTCTCAGCAATATCGGTGGAAGTTTTGGGTGGACTCGTCCACAGCTCTTAGGGTGCAACGTTCTTCTCCCCCCCACCTCCCCGTCCCCAGACGCGAAAGCAAGTAGCTCTGTAGCCCCAAGAACTTACTGACTGGGAGCATTTCATTCCAGACCTTGGGCTACTAGGATACTCGTGCTCCAGTCATCGGTCATATGCCAAAATCTAGACATTGGCCAAAATTCAAAGTTATTCATGTAATTTCAGCTTTGAGGAGGAAACTAGCAGAAATGAATGCAGTGGACTTTCTAATTTTAAAAGGTTCTTTTTTCTTTTTCATGAATTGGTATGGAAGGAGTACAAGTTACTGAAAAATCAATCACGTGTGCAAAATGCAAGGCTTAGAAATAAACTGCTGAAGTAGCAGGCAGCAAAGTAAACTGATCAAAACCGCAATAAATCCATTGACGCTGGATCAAAATATCTACCCCTTTTTTCCAAAACTACAATGCCAAATGCAACAGTGGAATTATTGTAAATTTGTGCTATTACAAATGTGCTTCTTTTTCCTTGCTCTGTTTTTAGAGCATTGGCAAAATATATTATTCTGTACTGTACAATATATTTTCTCACTATGTGAATTTTCTACTGCTTATACAGAGTAGAATTAGTATCAAAGGGGACTGTGGCGTTAAATTGAATTGCATTTCGTTCTTCAGGAAATACTGACAAGGCATACGATCGTCGGCGTGTGACATTTACGGTCAGACCGTGCAAATACTGACGCAAAGGCTGCATCCAGCAGCGGGTGGCTGTACGCTCTCGTCCGGCCGGTAACCCGCTGCCACGCAATCTGAGGG
Source organism: Nipponia nippon (assembly GCF_047370975.1). NCBI lineage: Eukaryota > Metazoa > Chordata > Aves > Pelecaniformes > Threskiornithidae > Nipponia > Nipponia nippon. Next base: position 98,908,089 of record NW_028262369.1, read on the forward strand.
GGAAGGCAGGTCTGCCAAACGCCACCCAGACCAAGCCAATGCTCCTCCCGCTTTCCCCACTTCCAAGGGAATAAAGGAATGACACACTCTTATTAACTTTCTAAATGACTTCTCCCTTCTCCCAAAATTCTCTGTATGGATTCAGTTACAATATTTCCCTTGACTTCTTAAATGGATTCCACAAATAAAGAGATCTGAACGCAAATTTCAATACTAAGTAGCATCTTTAGCTCTTTCTCCAAGTTAATTCCTTATATATATTTTACAACATTATTAAAATGTCCCTTTAGTTTTAAAGACATACCTTTATTTTTCTATATAAAATAAACTGGACTTGAGTAACAATCTAACAAAGGCTATTCAACTGACGACTCTTCAAATAATATACTCTTTTGGCATCGTTTTAAAGACAGTGGAACTTAATGCCCCCCGAGTTAGAACTGCCTACAGGACAGCATCTTGCAGCCTTGCTACTCTTTGTGGGACGCTATTTGAAGGAATGGGGTAACTGCAACAAAACAGATGATCGCAGAACCCCACGTACCCAAACCTGTATTAATACCAACTGGGGTAATACAACCCCATTTGAAAATACAGAATTTTAGGAGTGAAACCAGATTTGTATAAATGGTATTTTACAAAATATGCATTTGATTTTTTTTTCTTTTGTGGTCTCCAATTATTTTTGCTTTAGAAAAAATGAAGACTGTGGAATCAAGGAGAGGCTTCATAAGCACTGAACTTGGAAAACAAAATAGAGCAGAGGACACATTTAATACATTCTTAAAGAAAAAATGACTTGTGAAAGCCCTAACTTACCCAAATCAGTGTGCTATGAAGTAGTAGTATTAGCAGTATTATTTTGAGACTGGCAATGTCAGTAAAGATACGAGATTCTGGGACGTTTCAGAGAAGTCTACGGTACTGAGACCAAACTGAATCAGGAAGATTTGCAGTCAGACTGAACTTGAAGTTAGGGGCCTACGCGCCTCCAGAGGAACTACCGTCATCTTGTCGCTCCTACAGCTACCCTTCCTCCTTTTTGTAATTTTCACCCTCTTAAGTACCTATTAAACGTTATTGTAAAAGCAAGGAGCACAAAAGATTAACCCCCCAAATATCAACTTCAGAAGCAGCTTTCAAACCTGGAGAAAACACAGTAAAACGTTTTTCTGTTTGCAGCGAACCCAATGCAGACACTGCGAGTACGATCACCGGTCACAGAGCCACCTCCGATCCCAGGCGCACCCCATTTATCCGGGTCCGTCAGAGCCAAGTCAAAAAGACGGGGTATCGGAAGCAGGCTGAGCGCCCGGCGGCGGCGAAGGAAGGTGACAGGAAGCGACACCGGCGCTTGCTGCAGAACCTGCTCTTGCTTATCAAGTACAAAATCAGGGGCGCCACCTCATTTCCATGGCAAGGTGATTTTTCAGGGTAAAATCTAGGTGTCGGGCCATACCGCACTGTCAGTTCTCAAGCAGAGGAACTGAGTTTTGCCAGACCGACCTGTTTGGAAAACGATCATCTCATTTGGCCCGCTGTTTATAAACTAAAATTTGATGTAGAACAGCTTTAGCTGCATTCCTTTAAACATAATTTCGTAATGCACTCAGTTAGGAAACATGATCAGTTGTGAGTTGCGCAGCCCATGGGATAAACGTGCGTCTGTGGAACTAGTAAAAGAGCCCGTACATCTGTTTACTACAACTTGCCAAAGAGAAAGTATTTTAAATGAAAAGTTTAACCATCAATTGTCTTTAAAGGGGCTTCAAGATTTTTAGAACACCTTGTTAACTCATTCACAAACATATGAATGCACTGACATAGACTGTCTTTTGATATTAAGACTGTTGTTATCACCTTTATTGGCTAAATTGTCATTAATCCAAAAGTGGCCTGATGAAAACCTCAGATAACAACAACAACAAAAAAGTGTTAATAAACATTTCTAAAAATCCTCTGTATAAGCCCGAGCTTAGGAACAGAACTCTGATCTTTAATAATATTTTACTAACAAGAAGGAACGGTATGAGGACTGGAAAACTAGTCTTACTCGTATTCATTCAGGAATACATGAACTTCACGATGTTATATAGCGCCATTGCATAATAAATCACAATACAGCTGGCTAGCATTGCTGAAGTTCTAATGCAAATACTATGAGTTAACACGTCCTGATCAACATCGCAGCTTTTACTGATTACCGTGTTTCCTAAAAATAATTTACTTTTTAAAATAAAGAGTTCCCGTAGCTCCTACCTAGAATAAATTAATCATCTATTAGCGTGTTCGGTCTATTTGTACTTAAAGATATATCTGTCTTCAAAGAATAAAAAAACCCCAGCAAGCAAGGAGACCTGCCGGGTCACTTAGAACTGTTTTCTTATATTAAAATGGAATGGGCAGTGGGCGAGGAGAGGGTAAACTAATTACGTACACGAGTAAAGTAAACTTAAACCCACATAATAAAGGAACTCAATGTGTTCGCTCAAGACAATACAGGACTTCCCTCGCAAGCTCGTTTTTGTTAGAACAAACAAAGTCGGTTTGGCACTTCAGATGCTGCAGGTGATGGAATTTGTGCATGTGTGTTGTGCAGATCCTTCCCTTTACTAGCATGACATGGAAGACTTAAAAACAAGGCTCCAAAAGGCTCTAGAAATAAATGACATTTTTCTCTAGGAAATGATAAAGCAGTAACCTTGTTTACTAGAAAATATACGTAGGTGCTTTGCAGCTACCTGCCATTAAAATGCAAATATCTTCAAGCAGTTAAATGATCTGATCCCTAATGCTACTACAGAATAAAGATAAACAGCTGTCTAGTCTAGGTTTATACATCTCAGTGCATCCTTTGCAATTAATACTTTAATGCACACAAACAAGAAACTTATTAAAGCTTATAGAAAAAATGTTTTGCCTAATGCCTTCTTTCTCATGCAGGTATGTGTGCTGTACACGTAACAAAGATTCGTAGAAATTACTGGAGAATGCTCCACTGTGCTATAGCAGAAAATGTTCGAGAAGGCAGCTGAAGCTACCGTTCCCAGGCCAGATCTTGCTGTGCTTTCTCAGCCTAAATGCTCCCGCGGAATCTGCAGGCATTCAGCCTGAGAACATCCAACAGGATCAGGCCTGTCGTATCCATTCTCAACTCCGTACTCCAATGGATGCAGATATTTTCATTTTTTTTCTTGGTAACCGGCCCATTCGAATCATCTCGCGGTGCTGAAGGCTGCCCCTTAGGCAGCGAACTTGTTTAAAAAATTAATCATGCATCCGCAATCTTGTAATGCTGCTAGAGATGTACATCATTTTCGGCTGTACCAGATAGGAGATGAATTACTTTTCTCATTGTTAACATCAAGAAGATAACCAGACTCAACGGTGGTGGAGAATACCAGTGATCTTTGCTAACTGGTCCAGAAAGGAGAAGAAACCGTAATATTCAGGAAATTCATTTAGCGCTACATGCTTTTAAAGCCTACGTTTAGCAGGCTGTGGGAAGAAAATAAGCAAATACAAAAGTTAATGATCCTCATTTTTGAAAAAATAATTTTGACCTGAACCTGCATTCAAAAAATGCACGTTCAGCGTAGTTCGGTCGATTTTAGAAAAGGCATGCAGTGGGGGATTTCAGGAGTCTCTGCTTAAAGACGTTAGCGGGTTGTACAAAACGGTCAACTACGGTAAAGTGTTCAACCACATTGGATCTAAGGCTTCACTGATCAGGTAAGACATAAAGTCTTCAACAGAAATTTATCTGTTTAAAGAAACTGGAGACTCAGTCGGTGAAAAGAAGCGATTGTTAGGAAGCAAGGCAGCGATATCTCCAAAGATTTATCATAGTTCTTCGAATCAAAAACGTCAGCTCGACGACTTTACCGTGAGCAGACTTTGTTCTGATACCCCATTTTTATTGCAAGCTAATTCTGACCAATATGTTATTTTAAATGGTCACCACTGACGAGTATTTAGCCCTGCCCCCTTCCCTCAGATTTCATTACTGAAATTTAAACTGATCTTCTGGAGAGTTCTTGTGCGATGCTGGAATTTTCAGACATTCAAAGATGGATTTTGAAAGACGTAACACATGGGCAGGTACTCAGACGTACTGGAAGGTAGGTACTCTGCACACTGGGTAAGGAGAGAGTATTGTTTTCCATTTAAAAAGGCAGAATACTAAAAATGGGAGAAAAAATATTATGTATCTATACACCGATGTTCCATTTTGGGACTACTAGCTGTATTCAGGTAAACGAGAGGAAAAAAAAAAGACTGTTCTCGACCTCTAACCTTACAAACCATTCTGGAGTTTGTTCATTCTCCTGTTTCTCCTTCCCCTGATCCTGTCATAGCTCATCATCGCTGACCGCAACAAAAATGTCAGTACTGGCTAAACTAAAGGAATCGTTTCGCTGCAACGTTCATGCCAGGTCTAAAAATAATTTCAAACTGGAAAGTATTTTGTAACTGCTGCAATAATTTGTGATATTTGGCACTCTCAGTAGTTTACATTTGGTTTGTCTGAAAAAGCCATTCTGGAAATAAGTAGTTAGAATAAATCCTTTTATTCTAACTTGAAATGTAAATTGAGCTTCCAGCAAACAAATACTGTAGCTGACTTTCTGGCTTCTAGTGGTTTGTAATTTTCAGATTTTTCATTTGTATTGTTTTTCAATTGATTGCAACATGCTCAAGTCGACTTTCCAGTCAGTTCACCCAAATTCCAACAGGAATTGGTTTATAAATTGGTTCCAACTGGAACTGGTCATTTGGAATTTCCAGCACAGGAAATTATTTCATAAGTGCCTTGATAAGTACCCTAAATTACAAACGGATGTGTCTAATATCTAACGACAAGAAAAAGTATGGCTATAAATGCAAATGCTGTACTAAAAAAAAAAAATAAATCCCAAAACCAACCTCTGTGATCGGGCAGAAACGTAAGGGCATGGCAACTTTTTTTTGCCCCCTACTTAACATCAAATGACAGCAGAGTGCAACTTCAGTATAACCGCGTTACATCTGCCAAATTCAGATGATTATTTTTTTTTTTTTTCCTAGCTACGTTATGGCAAGTTATCAACTGATGGATACTATTTTTCCCCAGGTTCTTGAACTCAAAGCCTGTGTCGTGAATCATGGCTGTATCCTCCAGGGGATCCTCGGTTCCGATGGGGTTTGTAAGTGTCCTGGTATGAGTCAGAGTATTCTTCTTCCACTAGAGGATAGTGATCTCGGCTGTGTTGGGAACTGGAAGACAAGCGGTTCCTGCTCTTCCGAGCCCTTTCGTTGTGGTAATTTTCATCTGAGGTCATTAGACTTCGTCGCTCAATTGGAGAGTTCTCTGTAGAATGGCTGCTGTGCCTCATACGCTGGCTCTACGGGTGCCAAAGAAGCCAAGCATTAATACAGACAAAGAGTATTTCACATTTTTTAGCCTGTTTTGAGACTTATTCTGAGGTCTTTCAGAATCCATCCACTTTTGTGTTACTCATTTTATATTAAAGTCTGTAGCTACAGGAATGGGTTACAAGAATAGTCTGGTTCCTAGAGCTGAAAGCGGACCGAACGCAGTATTACACCGTGTACCTTACGGTATTCACCTCGGTACGTATTACAGACCATTTAGCATGAAAAGTGAGCTGATGTATTCAGCATTTATCACTTTTCTCTGATCATGAACATAACATTCATGCTTCTATTCCGCTTAGAAAATTTTGAGCATTGGTTTATGTGGTTTTAGAAAACATCTGCAGATGTTTGTTGTATTTTTTTTTAAAAGGTGCAGCTCTGAGCCCTATTTAAAAACCTTCATATGACCAAAAAAATGACAGACTGCTAACCAGGCAGCTAAGGGGTGGCTAAAATTATTAGATGTTAACAAATTCTTTCCACTGAAACATAATAAATATTTTAAATACGTTGACAGAAAATCCTTTTCTAAGATAATTTATTAATTAAAAGCTTTCGCCTTTGCTATCCTCACGTTCCCATAACGATGATGGGCTACATTTGTCACAGAACAAAATTAGTTCATACTTTTTGGCAGTCAACTGGGACAATGAAGAAATAGCCTAAAAAAATATTTTGTTTGCTGTCATCACACCGTAAACCTCTCAAGAGCACAGCCATCCATACCCTCTGAACATGCTCGGTCAGTACTTTTCCTTCTCCAGACGACACACCCAGTGTCATCCTTCCCATCCTGCAATGGCCAAGAGAACGCTGCCGCAACGGTCGCGCTCTCGTGGCCTCCGGTTCCCGCGCACAGACAGCGCCCTCCGCTCCTCTCGGTTCTGAAATTCTGGCGGATGCTCGCCGTGCGATAAAACCTTCCTCCTCCTGCCAGGCCCTCCCCGTAGGGCGGCTGGTCAGCTCCATCCCTTACCACAAAAGGCTCGCCTGCCCGGGGCGGCAACTGTGCAGGTGGGCACACGTTTACAGCACAGCAGATAGGATGCCGCATCTCCTTCTGTGGATCGATGCTACCAGGGTTCCTCACTCAGACTCCACCTAACGAGCTGGCACGGAGAAGGCGCCCTTCTGCAAATTCACACGCTCAGCTACTGGGCAGCAACTGCCACCACCTTATCCCCAAGTTTTCCTTATAGCATCGTGTCTTAGTAGTGATTATATGTCAAAATCCACGTATTTTCTTCACAAATTACACTTCTCAGATTTATTTGACCGGGGCATGCAATTTGGATATATAATCACCCAATCAATTGCAACCTCAACTTTCTGTGCTCACACCCTCTGTCTTCCCTGTAGCAATTTACCTCTGCCTGCAACCTGCTCCTTTCTAGAAACCGTCCCGCTTCCCCGCCTCGCCCGTGCAGTCACTCTGATCCCGCTGCTTACCTCCCGAGAGGCGTAAGCGTGGCACAAAACCGGTGTGGTTCTATGCTGGTCTTACGCCCCAAGTAACTTTCGATCCGGCAGCGCCATTGGAATGATAAGCGGCGTTACGTTTTCTGCAGTAATGGACTTAAAACGCAAATCCCCTGGAGCGTAAGGAACGCACATCCCCAAAAGCTAACTATAGGATTTAAGTCCATTCGCTGAAATTAGACTAAACTATGCAGGTTTAGAGCTAACCAGGGATTAGCCACAAAGGCAAACGAGCGGCCCCTAGGTGTTAGCAATGACAAAATTTACTCTTCCTATTGAGGCCTGCAAACACACAGAGCTCAACATCGACGTCTTCCCCTTCTGGGCAAGGTCATGACCAAGGACCAAACGACCACCGGCCCTGGCAGATGCACCACGCCCCGTGTGACGGGACACAGCGGGAGCACGCTGTCCCGTACACCCTCTCCTTCACGCTGCCTCTCCTCTATCTGTGCCTTTTAACTTCACCCCGATGACCTTCCTGAAGCCCAAAGACTGAAGTTAAATCTGAAGTTTCAATTCTCTGACATCCAAGCCACAATCAAGTGAAAACGGGATACTCCCAAGTCCTGATGCAGTGAGGTACGTACAGATGGTCCCAGCAAATCTGTATCGTTCTCAGGTGTGACTGCGACACGAGGCTCTGGGCTTTCGGTGCTCAGTTCCCCAAGGCATCAGGCGAGAAGGAGTCCCAAGGTCATGAGAAGTATAAATTCTTAAAATATCACAAGCACCTAAGCTAGCTTAATTCCTAGGATTCGCCTGAGTGCCTCATAATTACCATACCGCATCATTACAGTTAAAACTGATGCAAATCCTTCCTCTCGGTGGATAAGCACTTCAGATGGTGGAAGCCTTCACTGCGAGATAACCACGTACGACATCAGAAATCCTTAACCGGGCCTGAACGCTTGCGTGGCACTGAAGGCCAAACCCTGCAGTCTCTAGGTGGGCATCATTTGCTCAGGGAGAAATTTACCCCTCTGCAGAGAACTAGCACCATTCAAGTCCCACCTAAGCCTTCACAATTCGGGTGAAGTGGGGATTACGTGATGCGTACCTTCAGCCAGCCCACTGCACAGGGGTGATTTTCATCTTCAGTGTGAGTTTTCCCTAAGTAAATGGAGCAACATTTCACAGTTACTGCTGGTGTCCATTGATCAGAGAGAAATAAATGCCTGAAAAAAATTCTGTGGATACACCCAGTTTTCAAAATGAAACCGAAGAGGTGAAAGTTCTGCAGATGGTATTTTATTGTCATGAAGGGATGGAAAACTGAAATTTTAAGGCAAGTGAAAATGGAAACAACAGTTTACATGGGCATGTTATTAGTAATAGAACAGTGCTTGTGCATTCAGCCAGTCAGGAAACAGTGGCTTACTGAGCCTAATAAAATCAAGCACGGCATTAGAAATGTGAGTATCAAGGGTCATGCACCTTCAGCGAAGTGCGACTCACTCACAGCAAAACCAGCTTTATGTTAATTGAAAACACCGAACAATGCATCGTTTCCTTCAAAACCGTTACCTGCTTCCAGATACTCTACAAGCAGAAGAGAGGTTAAATTTGTCAGGTGAATTATTCATTAAATATAATCTGCTCAACTCGACTTTTGACGTACATTAGAAAGTGCACACTGCTAGAAAGTCACACGCATACAGAACTCCTCCTGGAACTTTCAGGCTTAAAAGTGTGCTGCAATCCTGATCTTCTCAAGCATTCGTAACTATTAATCAAAAACATTTTCTGTTTTCAAACTTAGTAAAGCACGTACTTCTCATTAAGGACTATTTACATGCCACGTTTGAAGTTTCAAAGTTCAGCCGTTTTTGAGCTATCCCTGTGGAAAAAAATGGTCAGAATTTTTTTCAATGGGTAAAAAAAAAATGTATTTTATTCACACTCAAAGAACTCAAAAAGGTGAAGGCATTTTGCTGATACAAGAGACAAGCACGGAGGTTTTTCACCCAAAAGTGAATGTTTTGTGAAGTTATGGGGGTAGAAATAACGGGATCATTACAGACACTGTGCTGCGTTCTTAAATACAGTAGCTGTTAGCTCAGCTGCTCTGACATGCTGCACATGCTTATTCGCAACCTGACAGGGTCCCATCTGCAACGACATTTTTTCCAGATTAAAAAAAGGCCGTTTCCTAATACGGCTGCAGTACCACTTGCCAGAGCCGCACGTAACGCGTCCTCAGGAACCCACTCGTGGCCATTTTACTTCCCATTAAAGCAAGAGCAGTCACGGTGCTTCAGCACCCAGCCGCCTAACTGCCTCTTCAGGGACTAGGGGCCTTAGCTTGCCTTCTTACTGCTGGCAGTGGCCAAACAGTGCATAATAACAACTAAGGAAGCAAACAGAAGTTATGCTATATAAAACAGATTACACTATTTGCCCACAGATAAAAAAAACCCCACCTGATCTGCGCTGGTGTTTGGGGCTGGAATGTGTTTGCATACCTGTAATCCAGAGATTGCAGCAGGATATGGTGAAAGTGCAGTGGATCCTAAATTTCGCCCCAGGAGAGGAGTCATGGGTGTGCTACTGGTGGTGTGAGTAGCACGCCAGTATGCCTCAAGATATTCTGCCAAGTGTTCGCAAGCATCTTCAAGCTGATTTTCATCCAAAATTACATCAAACATTTCCTGATCACAACAACAAAGTTTGCTTCGTTACAACGTTACAGATGAAAAGAAAGAGATGTTAAACAATTCTCATCGCGCTAATCCTTTACAATTCAATAAAGAAGAATCAGAGCACGGGATTGCAAAAGAAAATTACCCAAGGGAGGTGATAAGGCGATCCAAAGCCAAAGCTCCCAGGAGTCCCTGCACCCCTTCAGCGAGGCTCACTAGACGTTGCGTGAGCCCTGCCAGGCTCAAAGGCACAAGGCTGCGTTTATTTTGCTCTAAGGCAGGAACTGAAGCTGGACGTCAGTGACACAGGGGTGCTTTGCATTGCGTCTGGACCCAAGGACTCACGCGGGCTTCTCTCATCCTAACGTGTTTCCAGGGTGCAGGATGCCCCGAGAGCACTCCCACCTCAGTGAACGCCGCGTGCGGTTCTGTTGGCAGCAGTACTTCTGCTCAGGCAAGGCTCCTGCAGGACATCCAGCCGTTCAGACACGACAGCTGGGAATCCTTCAGAGACCATCTCCATGCACCGTTTTTTAACTACCTTCGCTTAGGCCTATCTGGAGAGCCTGACCTACCTGTTCCCAAACCTGCAAGACCAGGCAGGTACCACCTTCTTCCCTAGCAACCCCTCTACCAGGGGCCAGGACCTGACCGTTGGTGCAAGCCCTGGTACTTGCCCCAGACCTGCTGGCCATGCGATCCACGGAGGCCGCGTACCAGTGAACGTGGAAGGAATTCAAAGCCACGCGGCTTCTGTGCTACCCAAGAAGTCAAAGGGACACTCTGCAGACAAGGCTCTTAGATTATCAGCATGACAAGTGCTGATAACAAACAGCTGATAACAAACCATCAGAAACCGAGTCCCTCAAGAGAAATATAGATGTATTTTCAGCAGTGAAATTTCGTACCTCATCTTTCATCTTAACTCACGCCTTAGTGGAAAAAAAGCATTGTGAAAATAGCACAGGAAATGAAAAATAAGTGCAGGTGCTGCAGGTGTTAAGAGTAACTGATACAAACCACAGGCTGCTTCTCCTCCCTGCCTATTTATAGATCTAACCAAGATACAGAGCTGATGTCTACAGAATACGATCTAGAACTGCATGATGAAGCTATCGTAAATCCTGATGATGCGTCTACATTCTGCCCAAAAGTCCGGTCCAGAACTTACTTTAATACTAAAGCCATTTTATTTATTTTTTACTTTATCTTCCCTTATCGGCATGGTAGAGGAACGTTTCCTCCTCTGCCAGGAAGCATGGAGTTTTCTTCTACTAAGAATACTCCTAACACTACCTCCTTTGGTTGAATGCAGTGCTTATTGCTGCTTGTTTTGCTCCTCTATTTATCTATACCCTTTACACCCTCCTTTGCCATTTAAACACACGTTGATCCACTACGTATTCCATTATATCACTCGCATCATCGTTTGTGGGAGAAGTTAGTAATTCAAACATAGGCAAATTAGGAAATAGAAGGATGTGGTTTGCTTACATATGCCTTGCTTTGGAAAATATTGGAATTGAAATATTGCACTTGGAATACAATAGGTGTTTTCTTAAATAAAGAATGAATATTGTCATCTTCTGGTCTGAGCCTAGAAAGCAGTTTCCCTGCGCTGCCCATTCTTTGCACAGCTGGCCGCTGATCTGAGGGCAGCTCTGGTGCCTGTACGGAACCCGGCTCTGCGGCTTGCAAGGGAATTCCGTCCCAAGGCGTCTCCTCAGCTGTACGGAGCAGGCAGGTCCAGGAAAGCTCTCCCACACCTTCCAACCTCCTCCTGCTAAACAGGGAACTGCTTCTCCAGTTTCTTTTTAACCTGGGTCAGTTGATTCGGGGAGCTCACAGAATGCTGCACTGGCATAACTAAACGTGCTGCAAGGTGGAGGTAAGACAAAGATCAGCGACGGGAACGCCGGTCCTGCTGCCTACGGCTTCCTTTTGTAACGGCGTAACAGCTTCGGGCACGTCTAAGAAATGCACAGCTAACCCTCGAGCTAACATAGCTAAACCACCCAGTTCTGTCACGGCGTGTAGCTTCATGGGGTATTCTGACAGCGATCTCAATTAAACAGAATTTAGGGAAGAAGAACTTTTAATAGTTGCAGTAGAGCTGTCGCCTTTTTAACAGTTAACTGTAAGGTGACACTAGGACCGGTAACGGGGAGCCTCTCTCACTTGAAGGTCACCTGGAAAAGCTGCAAAACTGACAGGATCCTGATGCCAGGGCTCTACAGCGTTTTACAGGGAAAATAAATGACAGAGAAAGCACTCCGTTTTTTTTCTTGCATTTAACAGTTCTGCTCATAGCTAAACTGTGTTTGTTCTAGTGCTATGTATTTGGGAGGAAAGGACCTTCCAGGAGATCCTTGTTTGTAAGGGTCACGGAGTAAAGCCATTTCTTCCCAGCTCTCCTTACAATGCATTTTATTCACCGCAATGTTTTCTTACAACACGCGTAAAATAGTTATCACATGAGCATTTCCATATCCTAGTAATTTCTTGATATACGTTAAAGTGATATACATTAAAGCAGTGGTCTTTCCTGAAGAGAAGATAAAATGAGTTGCCGCTGTCCTCTGATACTGCTTTTGGTTTACTGTGTAACCAAGGCGAAATGTTCTCGGTGCATTACCCCACACCAGCAACACAAAATAAACCGCTCATGACTACGGAGGCATCCTCCTCGCCCACAGGAACGCTCGGGAGAGGGAGCGCGAGAGGGACCGCGCCGCAGGCACTGCCCGGCATCATACAGCTAAGGGCAATCCCAAACTGCCTCTTACGCCCCGAGGTCAGGGAAGGTGAGCTCAGGCTCTGGGGGAAAAGATGGCCCAGACAGAACTGCAAGGACGGAGGTGGACCTGAGAAGGAGGAGGAATTTGAACTCGTAGATATATCTGCTGCACTGGCTGTTTTTAATTATACCAATGCACTTCAGTTCTGCTGGAGTATAATTTCTGGTATTTTTTAGGTTAGGTCAAATTGACCAGAGGGATACGTACCCTCTCTTAGCATTGGCATGAATCCAAAAGTTAAACAGAATAATCATAATGAGCTGTACCTGACTAGTGTATTTAAAGCTGCATGGTTAGCACAGTTCATGTTTCTTTGAGCCACATGATGTTCCTGCTTAGAAGAGTCATGCAGTGATAGGCACACTTAGAATCAGAGAATCGTCAAGGTTGATCTTAAGGGTCTTTTCCATCGAGTCCAACTGTTAACCCAGCACTGCCAAGTCCATCTATACCATGTCCTCGAGCACCACATCTATCCGTTCTTTAAATACCTCCAGGGATGGAGACTCAACCACTGCCCTGGGCAGCCTGGGCCAGTGCTTGACCACCCTCTCGGGGAAGAAGTTTTTCCTAATATCCAACCCAAACCTGCCCTGGCGCAGCTTGAGGCCGTTCCCTCTCGTCCCAGCGCTTGTTCCTGGGGAGAAGAGACCGACCCCCCCGGCTCCAGCCTCCTTTCAGGCAGTTGCAGAGAGCGATGAGGGCTCCCCTCAGCCTCCTCTTCTCCAGGCTGAGCCCCCCCAGCTCCCCCAGCCGCTCCTCCCCAGCCTTGGGCTCCAGCCCCTGCCCCAGCCTCGCTGCCCTGCTCTGGCCACGCTCCAGCCCCTCCATGGCCGCCTTGGGGTGAGGGGCCCAGCGCTGAGCACAGCATTCGAGGGGCGGCCTCACCAGTGCCCAGCACAGGGGGACGATCCCTGCCCTGGTCCTGCTGGCCACACTGTTCCTGATACAAGCCAGGATGCCATTGGCCCTCTTGGCCACCTGAGCACACTGCTGGCTCATGTTCAGGCGGCTTAGCGCTGGCTTGGGCAGCATCAGTGAGAGATTAGCAAGGAATTAATAATGAAAGCAGTTCCTGAACTTCAATATGCCAAAAAAGGCAGCTATTTTTAAAATGTCTAGACATACAGCACCATCTGATTACTTAAGGCTGGCTCTCAGCAAATGAAAAAAAGTGAGGTTTTTACAGTTTTCAAGTATCTTCACTTTAAACAAATACTCCTCTGGCAGGAATTTGAGCTGTGAAACAGATGAAGCAGGTCGCAGTGCAGCAGACAGACAGCAGTCTCTTTGGTCTTAGCAGTATATTTTACTTAATTAAATCATGGATCAACTTGGTCCTTTAATTTAAACTTAACCAAGATGGTCATCTCCCTTTGCGTGCTCTAAGTCAGCAATAACTTTGTTGAAATCAAACAGTGCAAAAGTGATCGGATGTTTTGTGCAGAAGGCTGTTGTGGAAGGCAGCCTCTGAGCCAGCAGGGTTACATGTCTGAAAACGGGATACTCTGTAATTTGGCAATATTTTTCTCATCAAGGTGGGGTCTCGCTTTGTTGCCTTAGGCAACAAAACCCAATTACAGGATTGGGTACTGAGGCAGAGTTTACCAGATCCTGGTGATGGACGATCTAAGTGCCACGACGCAACAAACGAGCTACAACATGCATCCTGCTGCTGCGCGCTGCATAGTGCAATCAACGCAGCTACTTGCCTCATTTCAACTGATGTGAGCAAACCTACGTGGAAGAAGAGGAAATCACTGTATAAAGAGCAGACAAGGCCGTGAAACACGCACAGGCTTCTCTGTGCAGGTGGAAAAATAAATACACCTTTCAAACATGAAGAATGTGCAGCGGATTGTTCCGTGTGTAAGCTCGGTGTAAATACAAGCCGTATTCAAACAGGTGCAGGTGCAAGTCCATTTAACTTGGCTTGCACCTATTAAGAGATAGGAAGGTATGTGCTTTTATAGAAATTATTTTGTGCTACAGAGAAGCGTACAATTTAGTTTTAGTTAACAGGACCTGAATGGCTCAAAGGAATTCTCCGTCATCATTTTAAGAGATAACAAGTCAGTAGAAAATTACATGTGAGAAACATAATATAGCTGAGCTATCCAGAAGAACTCGAGATGGCTCGAACATCTTTCAGTGCTGCTCGAAGCAAAAAACAAGGGTGAGACAGTGAGCAAAGCGATCTGCAGTTACTGTGACCAGAAGCTTACAGGTCTCTGCAGTAAGACCACCAGCTGGACGGCTACGCGGTCACCGCCTGCCACTGTCGCCAGCCGGACAGCTGCAAGTGGTGCTGATGGGGCAAGACGGGCAGCAGGAGGGCGGCTGCGAAACCCAGACCCGGCAGGGGAGCGGCAAGCTGTCCGGGGCGTAGTGGGCACTGCACAAAATGTATTTAACTGGAGAAACGGAGATACGCTCCTCCACGTGCACACACCACCACCAGCACTTTTCTGGATTATTTAAATTCTCGCTCTGTATCAGGTATAGGAGGAATGTGAATCCGATTTCTCATTCTGAACACATTCTTAAACCATTCCACTTTTGGATAAGGAGGACAGAAATTTCAGTCAAGTCTATTACCTTTTTTCTCTGTTTTCTAACATTTCAGTGTGAATCTAACCTGAACATACACCAAAACACTACAAAAACCTGCCAAAATTCAATGTTTTCACAGATGCACATTAATTATTCTTCATTTTGTATCTGGCTGAAACTACTGAGCAAACATAACCTGAACTCACCAGCAGCGTCCGTCAGCTTGAAACAGTTTTTTCAGAAAGCCGACCGGTACATGCGGGATTACCCCACTCCCTTGCTAAGCCAAGGCAGAATTGCGGGGCAGACCCGAGGCCACAGAGGTCTCCTCCAGACGGGCAAAGGCGGGTGCCCCGGTGCAGCCGAGCCTGGCAGTCTCCGCACACCAGCTAGCAGTTAGGCAAGGTCTACCTGATGGCAGGAGCTAACCTAAAAGGTCAGCCGGTGGGGGAGAGGACAGAGAAAGAGAAAGAGAAAGCTCTCTCCAGGCCTCCCTTTCCGCTGGGTGGAGTGCCACCATTCCCACCAACAGCAGCTCTGGGACATCTGAGGGGCATGAGAGCACGGGCCTAAAGGAGATGTGGCGCAGCCTCAATCCCTACCAACGAGAACAGTTTAAAAGCAACCTCTATCGCTATCGTTTAGGAGGAGTGCCCAGAAATACCTGAATTATCTTTTTATGGCCAGTGGGGACAAGAGGAGGAGGCTGTGAAGTTTGGTATCTTAAGAAGCATACAAAACCAAGTTAAGTTTCATGGAAATAAATCCTTGCGGATCATTACTCCAGAACAAAAGCTGCTTCACCTTTGTTACTTTCCTTTGAATTGAGAATAAAAGCAATCTGAAATGGAGGTGATCTCTTTAAGGTCTACATAACACAAGGCAAAGTCTTCCAGGAGCATTATCTGACCATTAGGGTTGGGCATTCGTTTTGCTGATCTCAACTCCCCGATTTGTTCCTAGATTGTTCCAAGACATTTCTTTTGTCAGCACTTTGCCTATTTTAAGTCAGAGAGTACGATGACAGAAACCCTCCCAGTGTCTATTCTGAATTTCTCTGAATTAATCTGATTTCTACTCACAGTTCTTTGGCATGAGAAAGATGGGCAAGCGGCAAGCCATAGGCTGGACTGCCTGATCGTTCCCCCTCTGCGCTACCAGACCAACGTTAGGCACAGCTATTACGCTGTAAAAGCAAGTCCACGTCCAGGTTTGTTTCCACTGAGTCACAGAAACCAGGCGTGGTTTTCAAAAATGAAAGCAAGTTTGAGCTAACCTGTCTGAACACCTCTACAGCTTTTCCGCACAGCATCTGCCTGCCTAATCAGCTATGCAGGACCTCTGCTCCTTAAGCAGCGGCTTGTTTGAGGTGAGTCATCAGTAGCTTTGATAAAACGGTCGGTGAGCAGGGACTGTGCTCCCATGAGGTAACTGGAATGGCTTCCAGCGCCAGGAGGCTCGGGGATCCCATGCGTGCGGACACACGACTCGCACCGTACAGACGGTGGGTGCGGACTCACTATGCAGCTGACGGAAAGTCCTCTGCAGCCTCCTCTCAGACCAGGAGTCTGAGACTTTGACCCTTTGGTACCATAAGATAGCACTGCTCCACAAATGACGTAATTTGCTAATGTGCTAGTAGATCAGTTTTACCATACGTGTCATTTTTCACCCATCACCTTGCCAAAGTTCGTAATAAACCCAGCACAGGACATAATCAGGATGAAAGTATCAAACAGCTTGTTTCTTAGCGATAAAAGCTGATCGAGGGTTGCAATTGCAGGGCTGTCTGAATCGCCATAAAGTGAAGTAATAACGTATGAACTCAGCTGTAATCAAGGACCAACACAGCAGAAATCTTTAAAACTCCACGTATCACAAGTTCTTTAGCCTTTCTTCTGTACTTACTGGTGGGCATTGTGCAAGTTTATCAGCTGCCACCAACTGAACATTCAAGTGTTTACTTTGTGACTTTCCTCTAGATTTAATCAGTCGCTGCAAAACCTGACAGAGGAAAAGAGGAAAATATGAGTTTAAGAACCGCGTATCTCCATAAAACTCAGACTGACATCCCACTGGAAGATTACCAAGTTCAGAAGCTCTCCATTACGTTTAATAAAACGGACAAAATATTGTCCCTGAATATAACCACAAACCTTTCTGACAACCTCCCTGAAAGCCATGCACATTTCCCTCTGCATTACGTTTGATCCCTTGCAAATATTTCAAATGCAGCGCGAATGGTGATTTTGCTTTATTCTACTTGAAGTAATAGGCTATTTTTGAGAAATGTAATCTTCTAGAGGACCACAAAAATTACATATATACAGAATTATACTGGATTGCTGGATTGACTGCAGCCCAACAGGAGCAGCATGTTATGTTGTGCAGCAATAGCGCTGTAACTTCATCTGTTCTGAGGTGCCTTTTGGGTACAGAAGGTATTTTACACACAGTTCAACTTACTTTTTTTTTTTTTTCTTCCACTGCGTTCATTACTAGAATTTAAGGGGCAGAAAAGTCAGGAATCCTACATTACTTCTCTGTAAAGTTTCAAAGAAAATGATGGAACCATAGACCACCACAGTATTTTTTAAGTCACAAGGGCCTCTAGAGGTCTCTGTGCCAGCCCCTCACTCAAGGCAAGGCCAGCTGCGTCAGATTGCTCGGGTCCTCGTCCAGCTGAGTTCTGAACATTTCCAAGGAGATCCCACCACCTCTCCGAGCCAGGACTGACCCATCTGGCGCTCGTACAGCCCAACAGGCGGCTGACTCTCTGCTGCAAGGGCACACTGCTCACTCCTGCCCAAACTCTTCTCCGCCAAGACCCCCAGGTCCCTGGCTGCAGAGCTGCTCCCCCGCCAGTCGGCCCCAGCCTGGCCTGGGGCAGGGGGCTGCTCCAGCCCAGAGGCAGGACTTGGTATTTGCATCTGCTGACCTCCAAGAGGTTCCTCGTTTCTCCAGCCTGCCAAGGTCCCTCTAAATGACAGCCCTGCCCTCTGGCACCTTAACCTGCCCCAGAATTAGATATTGTCCACAACAAAGGTCATTAACAAAAACATTGAACTGTACTGGCCCCATTGCAGATCCCTGAGTGACACCACTGGTAACCAGCTGGACTTTGTACCTCTGACCAGCACCCTGAACCCAGCAATCCATCCAATCTTCCACCTCTCTTAGAGCCCACACTTATCCAGACCATATCTCATCAATTTGCCCATCAGGATACTACAAGGAAACCACATCAAAGCCTTGCTAGAGTAAAGACTAACAACAGCCACTGCTCCTCCTCTGTCCACTGGGGTCATAGTCTCATGACAAAAGGCAGCCAGGCTGGTCAGGCATGATTTGCCCTTGGTAAATCCCTGCTGGCTGCTCCCAATCCCCTTCTTGTCCTGCATGTGGCTGGGGAACAGCTTCCCAGAGGATTTGCTCCATAACCTTCCCAGGGACTGAGGTGAGACTGACTGTCTTGTAGTTCCTCCTTCTTACCCTCCTTGAGAATGGATGTGACATCTGTCTCTTCCCACTGATCAGGAACCTTCCCAGATCACTACGAGCTTTAAAAGATAATAGCAAGCAGCTCTGTGATGGCATGAGCCTGCTCCTTGAGATGAATCCCATCTGGTCCCTTGGTCTTGCCTATGTCCAGTTAGTTAGGCTGTCTCCAGATCAACCTTCTGCTACTGTGGGTCCCTGCCACACACTGCAGCGGGCCCGCACTTCTCTTAGCTTTCCTTCTGCTTGCCATGTTCTCACCGAAGCCCTTTTTGCTACCCGTAAGATCTCTTGCTAGTTCTAGCTCCAGCTGAACTCTGGCTTTCTTAGCTTCCCGCCAAGATGTATTCCTCCTGGGACGCCTGTCCCCACATTCATCTTCTGTGGGCCTCCTCTTGGTGTTTGAGGTCAGGCTGTTCCCTGTTCATCCACACTGCTGTCCCACCCAGCTCCATGGAGGAACAGATCATTCTTGTGCTTGGAGGAAGCTGTCCATGAAGATCACACAGTTCTGCTGAGCTGTCTGTTATCCAAGACGGTCTTTTATGGGATCCTGCTGAACAGGTCCCTGAACAAGCCAGTTCTAGAGTCCAGGTCTGCAATTCTGTTATTTGTACTGCCCACTTCTCTCAGGATGTTCAATCCCACCATCTCATGGTTGCTGCAGCCAAGGCTGTCCTGGACCGTCACAACTCTGTCCAGTCCTTCCTTTCCTCCCCCAGCAGCAGGTCCAGCAGAACCTCCCCCATCACTTGCACCAAGAACTGACGCATGGCTGTCTGCAAACACCTCTGATGTGCCACGGTGGTGACTCCAGCAGGTGCTGGGCAGCACCCCACCGCCGCTGTGCTCATTCCATGAGAGCCAGAGTCTCTGTCGTGACTCCAGGCCCCCTTCTGCACGAACAGCTGTGGTCGCGGTGGGGTCCATGCTGCACTCCTGAGCAACAGTCGCATACATGCCCCATGGCAGGAGCTGGCCAGCAGCCTGGCCACACTGGTCCAGACCCAGTGGACCCAGAGTGGATGGTGTATCAACACGCCCCAGGTGGAAGCCACAGAGAAAAGCAGACAGGCTTTGTTTGTGACCAGCAGACAACCGTCATTCACTGCCCGGGAAGTGGGCGAAGGGCTGGGTGTCTTCTCTGAAGCTCGGCCTAAGGTTACGGTTTGTAGAGACAGCCCAGCACTACGGCTGCGGTGGGGTAGGGGGGCTGCAAAGGGACGGCCAAGGGGAACTGAGAGCTACAGAAAGAATTTGATCCTCAGGAATTTTTTTTGTCTACTGAATTGGTGGGTGCCTCATCTAAGGCTCAGCCTAAGGCTAGGTTAAGGTTTAGGGCGGAAAAAAGAAATTGCGTCAGACATTCCCTTGTCAAGCCCTGGATCTAAAAATTTTACTTTTTTTCTCTTCGTCTCACTCTTAATTTCTTCAGGTGCAGATACCACACTGCTCACTCCCACAGTGCCCTCCAGGTCCCTCTCAAACACACATATTTTAAGGGTGAGATACGTTACCTTCGGAGAAGACACTTTAACATGGACAATAATTGGTGCTAAAGATGTCTTGATAAGTTGTGCAGGGTGATTGATAGTGTCTGCATCTAGGACCACCAGTTGTAAGGACCTCGCCAGCTCAAAGATTCTTTCAATTTCACTCTGTACTTCAGCTAGTAAAGGAAAACAAAACAGGTGAAAGCCATTCAACCCCAGCATTACTTAGACAAAAATATCGTCACCCATTTATTTTCACAGAATGTATGCATTCAGTATATGAAATCCATATGTGAATTAATGTAATTTCCATAAAATAACCTATTATTTAAGGCAATTTTTAAAATAAATATTACCTTTGAGACAATTCTGTTGCCTGAAAATACATATGTACTATGTTCCTTTATAATATCAGTGTATTTAAACATTGGGTACAATTAAATGCATGTTTCTGTTAACACAAAATAGACTTAAGCATATTTTCCAAGTCTGCTAAATAGCTTAGGAGGCATAAGATTTTTTCTTTTCGACAGCCAGTGATGTATGGACAGTTCCTAAAACTTTTTTTTTGTTCTCAGACTGGAATTCTGATTTAACTTAAACAAGAGTCTGTATGAAAAGCAGAACTGTGACCTCCTAATTCTATAATCACAAAAAAATTGTTTCTGTTATATAACTGACAGGGTAATATTTAAAACGACACTAATGGCAATGGTCACACCAAAGCACTTTTGTCTGAAGAAAAAGGAGAGATTTATTTCCATGTAAACTGTATTTCCGATATTCATTGTTCTGACCCTTCTTAATCATTCACATGCATGTGACGAGTTTTAAATAGATAAACTCAGCACAAATTGAAGCCTGTAAGTTATACCACCGAAGCACAAAAGAGCTGTATGTCAGCAACTCACATGCATTTAATTTGCCTAAGAGCTGTTCCACAGAGCAGCGCATGCTCACAGGCACAAGAAGATTTAGTACTCACCTTTGCAGCACTTAATTTTGCGGTGCCTACTCCTGTACTAGAATGCCAACTAGAAGTGAGGCGTCCTACGACCTAGACCGCTAGCTCAAACAGTCACTCAGGACGTCGGAGAAGTGGGTTTAAGAGCCTTTTCTTCCTGAGAAGACCAAAAACCAACTCCCCCTGCCTCCTAGTTGTCCCAGAGACCAGGTTATTGGCATGCACATACTACACACAAATTTCCACCCTTGCAAAAGAAACAAAAATTCATCAGGCCAGTGTAACCCGGCAGTCGTGACACTGTGAGGAGAGGGTGGGAAGACCCAGAGCTCATGGCTAGACAGCAAAATTAAGCTGTAGCTGTTCAACATTAAATACAAAACCAGTCCCAGGGTCAGGAACAACATGTTTCCTTCCTGGCTGGACAAGGTGAAAGCTCTTTGGCACCTTGTGATGTGGAATTAAAAGCACAGGGCTGTGAAGAGGGAGCTGTGAGGCCAACTCACCTTGGGAGGAAACAGCACTGAACCCATATTCTGATTGCGGGCCCCTGACTCATCCTTTACAAACAGCAGCTGTAATAGCGCTTGCTCTAGCCCAGGTAATTGCTTAACGCAAGGCTAACACAGTACACCGTGCTCCGTTGCCCCTCCTCAGCCAGGAAAAATGTGTCTCCCATTTGCGTATGTGAAATTCAGAATTATACATTAAAATGCTGTAGACACTTTTAAAATTGCAGAACTGATGACATCCTGAAGGCTGAAATCCTGTCACTTTCCTCCAGTACGTAACCATGTTCAGAATTACATCTGTGTCAATGTCTTACCTAAACTGGATCTTGTATTTGACCGCTCAATTATTGCCCTCTTGCTCGGATTATTTAGAACAGACCTCTTAGCAAGAGAAATGTCAGCTGTCACTCTAGTTATTGATATCCTATGAGTAAGAACACAGGACAGAACAAAAACACAGTAGTCAAATTTTCAGCGCACTGTGCATGATTTACAGCTACATTCCATTCCAAAGTGCAAAGACAATAAAATACCACTCAGACATGTTTTATAGCTGAGTTATGTCATCATTAAAGAACAACTAAAGAGAAACGCTGCAGAACTGTAAAGCATTGTCTATTCCCTATGCTATTAGAGACTCTGGCATATAGTTTCTGACTATTCTATTTAATGCATTAGTTAACTTTTCTCCTCCCTAACTCACTCATCTCCTACAAGAATTTACACAGTACCATAAATACCACAAGTTACGCGAGTCTTACAGAACAACAGAGTTGTAACAGTAACAGCACTTCTCTTCCCAGATAGTTAAACGGTTGATTAAACCTGAGGTTGCTGAGCGGTAAGGAAGGGCCATGTCTGGACATGGGAGCAGACCATGTCACTCGTATCTGAGTGCCTGTGAGTCACTGAACAGAGCTGCTTGCTTTGGGAGACTGCTCCTCCAACACGCACTCGCCTTTTCCAGACAGGGAGCCGTGCCGACGGGCTGAACGACTTGGCTCATGGTCCAAGAGGAGAAAAGTAAGTTGAGCCACAGCTATCTGTACTGCTGGAGCCTCCTCTTTAACTTAAGGAGGGCAATTTTTTTACTTGATCTGTCAGTGAGCTGACAAGAGATAAAAGGTTATAAAACAAAGACCACACAATCACTTCACGTAAAATCCATTTCGGAGGACTGTGATGAGCCAAAGAGCCACGAATAATGAAAAGAAAGCAAGCTGGAAATGACTAGCAGCTATTCCACAGAACGTAAGACTCGTGCAGCTCTAAGTGAAACTATCAGGTGGAGGGTTAAAAAGAAGTGCAAGTATTTTTCTACATAATACATAAATAAATTTATTGCCAGAAAATACAGTAGAGATCGAAAGCATAAATGAGTTTAAAAAAGAAATGGGAGAAATTAGTGGATCGTGGGTCTAGGGGTGATGATAAAACACGGTGGTCCAGATCACACCTCTGGCTGAGGGAGCTCCTACATCTCTGACTCCTGGAACCAGAGACACGTAACAGAGGAGGGACCACAAACGCTCACCTGCTGTGCCAGATATAAGATGCATTTCATTCTTCCAGAGTAAGAAGTAATCCTAAACACCACTGTTGCTGAAAGATGTTAAGAAAAACATGTGCCTGTGCTATGTTTTGTTTACACGGTGTATAGAGTCAGGCTTGGTCTACGCAACAGTGATTAAACACAATGCATTTAGAAAATGATGCTGTTAGAGGCTCTCCAGCAGCCATTCCCTGAATGCCTTGTGCCAGCCAAGCTTTAGCAGACTCCTTTCAACAGGCCGGCACAACACAGCCCTCGGGCCTTTCCTTCAGCCAGAAAAGGATGTTGCAGTTACAAAAGAAGGAGCTGACAGAAGCCAAGTGTATTAAGAGGTAGGGAAGGAGTCCTGCTAGTTCAAATCTTACTGAAGTCTTTTGAAAAGCTCCTCCTTGGCCAGTCATTTTCCTTCTTGGTAATGTGGACCTGTCACAAAATTGCAGAAGAGATGGAGGAAAAGAAAAAGAAAAGGGAGGAGGAAAAGACTGCAAAGCCATAAGAGTTGGCAGGAGGACCAAGAAGCAGCTGAGGTGCCTGAAAAGGAATTTAATTCATTTTTCTAAAGTTATTCAGAGCTAAAGTCAATTGTATCAGCTTGCTTGTGGCATTTAACTTTTTCAATGCTGAAATTTCATACTTCTACCTGATCTAGTGGCCAATATTGCTAATGGCCATAGGATTTCCAAAAAAATACCTCACTCCAGGCAGCATCTCTCCCTTTTGTCCCTCTGTGCAGACCAAGGGCACGGTGGGGGAAAAGACAGAAGAGCAAGGCAAGGAGCAGTCCTGCCTCCCACCAGATCAAGCAGCTGAAATGGGCACCTCTAAGTGTGCTTTCCATTTTCTTCTCTGTATTTAGGTGCTGCTGACCTTTGTGGATCAGGCCTCTGCTGAGTACGTTCTCATCCAGGGTATAAAAATATACCTCATGAAGGATATATTCATAGCAATCATACCGTGGCAACTGGAGATGACTTATCACTGCCCGTTGCCACGGTCTCCTCCTAAAAACAGCGACTCTCAGGTACCACCGGCATACGCAAAGCTGACAGATGTAGGGGCCAACAGCTGGAAGAGAATATACGCTGCGGTTGTGTACCTACACCTCAGGCGAATGGGCACCGGAGCGGCCACGCTGCTCAGAGCGGGAAGAGGAGGCACTGACAGGACACACGAACAGCTCAGAAAAATGACAAATTTAACTGCAGGCTGCCACATAGAGTGCTTCATCTGTCAGGTTTTAAATCAATCACTACGTTGGTAGAATCTGCTAAAATCACTTGAGCTGGGCAATTAAAAACAGGGGAGGAGATGAGATATTTTGCACAGAAGTTGATCATTAAACGTTTTGTCTAAGCTGTTTTTGGGTTAGTTCAGCACTGCCATCTCCTCGCTGCACCCCAAAAGGTACCTTGACCATAAATCCTCCTCCCCATCTTCTAAACAACAGACACTGTTATTTTCACTGTCCTAGTGCCAATGATTTAGGTATTTTCAAACCTGACTTACTGTTATACACTAGCTAGCACAGTATAAGCTCCTTTTCACAGGTACAATATACTGGACAAACTGGGATGAAGGCAGGGCAGAACATCCCAAAGATGCAGCAGACACCTACGGCTGCTGACGAGCTCCAGTGGAAAGGGAGAGATGCCATGGTCCAAGCCTATGTTCCTAGCAAAGAAATCCAAATTATCCTTCTCACAGCTCCTCAGGAAATATTCCCTGTGTTCCAGCTGAACAAGATGAACCCTCCTTACCATTTTTGAAGTTCTGACACACTTTTTTCTATATTTTAGTTCTCAGCATTTCCTTCTTCAAGCTGCCTTTTTAAGTATTTTTGACTACTGAGAATATTTAAGAGTTGCTTTTCCTTAGGTGTTGGTCTGAAGCACCGTTACTGCACCCTGTTGAAATCTGCTGTTTCTGGTACTTATTTCAGGGCTAGGGTGTGATTAGTTTTATTTAGAGAACACGCTGCTGCAAAGGAGCCTGGAACTTCACAAATGGTGCTGGAATGAACCTAGCCCAAATAGAGCAAAATCAAATCAAGAGGCACTTCTATTTGGTGTCTGCACACTTCAGTGGCTGGCTGAGCTGGTCCAGCAGTACGCACTTTTGTATCCAACGGTTAAGAAATTTTCATATGCCCAAAGGATTGTGAATAAAACCGTACTTTTACAGGCAATCAGTCATGCTTTCTCAGCTGTTCCATGACATGAAAAGAACTAGACAGCTCTTTGAAAAAGAAAGCCATCCACTCAGTTCAATTTACCCAACACGCAGTCAGCTCAGGCTGCAGAGCAGAGGCTCGGGAGCTCTGGAGGAAGGAGGGCCAGCAGCGAGCCAGGGGCCGGGCTCTGTCTTTAAAGATATTTTGACACTTTCCATGTGGCCCAGTCACTTTTCATCTAGATTTCTCCTGTAACTTCAGGCTGGTAAGACATTGAGGCGGAATTATTCTGTTAAACCTACGAAATCCTACTACAGACATAGGAGATACATGCACTTCTAGTAATAAATTAGCTGTGTTCCACTCCACACCTGGCTGCATTTCAGTGTTGATACAAAGCCAGTAAATCAGTTTTGAACATGCATCAATCTTCTTACATTAAAAAAAAAAAAAAATCACTAAAATGTTAGTAACATGAGGGAAAAAAAGGCATGAAAAGGACAGTATTTCTCACCTCCCATCAAACCTGTGCTTCAGGAAGTCAAAGAGAGCTTTCTGCATCATGTCTGTCACCTTTGCAGAGGTGAGGAAGATTGAACAGGGAGGATTGACAGGGAGAAAAAGAAGTCAAAAGTAAGAAAAGAGGTAAGTAGAAGGTAAGGATACTGCCAACAATCAATACCCTTTATAGGTAGCAACCATTTAATTTTCATGCTCTTGGCAGCACGCTTTTTAATAAATACTTGCAAGTTTTCTGACTCATTCTCCAAAATGCGGAACGGAGGATGTGAGAGCTGTCACTCTTTCCGCTCTTGTCTTGACTTGCACTGAAGCATTAGAGCACACCTCACCACCTTCCGCAGCAATACCATTCCCAACAGGCTTCAGAACATGTCAAAAGCATATGGGACTATTCGGGTTGAACAGATAATTTGGTTTTTTTCTACAGTAACACTATTAGAACTGGCTTAAAATTTCAGATACTAGATTTATCGTGTTGGATGACTGTGCTAACAGAAGAGAAAAACTATTCTCAGAGAGGCATACAAGCAGAAAAAATGGATGCTTCCATTCCTGTACATGGTGAAGCATCCGAGAGATGCTCAGCCCCAGCAGCTCTCATCTGCTTTACTGAATGAGCTCCTTGTCCTTTTCAGGACAACTCAGGCTGACACCTATTATCTGCCCGTCTAGACAGGAACTTAATCAAAGCCCCCAGGCCTCTGGCAGTTTATTTCTCGTAGGTTATCTTTCAAAATGGTTCCTTCAGAATTTAGTCAGAAAAAAAATAGTCAAAAGAATTTTCCCATGTAGGTTGCAAAGTAAGATCACTGCGTTTCTGTTATGTAGACCACTATTCGTAATTGGAATTAGTGTTCTATCTGTGTTACCATTTATACACCTCTATATGTTCAAGATGTCACGTTTAATACTATTTTTTTCAACAAAGGCAGGACAGCATATTTGTAGAGGTATGTATTAACAAACAGCCTCTCTCCCCTCCAAACTTGAGAGTCCCTAGGCAAATGAATGTGTGGTACAGCACCATGGACGTCAATGAATGAAATTTACTCCTGTCAAGAAACATCACCATAAAATTAAAAGGCAGAGTAGAACATGAAGTACCTGCTCTGCTAAACCACACTTTCAATCATTCTTACAAAAAACCAATGCCAGAACACTGCATTATGCTAATAGTTGTACCATGTTGTAATCTTCCAAAAAGAACCATTCCAATATGTTTAATAATATCCTATAAAGTACTAACAACATTAATTAAGCTAAATGAAGTGTATCTTTGATTTTATGTTCATGTTCATTTAGATCCTAATTCAGCAAAACACTTAACAGATGGTTAAGTTCACTAAAATGCCCTGCTAAAAGCCTGTGCTCGTTTAGCACGTGTTAAATGCTCACTTGAATCTGCAGCAGCCTTGAAAAATGGGTGTCCTGTTTATCTGTGCCTGTTACCATACCTATTTCCACGTTGAACAGAGGCAAATGATTTAGAAGGATTAAGGGTTTCTTTACATATCTATTTCAACATACTAATAATCTTAAAAAAAAAATAAACGTCACGAAAACATGCTGAAATAATGATCCTTGGTTCCCATATTCAGCTTCAGGTGCTGGAGAGCAAAGCTGAATACGCTGCAATAGTCCAGCTACTTCATTTGCCAACACTGAGTTTCATGGGTAGATGTAAAGTTTTTATAAGTGAAAAAAGGAGAAGAACAGGGAAGCGTCTTCAAAATTCTTGCTAATTAAGTTCAAAGCATGTGCTAGTTTGGCTAAAATTTTACATGTACACAGAAGTCTAGCTAGTTAATTTGACTGCTCTGACTTTTTCTTGTAGCAGACACAAATTCCCTTTTTCTTACTGGGTTTCATCAAGAATAACTGTACTGAAAACAATGGACGTGCACTGTTTAAAGCAGTAAAACTGCAAAGAGAGCACAGACGTACTTATGTTACCTACTCTTCAGCTGAGGCATCACAAGTAACAGACACTGTTGCAAGGCAAAATAAAATTCAGCTGGGACCTCACCCAAACGGTGCCAGTGCTTACTATGCTCTTAGGTCTTATTTAACATTTTTGACAATTATTTAAGCCAAGATCACTTTGAATTATCGTGGAACAGTTGCACTGGACCACACACACTGAATGTATTAAGGAAGATTATAGGTAAGAAAATACTAACTGCAAATCCCTGGAATACATACCTCATAGCCTTTCAGTGACGGACCCACCAAGACAACAGGTCTCATTGATGGTACTACATCATATGGGGGAACGTGTTCTGTCTAGAAGAAGAAAACAAGCCTTCAGATCATTAACCAAAGAAGATCCACATGAAAATCCTGGGAATTATGTATTAGAATTAAATAAAATGAAAATGAAAGTACTACTTACCACTTTTTGTTTCTGTTTTGCTAAAAGACCAAATGAGAACTCGGTTAAAAAACACACACTGTGTATAACAACCACAACACTTGCAAACAACAATCCCTCTGTCAAGGCACTTTCCATTTCTCTCAGTGGACCTCCCTTTTGGTCAGCCCTGTTTAAAGCAGTCATTCATTTCATTCTGGGGGCAGCTGCCACTTTTCCCAAGATTTTTCCCAGTCCCTTAGCAATTACCGCATGCCTAGAAATAGATGTCTTTCTCCACCTCCGCACGCAAGCACTTTTCTGTAGAACGTCTTAATAAGTCAGGAAAGGGGGGAAACCCGCCTTTTCATATACGGTTTTTAAAATAGAAGTAT